>NW_026900918.1:1200000-1738677 GCF_033783945.1 Neopsephotus bourkii | reverse complement strand
GCTCTGCAAAGAGTCATCGGTCATCTAACACGGAGATTGGAGGGAAAGATAGAGAGAAAGTCAGGAACTGCTGCCCAAACAGTTGTGAGTTTTATCCTATTTTTAACACTCCCCACAAATAAAGCCTTTTGCACGATCCTGCTGCTACAGTGGGCGATGTTGTGGAGAAGAGAAAGGGGAGGATGTCCTCAGAGAGCAATGTATTGCTGAGCACAGGCTCAGTGGTGAAATCCCATCTGCACCAGAGGTGGTTGCTCAAGAAGAGCCTGGGCAGGGATTAGGGAAAGGCTTCAGAGAGCCCTGGGAAGAGGTAGGTGCACAACACGTTCCTGCCTTTCCCCTGCACGTGGCAGTGCCAGCTCCACAGTGGGCTTCACATGGGCAGCTGGGACAACTCAAAGGTGAGGACAAGGGGCACACCACTGGTGACCTCCCAGCCAGTGTTAACAGTCATTACGTGTGTCTGCACATCCCAGAAGCTGGATTAAAGGAGCAGAGCTGCAGAGCCATGGCCAAGAGCTCAGGAGACACCAGGTTTGAAAGGCTGCATGATGATGGAGGAAGAGAGGTGCAGCAAAGCCTGTGGCCAGCCTGGTCCTGGGGAGCTCACTTGGTGGAACTGTAGCAATAGGACACGGGGTGATGGGTTCAGACTGAAACAGAGGAGGTTCAGGTTGGATCTAAGGCAGAAGCTCTTCCCTGTGAGGGTGCTGAGGCGCTGGCACAGGGTTCCCAGAGAAGCTGTGGCTGCCCCATCCCTGGCAGTGTTCAAGGCCAGGTTGGACACAGGGGCTTGGAGCAAGCTGCTCCAGTGGAAGGGGTCCCTGCCTGTGGCAGGGGTTGGAGCTGGAGGAGCTTTAAGGTCCCTTCCAACCCAAACCTGGCTGGGATTCTGTAACTTCTCTCTTGGGTCCTTCATTTTTCTTTGCTCTTTTCTCCCTTGCAGTTCAGCAGTGGGATCTGCAACGCTCATGCAAGGTTTGTGCAAGGAGCTTAGTGTCGTGGCTTCTGGGTAGAGCAGGGTGGTGACATCCACTGCTCCCATGTGGAACTAGGGCTGGATTAATGCTGGTGCTCAGAAAAACTTGCCTAGATCAGGGCTGCATCCAGCCACAAAGCTCACCCAGCACTGCCTCCATACACTGCAAGGGCAAGAGAAGCATCATCCAAACCCTGAGTGGGTTTGGAAGCCTTTTTAGCTGAAGACACTGGGTAGATTTCCATGTCCAAGTTCTTGCTGTTACAGCTGCTTCTGCTTGCCCAGCTTTCAGTGCTGCTTTGCCCTATAGCAATTTCCCAGTGTCTCACCTAGCTCCAAGTCTAAGAAGGCTTTGCATTTCTGGTTGGATAATCACTAGATCACTGTGTTTATCTGACTTCTTTTCCCACCTCTTGACTTCTTTATTGACCTGTTGCTCTACTGCAACCTCAGCCATTTAAGAGACAGATTAACCCACGAGTTGTTACCTGGACTCTGTTTTTTACCCTTTTGTAAGCAAACTCAACCCTGGAATTGTGAAACGAGGAGGACATCTTGGCTGGAGATTTCTTTAGTAACCCAAACACCTTCTCCAGTCCCTGGGACAGGGTTTGGTAACCTGATACACATGGGGCAAGACAGTCTTGAGCAGCATCATGCAAGACTCTTGTGTCCCAGGGAATATTTGCTGATTCCTATCTCCCAAGAGCCTGGAAACTTAGGCTGGGACCCCAGGGTGCCACTGGGTACCCACCAGCATGGAGAAGCAACTTTTTGCTCTGGAGAACTCACTCCGAAGGCCTTGCTGACCTCCCTTGGGCTGATTCCCAGCACTTCAGTGAGACATGGAATGTCCACATGGCCTGGAGCCTTTACCCAGTGCACAGCTTAGAAACATAATGCAATGGTGTCATTTGATTTTAATGAGTGGCCTTAGGAATGAAGGTGTCACGTCATCCCCTGCTGCCCACTGTTTCACAGGAAGGGTGACTTAGGGATCAGAGAGATATAAGACAGCAAGAGTGTGGTCAGAAACAGAAGCAGGGTGGGAAAAGCCACAGCACAGTATAGAAAAAAGCCTTCCAAACGTGTTCTGGACAGCAGCTTTCTTGTGGCTTGAGTGCTTGGTGTTAGCAGAGGGGATGAACAGGAATGGAAATGAGAGAAAACCTTTCTCTATCCTGTTTCGAGGCTGCAGTACCTTGCTAATATATGAAATTGGAGTATTAGCTGCTTTGAAGGAATTGTCACCCAACATGCTGGAATCTGCATCCAAGATATATGGGGCTTCTTCAGGATCACTTGTAGCTACATTTGGATTGTGTGGCTGTGACTTAGGTAAGGGCTCTGCACTTCCACTTACTCTTTTGCATTTAAAGAGATTAGATAGCTGGAAATTTTGGAGTTGCAAAAGATCTGGCTTGGGTTTTTTTAATTATCCTTTATATGTGGTTAATTCCTCAGAATTTGACTTCATTGACTTCTTTAAGAGTGGAAATGTGGCTAAATTAACCCATGAGAAAATAGACTGGATAGAGATATTAAATACGTCAGTGCATCTTCTTAGTTTGAATTAATGTTAAGCATTTTTAAGATAAGAAACAGAAGTGCCCTCCTTAATGATGCTTTTGCTGTTGTTGGTAGATTCCCAAAACTCAGAGGGGAAAGGAAATACATAAAGGGGCATAAATGCAGAGCCAAGAGGAAGAAAGATGACTGAGATTCCCATCAAATGTTTCCTATATTGCCAAAAAACTTTTAAGATGTCTTGGGGAGGAAATGGAGAAAAATTGGAAGAGAGAAATGCTTCAGCTTCCTGCAGTATTGACGGTCCTTGGAAAATCTTGGCCCACTCATGAGAACTTCAGTGCTAATGGAAATAAGGGCTTTATATGAGCATTCACCAGCATAGAATCATGGACTGCTTTGTGTTGGAAGGGACCCTAAAGCTCCTCCAGCTCCAACCCTGCCACGGGCAGGGACCCCTTCCACTGGAGCAGCTTGCTCCAAGCCCCTGTGTCCAACCTGGCCTTGAGCACTGCCAGGGATGGGGCAGCCACAGCTTCTCTGGGCACCCTGTGCCAGCGCCTCAGCACCCTCACAGGGAAGAGCTTCTGCCTTAGATCCAACCTGAACTTGCCCTGTTTAAATTTCAACCAATTAAATGGTAAAATGCCTCTTGGCCAGGTGGAAGGGCAGCCCAGAATGTACATCAGTAATAACAATATAAGGGCTGTGGAATGACTGCATTGCTTTGCTTTGCTTTAGACAAGATGAAGATGCACTTCTACAACGGTCTCAAACCCACTTTCTGGTCTCTCTATCTTGGAAGAAGAGTCCTGAATGTGGTAAAGGGTATTTTAAACGACCACCTGCCCCCGAACGCGCACCAGCTCGTGGCTGGGAAGCTGCACGTCATCGTCACCCGCGTGCGCGACTGCAGGAGCGTCCTGGTGTCAGAGTTTGCATCCAAGGAGGAACTCATCCAGGTGAGAGCAGCCACAGCCACCCCGCGAGGGCAGCTGAAATCACAGCCACTGTGAAAATCAGCCCTTCCAACTACCTGCAGGGCCTGAGTATGCAGAGAGCACTATGAGCCATTCCACAGGTTACCTGCCTACTTCCCCAGTCCTGGCTGTGCATATCAGACATGGTCTGATCCACAATAGTTAAGTGCTGCCAGATAACCCAGCTGTGGGAATGTGGCGTTCACACATGAGCCACCATTCCCAAAGGAACCATCCCAAAGGTAACAGGTTATCATGGCCTTCTGCTCACCTCTGTGTTTTCCATCTCACCCGCAGGTCCTGCTTTGCAGCTGCTTCATCCCTTTCTATTTTGGACTTTTACCTCCTATGTACCGTGGGGTGGTGAGTAGCCTTATGGTTTGGAGACACTATCAAGCCAAGGGCCCATCTAGACTGCGTCCTTTGTCCAGTGGTGTCATTAAGCACGTTTGTAGCTGTGTTTGCCACCAAAGTTGCTTAGTGCTGTGTTCACACAGTGTCTGCAGAGGGAAGAAGTGAACTCAGGTGCCCCACGATGTGACCTCAGTGCAGAGCTGACCTGCTCACAGAATCGTTCATCCTCATCTCAATTCCTCTCTGCTGCATTTTCCCCCCATTTCATTAAACACCAATTCTATTGCTGGAAAGGAGGAGGTGGTGGTGTAGACCTGGAGTTTGAGGGTCAGTGGTGAGGGCTGTTGCCTGGAAGGGGATCTCTGTAGCCCAGTTCTTCAGTCTAGTTTAGGACTGGGTGGGGAAGAAACCCCAAATGATGCACATGTGGAGAAGGACTTGGGGGTGCTGGCTGATGAGAAACTGAACTTCAGTGTTCGCTCAGAGCCCAGAACCCACCTTCTGCTGGGCTGCATCCCCAGGGCATGAGCAGAAGGGCAGGGAGGGGCCCTTTAATGCACTGTTGTGAGACCCCACTTACAGCACTGGGGGCAGTTCTCGTGTCCTCAACATAAGAAGGACATGGAGCTGTTGGAGCAAGGCCAGAGGAGGCCACGAGGATGCTCAGGGTCTGGAGCTTCTCCTGTATGGAACCAGGTTGAGAACATTGGGGCTGCTCAGCCTGGAGAAGAGAAGCTGCGTGGAGACCTCAGAGCAGCTTCCATTGCCTGAAGGGGGCTACAAGGATGCTGGAGAGGGGCTCTTCATCAGGGACTGCAGTGATAGGACAAGGGGTGATGGGTTCAGACCGAAACAGGGCAAGTTCAGGTTGGATCTAAGGCAGAAGCTCTTCCCTGTGAGGGTGCTGAGGCGCTGGCACAGGGTGCCCAGAGAAGCTGTGGCTGCCCCATCCCTGGCAGTGCTCAAGGCCAGGTTGGACACAGGGGCTTGGAGCAAGCTGCTCCAGTGGAAGGGGTCCCTGCCCGTGGCAGGGGTTGGAGCTGGGTGAGTTTTAAGGTCCCTTCCAACACAAACCAGTCTGGGATTCTATGGTCTAACACATCGTTCTTCTCCTTAGAAGGAGTCATGACAACTCAGGGCTTTGTTTTCTCGATGCCTCAAGCCCTCCCGGGAATATCGGATGTGGCGCTCCAACTTCGTGTCCCGGACAACCATCACCGTGTCTGCCTTCGCCGGCGAATACGACATCTGTCCCAAAGAGACTGCCCCGCTCCCTTCCTCACCCTCCCCAGCTCTCTGATTCTATTTTACAGATCTCCAAAAGAAACCTCAGCCGTATTCTGTATATTTTCTACTGTCCTACAGAACAAGTGAGCTGCTTCTACAGGTCCCCAGAGCCACAAAACCCCTATAGCTCGCCCGTCTCCCTGACCGCCACCTCACCCTTTGCAGGTTCTCGACCAGTATTATGCCTGTGGCTACCAGGACACGGCCTCCTACCTAAAAAGACTGAGTAAGTGCTTGGGAGGGAGGAGCAGGCAGGTCGGGTGCTTCTCACTATTGGTTTGCTGACAGAAGGTAAGAGATGCTGCCAGTGCTCCTAGGGTGACCAGGGCAGAGAGATCCCAGCATCCCTGGCATTGCAAGAATACCCTTGAGTCCCATCCTCTGTGATGCCTCTCCTGGAGCTCCCTGTTCACCCCTTCCCCTCTGACCGTGTTAGGTCCCCTCTTCTCTTCCACACTAGGCACGATAGAGCTTCACAGGGAATGCAGGTCCCCAGCACCTAGACAGAAGCATACGCTCAGGTGCCCTGTGTGATGTTAGCCTGATAACCTACTGATGCACAAAGCAGCAATGTTCGGTGACTCCTGACCCAGAAACCCAACTCAGATTAGCCATGCACTGGGGGCATCAGTCCCCCTCTTTTCCAGTACACCCTGGTCAAACTGATCAATCCTTTCCATTGCTGGAGACCTGGTAGTTGAGCAACAAGCAGTAAGAGATGGGTTCTTTTCCCACCAGATGAATTTGGTATAAATTACCTTGATGAGGACTTTATGCTTCCATTCACCAATGAATCGTGTCAGAAAGGTGAAGAGACCTTGCACTGGAAGCCAGAAACAAGAGTACTTCACTCCAGAGCCAGAGACCCTCAGAGGATGACACAGAAGAGAACCCATGCTTATCGGCAGCAGATGAAGTGGCAAGAGGAAAGCTCTCCACCACCTTCTCCACCATCAGAAAGGTAGAGGACCAGCACTTCTTTACCCCATCAGTTTTCATTAGCTAAATGACACTTGCCCACGGCTCTCAATGACAAAAGAGGCTGGCTGAGGATTTGAAGGCTCCAGTAGTTAGAACATGAGCAATGTGAGAGGGTTCCCTCTTGGGTCACTAGGTATTAGTGAAGCCTCATGTTGAGCTTGGTTTGGGTGGACGGAGGACTTGGAGTGTGGCCAGGTTAGAAGGGCTCTTCAGAGAAGCAGCTCTTTCTATGAACAAAGACTTTTCTTCACCATGTAAGGTAGAAACAGATTCTACCTACACATGCTTTCGTTAAGGGTGAAGGAAGGAGCAGTGTCTCAATGCTCAGAGCTGGGTTTCTAGTGAGTACCTCGATGTGCAGCCACATGTGAACACTGAAGGGCAAGAAAAGCCCATTCGAGTTGCAGGTGAACCTCTACATGTATCATTTTTAAGCAACATAAGGCAGGTTTAAATCCCAAACTTCTCATTTGCTGCAATCCTCTGCAAAATAATGCCCTCTCCCTTTTCAGCTGTGACATGGAAACCCGGTGAACCCTCAGCATTTCAGATTCCAGTTTGTCTTCTTGTTACTAGGAGAACGCAGAGCAGCCTGTGCAGGAGTACAGCATGTTTTTTCCATTTTATTATTTATTTTCTTTCTCTCTTTGAGTCTTCCAGAATTTCTGAATTTGTGAACTTAGGAAAACAGTTTTTCCAACATGGTGATGCTTTAAAATGTTGCCACATAAACAAAAGGTGAAAAAAGACCCAAATGCTGTTGTGCCATATCTAGGAGGACCACACCAAATGAGGAACATCAAGGGGAAAGAACAGGACTAGTACCATTCCAGATCTAGAAATAAAAGCTTGAAATACATAAAATGAAAGCAAAGAAGGTATTTCCATTGAGAACAGACAACTCTATGGGACCCACACTAGAAATGCAGGGCACAGTCTTAGGCTGTAGTTTGCTCCCATGCTTGGTTTTAAAGGCTTCATCAGTCTGAACTGCATGGAGCTTTTGAAAGCAACACAGCAGGAACCAGGTTCCTTTGGAGGCTGGGCAGGCTCTGTGCTATCAGGAGTCTCAGTCGCTGGTTTGCAGGTTGGCTGCAATGCTTTTCACCAACCTAAGGTCACCTGCAGAAGGAATTGAGACTCCTTTGTACTAATGTAACTAATGAACTAATGTATGTGTGAAATGTCAGCTCTCCTGATGCAGCAGGAGATGAACTCTGCAAGACTGCATTACTTTGAAGTAAGGGGAGGTTAATCTTGATGTTTGTCCATCCTTCTCCACAGCTGCACATTCAGAGGGGTCCAAAGGTGTGCCTACCTCCCCTGGCAGGAGCAGCCAACCTCCAAGGGCGTATGAAGCTCAAGAATAGGTAATTGGTAAAATAACTTCAGGGAAGTGGGCAAAAAAATCCTTCCTGCCCAGTGTGATGCTCCCTAAAGCGTCTCCCTCCCTCTGTTTTCTGCTTCTCTGCAAGTTTTGGAGTGGGAGGAAAACACTTGAAACGTGACATTTCCTGCAAACCCTTGTCCTGCAATCTGCATGAAAGCAGGGGGAGGGATGCTGCTGGTGAGCAGCAGCTGGGGTGGCTGGGGAAGCTGGTGGCTGGGCTGTACACACATGCAGGTGAGGATGCTCGGTCTGCCCTGTGCAGGCTGTGGTTGGGCGCAGATGCAGCGCTGCGGTGCTTTCCCTGCAGCCATCATGATAAAGCAGGTCAGGCCTGGGCAGGGGGACTGTGGCAGCAGCACTGGGAATGGAATCAGCCAGTTTCCACCAGTGGAAAAAGAAAACCAACGCCGCACTCCCCAGAACTCCGTAAGGATCCAAGCCGCTGTGCGGAATGAGCTCCGGAGTCACCCACCGCTTCCCAGGGCAGGAGAACCACTGCATCAGAGCCCCCCAGGGCCCATCCAGGCCGCTTGCCTGAGGGAACAAGCTGGCAGTTAGTTGGGTCCTGGTGGGTGAACCAACAGGAACAAGTAGTCCCAGGGGTGTTTGATACCAAAGGGCTTTTTCCTAGCTGAGGAGTTGCGTCACTGGGTGAAATCAGGCAGTGCAAGCCTCCTCACCAGCTGCATGTGAAGTAGCTTGCAAGCAGGTTTTGGGGAGGTTTGGTTTAAAGTTATCCATGTGGCAAGTTAAATGCCTCAAATCCTTGAGAGTTTAGTACCAAAACATCGCTCAGGCTTTTGGTGAACATGCCTGATGTCCTGCTAGGACAGAGCCCAGCAGATAAATGCTTTGGAACAGGAAAACGTTGCTATAGGCAAGCGGCACTAAGCTGGTTTACAGTTCCTTTGAGACATCACTCAATAATACCAGAGGGAGGGGGGAAATAGCTATTTTTAATGTGGGATAGCCAGGATTTGGAGTTTTTAGTCACACTCAGCATCAGTGACCCATGGCTGAGGTCCCCCAGGGTTTCCCTGCTCTCCCTGCTCAGGGTCTTGCATCCCCTGAGCACCTCACCCTGGCTGTGGCTTTCTTGGGCAATCCAGACACCACGGTTTGGAAGAGCTTTAATCCATTTTACCATGGAGCTATTGAGCAGCCCCCACAGCTTCCCCAGCCTGCAAACCCAAAATAAATAGCCTGAGTTTGATGACCACTCAGTGCAGCCAACAGGGGAGGGTGTTAATGGGAAATGCACGTTGTGATGCTCCTCATACCCAAGCAATCCTATGGTGGTCCTGTTACCCATAACCTCTCCCTGAGAGCTTGCCTTCAAGGAATACAACTAAAACCTTCTTAGAGTAAGGGGATGCTGCTACACATGTTGATTCAGCAGATGTGCCTTGGTCCATAGAACAGAAGGGATTCACCGTCAGCCCACACTGCCCCAGAGGCTGCCCCATGTGTTTCCAGCAGCTGAAAGATGCTGCAGCCCATTGCACACTTCAATGCATGCTAATCCTGCACTGTGTCCCTGCAGCTATCTCAGCACTGCTGAACCCACGGCCACTCGTTCCTGTAGCACTTTCAGCTTCAATGCCTCTATCAAGATGTTCTTACCCCTTCCTGAAGAAAGCTGGCAGCCTGTATGGTTGCAACAGGACCTTTGACAGTGGATCCTGAAGTCCAGAGAGCTGCTCCTTCCGCCGCATACCCAAGCCTGTACCCATGGATGACAACACAGAAGCAAATAAAGACCAGGAATTCAAACTAACCCAGTAAATGCAATAATTCCTCTTGGCCAGCAGCTCTTGCTGCAGCTCAGCCTGTAGGTACTGAAGCCCAGGCTTGAATCCAGCTTGAGCTGCTCTTACAAAGCTTCTGTGTAAGAGCGGCTACTGCAGATACAGGAATGTTTCCTATAATAACTAACTCAGTAATGTCTTTAAGGTAATGCTGCGCCTCTCAAAGACTGCCCCAGTCCTCAGAGGCCCCGAAACCCAGGATGAGCACCCCGAATCTTCTACCTGGCAGGAAGCAAGGAGCTGGGCACTGTGTTTCCATTTTGCATAGGCCAGAGCACGTCCTTTTGGATGGGGCAAAGTCATTCTTCCCACATGAGCTGGTGAAGCGGAAATTCCCATTGCAGTAGTTAAAGCCAAAGGCATCTGTGGGACACAAAAGAGAGGGATGAGGTTTGCGTGTGTGTTGTGCATCTAGGCCAGCCTTCAGGTCCTGGTTATCACTTACTGTTCCTGTACAGGAATAGGGCAGTGTCCTGGTACCCTTGGGAGAAGATGTCGTTCAAGACCTGCAAGCAGAAACACTTGAGGTCACTAAAGAGCTTTCCATCCAGGCACTGACAGGATCTGCCCAGCTGTGGAGGGTTGGGGTGGCGCAATTGAAAGGCAGCAAGCACAGGCTGGCTTCCAATAACCAAAGCTGTAGTCCTTTGCACGTTATTAAACCAGGGTGGACCCCATTCCAGGTTGGCCACCTGTCAGCAGTGCCCACCAAATAAATGCACTGCAAAACCAGTAGGTACTGCACCCTCCGTGTGAGATCTGATTGATTACGGATGGAGATGGAGCTGAACCTTAAAGCTTGGGAAGGCAGGTCCAGCACCAGTTTGTTTTAACCAAAACAAAGCTGCTGGCTTACCATGGTGCTGGGTGGAAAGAGAGCATAGCTAATCCTGCAGAGGTTTTCTATTGAGATCTGAATGCTGCCATTGAAGATCTGGAAGCAGTAGAAGATGGCAGGACAATCCCTTGGGCAGATATCGAGCTCTCCTGTGAATGGGGACACGGTGATCACAGGTTCCTCCAAGCTGGAAACAGGCTGCAGACCAGTGAATCCTCCATCCACGTATCGCTGAGGGGGAAGAGCAGAGGAGGCTTTGCTCTGGGGGTTGCTACGGTGTGTGTGGGAGTGAGGGCAGTGTCACTGAGGGGAAAGCAGGCAAAGGCAACACCTCCTGCCACGAACCCATCCCAGCATGTCCTCTCTCTTCCCATCTGCAAATGCATCTCTTCCTACCCCTTGCTCTTCACCTTGGCCTCTGCCAGCTCTTTCTGCTGCCCTGCCTATGGCACCCAGCGGCTCCTCGCCCAGCTGTTGTGATCCACAGCGATTATTAGAACAGAAATAGAGTTATTTTGATTCACAAAGCTTCGTAAAGTTGTTTTGGCAGTCAGTGGCCAACTCAAACATTGTCCGCAAGTGCTGAGGGAACCGGCGGAGGTCATTGCTAGACCGCTCTCCATCATCTTTACCAAGTCTGGGGAAACGGGAGAGGTGTCTGAGGACTGGAGGAAAGCAAATGTCACTCCTGTCTTCAAAAAGGGCAAGAAGGAGGACCCGGGTAACTATAGACCAGTCAGCCTCACCTCCATTCCTGGGAAAGTGATGGAACACCTTATCCTTGGTGCCATCTTAAGGCATATCAAGGATAAGAGGGTTATGAGGGGCAGTCAACATGGCTTCACCAGGGGGAAGTCAGGCTTGACCAATCTCGTAGCCTTTTATGAGGAAATAACACGGTGGATGGATGATGGCAGAGCGGTGGATGTGGTCTACCTCGACTTCAGCAAAGCGTTTGACACGGTCTCCCACAGCATCCTTGCGGCTAAATTGAGGAAGTGGGGTCTGGATGATCGGGTAGTGAGGTGGACTGTGAACTGGCTGAAGGAGAGAAGCCAGAGAGTTGTAGTCTATGGGGCGGAGTCTAGTTGGAGGCCTGTATCTAGTGGAGTGCCTCAAGGGTCGGTACTGGGACCAGTATTATTTAATATATTCATCCATGATTTAGATGAGGGAATTGAGTGTACTAGCAGCAAGTTTGCTGATGACACTAAGCTGGGAGGGGTGGCCGACACGCCAGAAGGCTGTGCTGCCATCCAGAGAGACCTGGACAGGCTGGAGAGCTGGGCGGGGAATAACTTGATGAAATATAACAAGGGAAAGTGTAGAGTCCTGCATCTGGGCAGGAACAACCCCAGGTTCCAGTATAGGCTGGGGAACGACCTGTTAGAGAGCAGTGTAGGGGAGAGGGACCTGGGGGTCCTAGTGGACGACAGGATGACCATGAGCCGACACTGTGCCCTTGTGGCCAAGAAGGCCAATGGCATCCTGGGGTGTAGTAGAAGGGGGGTGGTTAGTAGGTCGAGAGAGGTCTTCCTTCCCCTCTACTCTGCCCTGGTGAGACCTCATCTGGAATATTGTGTCCAGTTCTGGGCCCCTCAGTTTAAGAAGGACAGGGACCTGCTGGAGAGAGTCCAGCACAGGGCAACTAAGATGATTAAGGGAGTGGAGCATCTCCCTTATGGGGAGAGACTGAAGGAGCTGGGTCTCTATAGTTTGGAGAAGAGGAGATTGAGGGGTGACCTTATTAGTGTATATAAATATATAAAGGGGGAGTGTCCCGAGGATGGAGCCAGGCTCTTCTCAGTGGCAAACAATGATAGGACAAGGGGCAATGGGTACAAACTGGAACACAAGAGGTTCCACTTAAACTTGAGAAGAAACTTCTTCTCAGTGAGGGTGACAGAGCACTGGAACAGGCTGCCCAGGGAGGTTGTGGAGTCTCCTCTGGAGACATTCAAAACCCACCTGGACACGTTCCTGTGTAACCTTATCTAGGTGTTCCTGCTCCGGCAGGGGGATTGGACTAGATGATCTTTTGAGGTCCCTTCCAATCTCTAACATACTGTGATACTGTGATACTGTGAAACGTCACTGAATTTAGAGTGTCCTATAGATTTCAAGTCCTGAACTCAAGCAGTCAGGCTCCTACATTCAGTATTCCACCCAGCTATCATCAGGATGGGATGAAGAACAGGATAGAAGGCTTCATCATCCTCCATTAGCTAAGCAGAATCCTAGGCTGATATATCCCTCTCTGCTCAAGAGAACATAAACCCAAGAACATACTGCTGGGACAAGTTTTACATGCAATAGCACTCACCACACCTCGGTAGGATGGAGGGATGAAGCCACAGTAGATGGGAAGAAAGCAGCTGCAGAGGAGAGCCTGGGGGATGAGAGGGGTTGCAGAAGTAAATGGCCCTGTCAGACTTGTCCTGGACAAAAGCTGTTGACATGATGCCTGCAAAACCAGGCTTGACCTGGCTGTCGGTGCCACCTGGACTTTGCATTTGACTGTGTCAAGAAGAAAGGTGTTAATGAAGGGGAAACACCTCTCTTGAGAAGGGCAGAGCGCTTCAGTTTGTCATGTTTTGAGCTGCCAGCAACATTACAGGTGTATAATTCATATATCACTGTCCAAAAGTGCCCTTCAGCAGTGCCAAGGTGAAGCTTTGGGGTCATTTTTCATGTTTGAGGGGTTTGGGACAGTACCAAGACTTCCTCCTCCCAGTGCATTTTCATTCTGCTGGGGTTGTCCATGACAAAGCCACTGCTGGGCCATTCACAACCATTTTCTACCAATCTCATGACCTTGGAATAAGCATCCTACGCCCCTGGATTGACCTAGGGCAGGCACCAGAGGGTGAACTCTAACATATCCATGGACTTGCCATCCTCTACTGTCTCCCTGGGATGAGCAAGTCCATGACTTCATGGTCTGTTAGGGATTGACCCTGGCTTTCTTTTCTCCAGCAGCTCATTCACTGGTGAATCTGCTGCTTGTTTGGCACCACAGACACTTTGTCCAGCTTTTCCTTCCAGGGAAGTGCTGAGGCAAGGAGGAAAATCACTGCCAATGGGACTTCCCTGAGGAAAGACCTGCCCAGAAAGCTGGGAGGTCATGTTAGCATTAACAGCTCTGCAAAGAGTCATCGGTCATCTAACACGGAGGTTGGAGGGAAAAATAGAGAGAAAGTCAGGAACTGCTGCCCAAACAGTTGTGAGTTTTATACTATTTTTAACACTCCCCACAAATAAAGCCTTTTGCACGATCCTGCTGCTACAGTGGGCGATGTTGTGGAGAAGAGAAAGGGGAGGATGTCCTCAGAGAGCAATGTATTGCTGAGCACAGGCTCAGTGGTGAAATCCCATCTGCACCAGAGGTGGTTGCTCAAGAAGAGCCTGGGCAGGGATTAGGGAAAGGCTTCAGAGAGCCCTGGGAAGAGGTAGGTGCACAACACGTTCCTGCCTTCCCCCTCCACGTGGCAGTGCCAGCTCCACAGTGGGCTTCACATGGGCAGCTGGGACAACTCAAAGGTGAGGACAAGGGGCACACCACTGGTGACCTCCCAGCCAGTGTTAACAGTCATTACGTGTGTCTGCACATCCCAGAAGCTGGATTAAAGGAGCAGAGCTGCAGAGCCATGGCCAAGAGCTCAGGAGACACCAGTTTTGGAAGGCTGCATGATGATGGGGGGAAGAGGGGTGCAGCAAAGCCTGTGGCCAGCCTGGTCCTGGGGAGCTCACTTGGTGGAACTGTAGCAATAGGACACGGGGTGATGGGTTCAGACTGAAACAGAGGAGGTTCAGGTTGGATCTAAGGCAGAAGCTCTTCCCTGTGAGGGTGCTGAGGCGCTGGCACAGGGTGCCCAGAGAAGCTGTGGCTGCCCCATCCCTGGCAGTGCTCAAGGCCAGGTTGGACACAGGGGCTCGGAGCAAGCTGCTCCAGTGGAAGGGGTCCCTGCCTGTGGCAGGGGTTGGAGCTGGAGGAGCTTTAAGGTCCCTTCCAACCCAAACCTGGCTGGGATTCTGTAACTTCTCTCTTGGGTCCTTCATTTTTCTTTGCTCTTTTCTCCCTTGCAGTTCAGCAGTGGGATCTGCAACGCTCATGCAAGTTTTGTGCAAGGAGCTTAGTGTCTTGGCTTCTGGGTAGAGCAGGGTGGTGACATCCACTGCTCCCATGTGGAACTAGGGCTGGATTAATGCTGGTGCTCAGAAAAACTTGCCTAGATCAGGGCTGCATCCAGCCACAAAGCTCACCCAGCACTGCCTCCATACACTGCAAGGGCAAGAGAAGCATCATCCAAACCCTGAGTGGGTTTGGAAGCCTTTTTAGCTGAAGACACTGGGTAGATTTCCATGTCCAAGTTCTTGCTGTTACAGCTGCTTCTGCTTGCCCAGCTTTCAGTGCTGCTTTGCCCTATAGCAATTTCCCAGTGTCTCACCTAGCTCCAAGTCTAAGAAGGCTTTGCATTTCTGGTTGGATAATCACTAGATCACTGTGTTTATCTGACTTCTTTTCCCACCTCTTGACTTCTTTATTGACCTGTTGCTCTACTGCAACCTCAGCCATTTAAGAGACAGATTAACCCACGAGTTGTTACCTGGACTCTGTTTTTTACCCTTTTGTAAGCAAACTCAACCCTGGAATTGTGAAACGAGGAGGACATCTTGGCTGGAGATTTCTTTAGTAACCCAAACACCTTCTCCAGTCCCTGGGACAGGGTTTGGTAACCTGATACACATGGGGCAAGACAGTCTTGAGCAGCATCATGCAAGACTCTTGTGTCCCAGGGAATATTTGCTGATTCCTATCTCCCAAGAGCCTGGAAACTTAGGCTGGGACCCCAGGGTGCCACTGGGTACCCACCAGCATGGAGAAGCAACTTTTTGCTCTGGAGAACTCACTCCGAAGGCCTTGCTGACCTCCCTTGGGCTGATTCCCAGCACTTCAGTGAGACATGGAATGTCCACATGGCCTGGAGCCTTTACCCAGTGCACAGCTTAGAAACATAATGCAATGGTGTCATTTGATTTTAATGAGTGGCCTTAGGAATGAAGGTGTCACGTCATCCCCTGCTGCCCACTGTTTCACAGGAAGGGTGACTTAGGGATCAGAGAGATATAAGACAGCAAGAGTGTGGTCAGAAACAGAAGCAGGGTGGGAAAAGCCACAGCACAGTATAGAAAAAAGCCTTCCAAACGTGTTCTGGACAGCAGCTTTCTTGTGGCTTGAGTGCTTGGTGTTAGCAGAGGGGATGAACAGGAATGGAAATGAGAGAAAACCTTTCTCTATCCTGTTTCGAGGCTGCAGTACCTTGCTAATATATGAAATTGGAGTATTAGCTGCTTTGAAGGAATTGTCACCCAACATGCTGGAATCTGCATCCAAGATATATGGGGCTTCTTCAGGATCACTTGTAGCTACATTTGGATTGTGTGGCTGTGACTTAGGTAAGGGCTCTGCACTTCCACTTACTCTTTTGCATTTAAAGAGATTAGATAGCTGGAAATTTTGGAGTTGCAAAAGATCTGGCTTGGGTTTTTTTAATTATCCTTTATATGTGGTTAATTCCTCAGAATTTGACTTCATTGACTTCTTTAAGAGTGGAAATGTGGCTAAATTAACCCATGAGAAAATAGACTGGATAGAGATATTAAATACGTCAGTGCATCTTCTTAGTTTGAATTAATGTTAAGTATTTTTAAGATAAGAAACAGAAGTGCCCTCCTTAATGATGCTTTTGCTGTTGTTGGTAGATTCCCAAAACTCAGAGGGGAAAGGAAATATATAAAGGGGCATAAATGCAGAGCCAAGAGGAAGAAAGATGACTGAGATTCCCATCAAATGTTTTCTATATTGCCAAAAAAACATTTAAGATGTCTTGGGGAGGAAATGGAGAAAAATTGGAAGAGAGAAATGCTTCTGCTTCCTGCAGTATTGACGGTCCTTGGAAAATCTTGGCCCACTCATGAGAACTTCAGTGCTAATGGAAATAAGGGCTTTATATGAGCATTCACCAGCATAGAATCATGGACTGCTTTGTGTTGGAAGGGACCCTAAAGCTCACCCAGCTCCAACCCTGCCACGGGCAGGGACCCCTTCCACTGGAGCAGCTTGCTCCAAGCCCCTGTGTCCAACCTGGCCTTGAACACTGCCAGGGATGGGGCAGCCACAGCTTCTCTGGGCACCCTGTGCCAGCGCCTCAGCACCCTCACAGGGAAGAGCTTCTGCCTTAGATCCAACC
Organism: Neopsephotus bourkii; assembly: GCF_033783945.1. Taxonomy (NCBI): domain Eukaryota; kingdom Metazoa; phylum Chordata; class Aves; order Psittaciformes; family Psittacidae; genus Neopsephotus; species Neopsephotus bourkii. The sequence goes on along the minus strand of NW_026900918.1, from coordinate 1,722,282 downwards.
TGAACTTGCCCTGTTTAAATTTCAACAAATTAAATGGTAAAATGCCTCTTGGCCAGGTGGAAGGGCAGACTAGAATGTACATCAGTAATAACAATATAAGGGCTGTGGAATGACTGCATTGCTTTGCTTTGCTTTAGACAAGATGAAGATGCACTTCTACAACGGTCTCAAACCCACTTTCTGGTCTCTCTATCTTGGAAGAAGAATCCTGAATGTGGTAAAGGGTATTTTAAATGACCACCTGCCCCCGAACGCGCACCAGCTCGTGGCTGGGAGGCTGCACGTCATCGTCACCCGCGTGCGCGACTGCAGGAGCGTGCTGGTGTCAGAGTTTGCATCCAAGGAGGAACTCATCCAGGTGAGAGCAGCCACAGCCACCCCGCGAGGGCAGCTGAAATCACAGCCACTGTGAAAATCAGCCCTTCCAACTACCTGCAGGGCCTGAGTATGCAGAGAGCACTATGAGCCATTCCACAGGTTACCTGCCTACTTCCCCAGTCCTGGCTGTGCATATCAGACATGGTCTGATCCACAATAGTTAAGTGCTGCCAGATAACCCAGCTGTGGGAATGTGGCGTTCACACATGAGCACCATTCCCAAAGGAGCCATCCCAAAGGTAACAGGTTATCATGGCATTCTGCTCACCTCTGTGTTTTTGGTCTCACCCACAGGTCCTGCTTTGCAGCTGCTTCATCCCTTTCTATTTTGGACTTTTACCTCCTATGTACCGTGGGGTGGTGAGTAGCCTTATGGTTTGGAGACACTATCAAGCCAAGGGCCCATCTAGACTGCGTCCTTTGTCCAGTGGTGTCATTAAGCACGTTTGTAGCTGTGTTTGCCACCAAAGTTGCTTAGTGCTGTGTTCACACCGTGTCTGCAGAGGGAAGAAGTGAACTCAGGTGCCCCACGATGTGACCTCAGTGCAGAGCTGACCTGCTCACAGAATCGTTCATCCTCATCTCAATTCCTTTCTCCTGCATTTTCCCCCCATTTCATTAAACACTAATTCTATTGCTGGAAAGGAGGAGGTGGTGGTGTAGACCTGGAGTCTGTGGGTCAGTGGTGAGGGCTGTTGCCTGGAAGGGGATCTCTGTAGCCCAGTTCTTCAGTCTAGTTTAGGACTGGGTGGGGAAGAAACCCCAAATGATGCACATGTGGAGAAGGACTTGGGGGTGCTGGCTGATGAGAAACTGAACTTCAGTGATCGCTCACAGCCCAGAACCCACCTTGTGCTGGGCTGCATCCCCAGGGCATGAGCAGCAGGGCAGGGAGGTGCCCTTTAATGCACTGTTGTGAGACCCCACTTACAGCACTGGGGGCAGTTCTCATGTCAACATAAGAAGGACATGGTGCTGTTGGAGCAAGGCCAGAGGAGGCCACGAGGATGCTCAGGGTCTGGAGATTCTCCTGTATGGAACCAGGCTGAGAACATTGGGGCTGCTCAGCCTGGAGAAGAGAAGCTGCATGGAGACCTCAGAGCAGCTTCCATTGCCTGAAGGGGGCTACAAGGATGCTGGAGAGGTACTCTTCATCAGGGACTGCAGTGACAGGACAAGGGGTGATGAGTTCAGACTGAAACAGGGCAAGTTCAGATTGGATCTAAGGCAGAAGCTCTTCCCTGTGAGGGTGCTTAGGCGCTGGCACAGGGTGCCCAGAGAAGCTGTGGCTGCCCCATCCCTGGCAGTGCTCAAGGCCAGGTTGGACACAGGGGCTTGGAGCAAGCTGCTCCAGGGGAAGGGGTCCCTGCCCGTGGCAGGGGTTGGAGCTGGGTGAGTTTTAAGGTCCCTTCCAACACAAACCAGTCTGGGATTCTATGCTCTAACACATCGCTCTTCTCCTTAGAAGGAGGAAGGCTCAGGGTTCTTTGTTTTCTCTCCTAGCGCTACATGGATGGGGAGATCGGGATGTGGCGCTCCAACTTCGTGTCCCGGACAACCATCACCGTGTCTGCCTTCGCCGGCGAATACGACATCTGTCCCAAAGACTGCCCCGCTCCCTTCCTCACCCTCCAGCTCTCTGATTCTATTTTACAGATCTCCAAAAGAAACCTCAGCCGTATTCTGTATATTTTCTACTGCCCTACAGAACAAGTGAGCTGCTTCTACAGGTCCCCAGAGCCACAAAACCCCTATAGCTCGCCCATCTGCCCTGACCGCCACCTCACCCTTTGCAGGTTCTGGACCAGTATTATGCCTGTGGCTACCAGGACACGGTCTCCTACCTAAAAAGACTGAGTAAGTGCTTGGGAGTGAGGAGCAGGCAGGCCGGGTGCTTCTCACTATTGGTTTGCTGACAGAAGGTAAGAGATGCTGCCAGTGCTCCTAGGGTGACCAGGGCAGAGAGATCCCAGCATCCCTGGCATTGCAAGAATACCCTTGAGTCCCATCCTCTGTGATGCCTCTCCTGGAGCTCCCTGTTCACCCCTTCCCCTCTGACCGTGTTAGGTCCCCTCTTCCACACTAGGCACGATAGAGCTTTGCAGGGAATGCAGGTCCCCAACAGGTAGACAGAAGCATACGCTCAGGTGCCCTGTGTGATGTTAGCCTGATAACCTACTGATGCACAAAGCAGCAATGTTCGGTGACTCCTGACCCAGAAACCCAACTCAGATTAGCCATGCACTGTGGGCATCGGTCCCCCTGTTTTCCAGTACACCCTGGTCAAACTGATCAATCCTTTCCATTGCTGGAGACCTGGTAGTTGAGCAACAAGCAGTAAGAGATGGGTTCTTTTCCCACCAGATGAATTTGGTATAAATTACCTTGATGAGGACTTTATGCTTCCATTCACCAATGAATCGTGTCAGAAAGGTGAAGAGACCTTGCACTGGAAGCCAGAAACAAGAGTACTTCACTCCAGAGCCACAGACCCTGAGGATGACACAGAAGAGAACCCAGGGGCCATCCGGGCAGCAGATGAAGTGGAAGAGGAAGCCTCCCACCACCTTCTCCACCATCAGAAAGGTAGAGGACCAGCACTTCTTTACCCCATCAGTTTTCATTAGCTAAATGACACTTGCCCAGGGCTCTCACTGACAAAAGAGGCTGGCTGAGGATTTGAAGGCTCCAGTAGTTAGAACATGAGCAATGTGAGAGGGTTCCCTCTTGGGTCACTAGGTATTAGTGAAGCCTCATGTTGAGCTTGGTTTGGGTGGACGGAGGACTTAGAGTGTGGCCAGGTTAGAAGGGCTCTTCAGAGAAGCAGCTCTTTCTATGAACAAAGACTTTTCTTCACCATGTAAGGTAGAAACAGATTCTACCTACACATGCTTTCGTTAAGGGTGAAGGAAGGAGCAGTGTCTCAATGCTCAGAGCTGGGTTTCTACTGAGTACCTCGATGTGCAGCCACATGTGAACACTGAAGGGCAAGAAAAGCCCATTCGAGTTGCAGGTGAACCTCTACATGTATCATTTTTAAGCAACATAAGGCAGGTTTAAATCCCAAACTTCTCATTTTCTGCAATCCTCTGCAAAATAATGCCCTCTCCCTTTTCAGCTGTGACATGGAAACCCGGTGAACCCTCAGCATTTCAGATTCCACTTTGTCTTCTTGTTACTAGGAGAACGCAGAGCAGCCTGTGCAGGAGTACAGGCGGGTCTTCTCCATTTATTATTTATTTTCTTTCTCTCTTTGAGTCTTCCAGAATTTCTGAATTTGTGAACTTAGGAAAACAGTTTTTCCAACATGGTGATGCTTTAAAATGTTGCCACATAAACAAAAGGTGAAAAAAGACCCAAATGCTGTTGTGCCATATCTAGGAGGACCACACCAAATGAGGAACATCAAGGGGAAAGAACAGGACTAGTACCATTCCAGATCTAGAACTAAAAGCTGGAAATACATAAAATGAAAGCAAAGAAGGTATTTCCATTGAGAACAGACAACTCTATGGGACCCACACTAGAAATGCAGGGCACAGTCTTAGGCTGTAGTTCGCTCCCATGCTTGGTTTTAAAGGCTTCATCAGTCTGAACTGCATGGAGCTTTTGAAAGCAACACAACAGGAACCAGGTTCCTTTGGAGGCTGGGCAGGCTCTGTGCTATCAGGAGTCTCAGTCGCTGGTTTGCAGGTTGGCTGCAATGCTTTTCACCAACCTAAGGTCACCTGCAGAAGGAATTGAGATTCCTTTGTACTAATGCAACTAATGAACTATGTGTGAAATGTCAGCTCTCCCGATGCAGCACGAGATGAACTCTGCAAGACTGCATTACTTTGAAGTAAGGGGAGGTTAATCTTGATGTTTCTCCATCCTTCTCCACAGCTGCACATTCAGAGGGGTCCAAAGGTGTGCCTACCTCCCCTGGCAGGAGCAGCCAACCTCCAAGGGCGTATGAAGCTCAAGAATAGGTAATTGGTAAAATAACTTCAGGGAAGTGGGCAAAAAAATCCTTCCTGCCCAGTGTGATGCTCCCTAAAGCGTCTCCCTCCCTCTGTTTTCTGCTTCTCTGCAAGTTTTGGAGTGGGAGGAAAACACTTGAAACGTGACATTTCCTGCAAACCCTTGTCCTGCAATCTGCATGAAAGCAGGGGGAGGGATGCTGCTGGTGAGCAGCAGCTGGGGTGGCTGGGGAAGCTGGTGGCTGGGCTGTACACACATGCAGGTGAGGATGCTCGGTCTGCCCTGCGCAGGCTGTGGTTGGGCCGCAGATGCAGCGCTGCGGTGCTTTCCCTGCAGCCACCATGATAAAGCAGGTCAGGCCTGGGCAGGGGGACTGTGGCAGCAGCACTGGGAATGGAATCAGCCAGTTTCCACCAGTGGAAAAAGAAAACCAACGCCGCACTCCCCAGAACTCCGTAAGGATCCAAGCCGCTGTGCGGAATGAGCTCCGGAGTCAGCCACCGCTTCCCAGGGCAGCAGAACCACCGCATCAGAGCCCCCCAGGGCCCATCCAGGCCGCTTGCCTGAGGGAACAAGCTGGCAGTTAGTTGGGTCCTGGTGGGTGAACCAACAGGAACAAGTAGTCCCAGGGGTGTTTGATACCAAAGGGCTTTTTCCTAGCTGAGGAGTTGCGTCACTGGGTGAAATCAGGCAGTGCAAGCCTCCTCACCAGCTGCATGTGAAGTAACTTGCAAGCAGGTTTTGGGGAGGTTTGGTTTAAAGTTATCCATGTGGCAAATTAAATGCCTCAAATCCTTGAGAGTTTGGTACCAAAACAGCACTCAGGCTTTTGGTGAACATGCCTGATGTCCTGCTAGGACAGAGCCCAGCAGATAAATGCTTTGGAACAGGAAAACGTTGCTATAGGCAAGCGGCACTAAGCTGGTTTACAGTTCCTTTGAGACATCACTCAATAATACCAGAGGGAGGGGGGAAATAGCTATTTTTAATGTGGGATAGCCAGGATTTGGAGTTTTTAGTCACACTCAGCATCAGTGACCCATGGCTGAGGTCCCCCAGGGTTTCCCTGCTCTCCCTGCTCAGGGTCTGCATCCCCTGAGCACCTCACCTCTTGGCTGTGGCTTTCTTGGGCAATCCAGGCACCACGGTTTGGAAGAGCTTCTGGAACCATTTTACCATGGAGCTGATACCATCCAGCAGCCCCCACAGCTTCCCCAGCCTGCAAACCCAAAATAAATAGCCTGAGTTTGATGACCACTCAGTGCAGCCAACAGGGGAGGGTGTTAATGGGAAATGCACGTTGTGATGCTCCTCATACCCAAGCAATCCTATGGTGTTCCTGTTACCCATAACCTCTCCCTGAGAGCTTGCCTTCAAGGAATACCAAACCCTCTTGTAGAGTAAGGGGATGCTGCTACACATGTTGATCCAGCAGATGTGCCTTGGTCCATAGAACAGAAGGGATTCACCGTCAGCCCACACTGCCCCAGAGGCTGCCCCATGTGTTTCCAGCAGCTGAAAGATGCTGCAGCCCATTGCACACTTCAATGCATGCTAATCCTGCACTGTGTCCCTGCAGCTATCTCAGCACTGCTGAACCCACGGCCACTCGTTCCTGTAGCACTTTCAGCTTCAATGCCTCTACCAAGATGTTCTTACCCCTTCCTGAAGAAAGCTGGCAGTCTGTATGGTTGCAACAGGACCTTTGACAGTGGATCCTGAAGTCCAGAGAGCTGCTCCTTCCGCCGCATACCCAAGCCTGTACCCACGGATGACAACACAGAAGCAAATAAAGACCAGGAATTCAAACTAACCCAGTAAATGCAATAATTCCTCTTGTCCAGCAGCTCTTGCTGCAGCTCAGCCTGTAGGTACTGAAGCCCAGGCTTGAATCCAGCTTGAGCTGCTCTTACAAAGCTTCTGTGTAAGAGCAGCTACTGCAGATACAGGAATATTTCCTATAATAACTAACTCAGTAATGTCTTTAAGGTAATGCTGCGCCTCTCAAAGACTGCACCAGTCCTCAGAGGCCCCGAAACCCAGGATGAGCACCCCGAATCTTCTACCTGGCAGGAAGCAAGGAGCTGGGCACTGTGTTTCCATTTTGCATAGGCCAGAGCACGTCCTTTTGGATGGGGCAAAGTCATTCTTCCCACATGAGCTGGTGAAGCGGAAATCCCCATTGCAGTAGTTAAAGCCAAAGGCATCTGTGGGACACGAAAGAGAGGGATGAGGTTTGCGTGTGTGTTGTGCATCTAGGCCAGCCTTCAGGTCCTGGTTATCACTTACTGTTCCTGTACAGGAATAGGGCAGTGTCCTGGTACCCTTGGGAGAAGATGCTTGTTGAAGACCTGCAAGCAGAAACACTTGAGGTCACTAAAGAGCTTTCCATCCAGGCACTGACAGGATCTGCCCAGCTGTGGAGGGTTGGGGTGGCGCAATTGAAAGGCAGCAAGCACAGGCTGGCTTCCAATAACCAAAGCTGTAGTCCTTTGCGCGTTATTAACCCAGGGTGGACCCCGTTCCAGGTTGGCCACCCGTCAGCAGTGCCCACCAAATAAATGCACTGCAAAACCAGTAGGTACTGCACCCTCCGTGTGAGATCTGATTGATTACGGATGGAGATGGAGCTGAACCTTAAAGCTTGGGAAGGCAGGTCCAGCACCAGTTTGTTTTAACCAAAACAAAGCTGCTGGCTTACCATGGTGCTGGGTGGAAAGAGAGCATAGCTAATCCTAGAGGTTTTCTATTTAGATCTGAATGCTGCCATTGAAGATCTGGAAGCAGTAGAAGATGGCAGGACAATCCCTTGGGCAGAGAGATCGGTTTCTCCTGTGAAATGGGACACTCGGCCCACCACAGGTTCCTCCAAGCTGGAACAGGCTGCAGACCAGTGAATCCTCCATCCACGTATCGCTGAGGGGAAGAGCAGAGGAGGCTTTGCTCTGGGGGTTGCTACGGTGTGTGTGGGAGTGAGGGCAGTGTCACTGAGGGGAAAGCAGGCAAAGGCAACACCTCCTGCCACGAACCCATCCCAGCATGTCCTCTCTCTTCCCATCTGCAAATACATCTCTTCCTACCCCTTGCTCTTCACCTTGGCCTCTGCCAGCTCTTTCTGCTGCCCTGCCTATGGCACCCAGCGGCTCCTCGCCCAGCTGCTGTGATCCACAGTGATTATTAGAACAGAAATAGAGTTATTTTGATTCACAAAGCTTTCTAAAGATGCTTTGACGGTCATTGGCCAACTCACACATCACTGAATTTAGAGTGTCCTATAGATTTCAAGTCCTGAGCTCAAGCAGTCAGGCTCCTGCATTTAATATTCCACCCAGCTATCATCAGGATGGGATGAAGAACAGGATAGAAGGCTTCATCATCCTCCATTAGCTAAGCAGCATCCTAGGCTGATATATCCCTCTCTGCTCAAGAGAACATAAACCCAAGAACATACTGCTGGGACAAGTTTTACATGCAATAGCACTCACCACACCTCGGTAGGATGGAGGGATGAAGCCACAGTAGATGGGAAGAAAGCAGCTGCAGAGGAGAGCCTGGGGGATGAGAGGGGTTGCAGAAGTAAATGGCCCTGTCAGACTTGTCCTGGACAAAAGCTGTTGACATGATGCCTGCAAAACCAGGCTTGACCTGGCTGTCGGTGCCACCTGGACTTTGCATTTGACTGTGACAAGAATAAAGGTGTTAATGAAGGGGAAACACCTCTCTTGGGAAGGGCAGAGCGCTTCAGTTTCTCATGTTTTGAGCTGCCAGCAACATTACAGGTGTATAATTCATATATCACTGTCCAAAAGTGCCCTTTGAAAGTGCGAAGGTGAAGCTTTGGGGTCATTTTTCATGTTTGAGGGGTTTGGGACAGCACCAAGACTTCCTCCTCCCAGTGCATTTTCATTCTGCTGGGGTTGTCCATGACAAAGCCACTGCTGGGCCATTCACAACCATTTTCTACCAATCTCATGACCTTGGAATAAGCATCCTATGCCCCTGGATTGACCTAGGGCAGGCACCAGAGGGTGAACTCCAACATATCCATGGACTTGCCATCCTCTACTGTCTCCCTGGGATGAGCAAGTCCATGACTTCATGGTCTGTTAGGGATTGACCCTGGCTTTCTTTTCTCCAGCAGCTCATTCACTGGTGAATCTGCTGCTTGTTTGGCACCACAGACACTTTGTCCAGCTTTTCCTTCGAGGGACGTGCTGAGGCAAGGAGGAAAATCACTGCCAATGGGACTTCCCTGAGGAAAGACCGGTCCAGAAAGCTGGGGGGTCATGTTAGCATTAACAGCTATGCAGACTCATCGGCACTTCCTAGAGCTGGCCAACACAGCTGCAGCCTTTTGAGGCTGGAAATAAACCTGCTTTCTGGATCTAACAGCATCTTCCACCCTCCCTCCAAGCCTCATGGAGCTCGCTGTGGTGCGACCATGACACCCTGACACTTTCCCATTTGGATGCAGTTAAAGTCGTCGATATCTGAGCACCTCCACCCCAAGCAGTAGGCAGAGATCTTCCTACAGCACCCAAGGAGGGTCCCTTTACCTGGATGAGCTCCTCTTTCGAGCTGAACTCCGAGGCCATGACGTTTTGGCCATCCACCACCCGCGTGAGGGAGATGTGCAGCCGCCCCGAAGCCAGTTGGTAGGAGTTCTCTGGTAGCATCCTCTGCAGAACAGCCTTGATATTTGCCAGCAAGCTGCACTTGGGAGAGAGGGGGCCCAGGATGGTTTCCCTGGCCTCCTTTGCCATGGCAAAGAAAAACTCCTTTAGGTCATCTAACACGGAGATTGGAGGGAAAGATAAGAGAGAAAGTCAGGAACGGCTGCCCAAACAGTTGTGAGTTTTATCCTATTTTAAACACTCCCCACAAATAAAGCCTTTTGCACGATACTGCTGCTACAGTGGGCGATGTTGTGGAGAAGAGAAAGGGGAGGATGTCCTCAGAGAGCAATGTATTGCTGAGCACAGGCTCAGTGGTGAAATCCCATCTGCACCAGAGGTGGTTGCTCAAGAAGAGCCTGGGCAGGGATTAGGGAAAGGCTCCAGAGAGCCCTGGGAAGAGGTAGGTGCACAACACATTCCTGCCTTCCCCCTCCACGTGGCAGTGCCAGCTCCACAGTGGGCTTCACATGGGCAGCTGGGACAACTCAAAGGTGAGGACAAGGGGCACACCACTGGTGACCTCCCAGCCAGTGTTAACAGTCATTACGTGTGTCTGCACATCCCAGAAGCTGGATTAAAGGAGCAGAGCTGCAGAGCCATGGCCAAGAGCTCAGGAGACACCAGGTTTGAAAGGCTGCATGATGATGGGGGGAAGAGGGGTGCAGCAAAGCCTGTGGCCAGCCTGGTCCTGGGGAGCTCACTTGGTGGAACTGTAGCAATAGGACACGGGGTGATGGGTTCAGACTGAAACAGAGGAGGTTCAGGTTGGATCTAAGGCAAAAGCTCCTCCCTGTGAGGGTGCAGAGGCGCTGGCACAGGGTGCCCAGAGAAGCTGTGGCTGCCCCATCCCTGGCAGTGCTCAAGGCCAGGTTGGACACAGGGGCTTGGAGCAAGCTGCTCCAGTGGAAGGGGTCCCTGCCTGTGGCAGGGTTGGAGCTGAATGATCTTAAGGTCCCTTCAACCCAACCCAGTCTGGGATTCTATGAGTGCCCCATGCTTGGCAGTTAAACTCTTGCAGATGAAACCTCATCAGGTTCCTCAGTGCTGCCAAGAGCCATTCTTGCACCTGGGTGGCCATGGCACAAAGCCATGGGTTTGTCTTTGTAGGGGCAAAGGTGTCCAGGCTGTCTCGTGAGACTGCTTTAAAAGCACAGACAGATTAGATGGAGTGTCCTCAAGTCAGCTGGAGCACCACAGGTATTAAGAGGGGTTATAAACATCTGAGCGGATGGTCAGGCCATGCGGGGTGATGATTAGTGCACGGTGGGTTTACACGGGGTCATCAGGGTGCTGAAAGTGCCAGAGACACCGCAGGCAGGTGATGCACCCGCCACCACTGCCTGGTGCTCTGCATCCTGGAACTGGGGAAGAACCTGGGGAAACTGCCCCCAGGCTGGTGGGCAGGAGGTGAGAGCCCCCCAGCTTTGGGGGCTTTGGCTCTGGACAGGGCTTCAACTCAGGCTGGGTGGAATGACCCTGGCATGTAATGCTGTGACCATCCCTGCCTGCAGCAGCTTGCCAGTGACAAGCAGGAGGTGACCTGTGGGGTGGCAGAGGACAGCCTGGCTTGGGGAGCAGAGAGACACTTACTCGGGCTGTGGTGCACACCATCAGGAGCCAAACATAACACCCTTTTCCCCCCCTTCCTCTCAATGGGAATTTGACAGACTTTGTGCCACACTCATTTTCCTTATTAGAAAGCAAACCAGAGTCACCACTGAACAAAATGTCTTTTCTTCTCCTGGGGAAGACGTTTTGAGCACAAGATCATCTCAGCTCCTCCAAGTAGACGGTGCCACCACCCCCAGTGAAGCAGATCCCCATTTCAGCACCAGTGCCCACAGAGAGAGCAGTTACCAAACTGATTCATACCTGGTGGAGACCCTAGCACCATCCATTTACACCGGGATGAGGAATCAGAGAGGACAGCTTTGGGGCCATTGCTGATTTGTAGACGGGTTCATCCCCATATATGCAGAAAGGTTCTTTTCTGCTTTGTCTAAATACATTTGCCAAAGTTTTGATTTCCTCTCTGCTTCCTCCATCATTATTTGGACCCTAAACCCCTAAATGTCTCCATTGCTTGACACAGGGCTTGGATCAGCTTTTGAAGACTTACGTCTTGTGTGCACTTGTTTACACATGGACACTAATTGGAAATATGGGAGAATGTGATTATTAAAAGTGGATTAACTGCTCTGAATTAATTCTACACATAGAACTTAATGACCTGGGGGGCTGTTTCCACATTGTCTGAAGAAGTTCAGAATAAAACCTCTTTTGCAGCAATAAGAGAAACCTCAGCCCCAGGCTGGACCAAGCACTGCTGTTCCCTGGGCATGTCATAGAATCATACGATCATGAAATGGTTTGGGTTGGAAGGGACCTTAAAGCTCATCCAGTTCCAACCCCTGCCATGGGCAGGGACCCCTTCCACTGGAGCAGCTTGCTCCAAGCCCCTGTGTCCAACCTGGCCTTGAGCACTGCCAGGGATGGGGCAGCCACAGCTTCTCTGGGCACCCTGTGCCAGCGCCTCAGCACCCTCACAGGGAAGAGCTTTTGCCTACAAGCTCATCTAATGTCCTGCTGATGAGCCCTTGATCTTTATCCCAAGGGAAAGGTGCTTGGCTATAGAGAAACTGGAATCATGCCTCATCCTCCCTTGTGCTGGGGAGGTCGAGTGGGCCAACCCAAAGCAACATGCAAACAAGGCTGTCAGTTCTATAGATACCTGTGTGACTACCACGTGTGTCCTTTTGTAGCTAAGGATGCCAAGGGACCTGACCCATAGGGGACAGAGGGGTTTTACATGGTTGTCCAGAGAAGCTGTGGCTGCCCCATCCCTGGCAGCGCTCAAGGCCAGGTTGGACACAGGGGCTTGGAGCAAGCTGCTCCAGTGGAAGGGGTCCCTGCCCGTGGCAGGGGTTGGAGCTGGAGGAGCTTTAAGGTCCCTTCCAATACAAGCTGATCCATGACTCTGTAATGTCCACCCACCACAGCCATGTGGACTTTTGGAACACGTCCCAGCACTCTTTAGACCTCACAGCAGAGGAAAAGATCTGCTCCTTCATCAGGAGAAGGGAAATGAGGCAATAAAATGCAGATGCATTCAGATTTACCCATGCAGTATCTGCCTGTCCATCTGAGACAGATAACATTCAGACTGTAATAACCAGATTCTTCAGCTTGCACCACCCAAAATTGCTCCAGGGTGGCTGCTAAACATATGCAGGTTTCTTTTATGCCTTACAAGCAGCATGAGTCCCACCAGTACCACATCCCCAGTGCTGCTGCTGTTTTAAGGCTTCTCTGTTTCTATTCTGAAATAAACCCCCCATAATAAGGAAACCTGGAGAATCACCCTCTTACCGAGGCCGATGCCGCACACCACGGCCGCGGCGATGAGCGAGCCGGCGGATGATCCATAGACCTTGCCAGCGGATTTGAGGAGTTCGGGAGCCAGCTCCAGGAGGGACTGAACCACCCCAACCTGGTACAGGGCGAGAAAGCCACTGCCTGAAAAGGAGAGTGAGAAAGGGGTTCTCAAACCCCGGAGATCCTCCTCAGCCATCTCGAGAACCCGTTTCAGGCTGTCCTTTATCACCAGCTGAACCTCAAGCTGTCTTCTCCTCTGCTTCCTCCAGACTCATCTCTGGCCGCACAGGAGACCGTGAGATGGATTTTCTACCTCCCTCTATGACAGCTCCCCGAGGCGTTTAGATCCGTGAGCTATTTTAATTGCTGCCTGTGCTAAAAACAGACGTTTTCCCCTGATCAAAACAGCTCTTGTAATCCTCGGCCACAGCCAGATCATGTGCTCAGGGCTGACTCAAGGCTCCCCTGTTCTATCAAGCAATCTGGAGCACCCCAGGAGCCCTCCTGGAGATGGGCCCCACATTCTTGTGCCCATCACATTTGGAAACATCCATGTAAAATTGTCTCTTTTGCTTTGTGCTTCCTACATGCAGGGTGTTTTCCTATATAGGATTCTCCATCAATCCCAGCTCAGGCACAGCTCAGCACTGAGTGAGTAAAGGCTTGTATAAGACACTTAAAGCCAGAGGGTGTTACACAAGGGGTGGATGCAGGGTGTTGAGTTGGGTTAGGTTTAGTTAGCATTGCTTAGAATTGCTCCCTATTGGCATGGTTTTGTCTTTGCCTGACTCTTGAATCTCCTTTGGGAGGGAAAAACAAGGAGCTGGATTTGCTTTTCTCTGCCCCCTCAGCACTCTGTAAAGCCCCAGGAGGATGCACCCTGTTCCCCAGATCTGGGGTTACTGAGCCAAACTCAAGCTGCCTTTGGGCTTTCTTCATTGCCTGGGTGGTAGTTGAAAAAACAGGGAGAAATTCAGTAGATTTCAGTATCTGTTCAGCCTCAGAACCCCGATGCTGCTGCCAGCGAGCAGGATGCAAACTGCGTTTTAAACAGATGAATTTAACAAATATTACTCAATATTACGTTGCTTCTGTTGTCCAGATCCATGGAGTGTGCACACTACTGTGTGACTATTACATATGTTACCTTCAAGGCTGTGTATATATACGTACACGAGAGGGGCATGTGTACAATAAGAGGCTGAAGGAGAGAGCTCTCCTTGCCCATGTTGGTGCACCAGCATGGACAGGACAATGCAAGAACACAAAGGATGGTCCCAGCATCCTCGTGCAACCTCTGCAATGCTGTTTCACCCCGTTTTCATTTTTCCTTGGCCATCACTGAGTCCCCACCATAACATTTGTATTCACTGTGATAACCAGGTGCAGAGACAGTGTCCCTGGGATGAAGATTTCAGCCCCTCATTAGGTCAGTCTCCCATGAGTTCCAGCCTTTCCAGTGATCTCTGAGCTGTGCTCTGTGTGATTCATGCCACTGTCTTTTCCATCCCTTGGGAAAGCAAATTCCTTCATTTAAAGGACTTCCTTCCTGCACTGGCAAACATGAAGGGCAAAAGGAATCATTGGGTAATATGGTTTAGAGCGAGGTGTCCGTGCCCATGGCAGGGGGGTTGATGATCTTAAGGTCCTTTCCAACCCTAACTATTCTATGATTCTATGATCTCTCACTGTGATTGATCCCTATTGGAAATGCTTGAGAGCTGACACACCGGGAAGAATTGTTTCCATGTTCTCTATTCATTAACCCAGCCAGTTATGTGCATCAGAAGCTAGGGAATTCAGCAGGCACTGCATGGACTTGCACCTCCTTGACCAAGCTCAGCCCCAGAGGATGCCAAGCTTTGGGAAAAGTGTAATCAATCCCATAGGACCTGCAGGAACACATTCACAGGATCCCAGACTGGTTTGGGTTGGAAGGAACCTTAAAGCTCATCCAGCTCCAACCCCTGCCATGGGCAAGGACTAGGTTGCTCCAAGCCCCATCCAACCTGGCCTTGAACCTGTCCGGTTCCTCCATCCAGGGCACAGTGCAAGGAGCTGAGCTTGCTACAAAATGTGATGCTCCAGGATCACGTTGTGAGTGCAAACCCCAAGGGAGCTGAGCCAGGACATATTCTGACCCCACTCTCCTTTGGGCACCTGGTGATAGTTTCTGTCCTTGCCACTGCCACAAAGTAAAGTATTAAATGGGATTCTCCATTTCCAGAGCCAGATAATGAAGGATGATGTGGTGGACACCAAGAAGCTGTTATCCCTGCAGGAAGACAAGTGGGAGATGCATGGTGAATGCAAGAAGGTCCCCAACAAGGAGGCAGCTCAGCCCTATGCCGAGGCAGGGCCAGCCCTGGGGAGGGGCAGGGAGGCAAGGCAGGATGCACAGGGAAGGACAGGAGACACTGACCTGGCAAGGGGCAAGCAGCACCTCAAAAGCAGCAGCTCTAACCTGCAAGGACTTTACAGTATGCTTGGATACCCTGGAATCCCCTTGGGACCCTCAAAGCCCAAGAACAGCCAGGCTTCAGAGGCATACTTTGGGGTTCTTCATCTGAGGGGGTGCACAGCCACATCACAGCACTGAATCATAGACTCATGGAATCAGCCAGGCTGGGAAAGCCCTTTCAGCTCATCAAGTCCAACCATTCCCAGCACTGCCAAGGCCACCCCTAACCCATGCCACTGAGGCCTCGTCTCCACCCTGTGTGAACACTTGCAGGGGCGGTGCCTGCAGCCCTGCCCTGGGCAGCCTGTTCCAATGCCTGAGCACCCTCTGGGGCAGGAATTGTTCCTCAGCTCCATCTAAACCTGCCCTGGTGCAGCTTGAGGCCGGTTCCTCTTGTCCCATCCCTTGTTCCTTGGGAGCAGAGCCCAGCCCCTCCTGGCTCCATCCTCCTCTCAGGCAGTTGGAGGCAGCCATCAGGTCCCCCCTGAGCCTTCTCTTCTCCACACTGAACCCCCCAGGTCCCTCAGCCCTTCCCCATCACACTGTGCTCCAGGCCCTGCCCCAGCTCTGCTGCCCTTCTCTGGCCCCGCTCCAGCCCCTCAAGGTCTCTCCTGTAGTGAGGGGCCCAGAGCTGAACACAGGATTCGAGGTGCGGCCTCACCAGTGCCCAGTGCGGGGGCTCAATCCCTGCCCTTGCCCTGCTGCCGCACTGGTGCTGGTACAGGCCAGGATGCTGGGGGCTGCTTGGCTGCCTGGGCACAAGCTGCTCCTGTTCAGCTCCATCACTCAGCACACAAATCACCCTGTCCCGTGATGAACTACAGTGGCTCATCAAGGCAGGGAGGGGGCATAAAAACTGTGCCCTGCACCCTCGCGTGCTGCAGCATCCCAGGAGGCAGCATCCTCCCTGGTCCGGTGCCACGCTCCCGTGAGATGAAACCTTGTCATCATCCTCTCAGAGACAGGGAATTGGGCATTAACTGGCTCATTAAGGGCTGGTTTCTCAGCCACCCTCCCCCTCCTGGCACTCAGGAAAATGGGATTAAGAGGGACTAACTACACAAGGTCCCAGAAGCAGCCTGAGATGCTTTCAGGAGACCCCCCTGGGTCCCATTGGGCAGCAGGCAGGCAGGGGGCTGTGTGGGGTGTGAGGCTGTGTTTTCCCCAGCAGGATCAGTGCCCAGATGGCCGGTGTCCGTGATCCCATGGATTGTCAGGTGAAGAGATTGTCTTAGTGGTTTGAAGCCACAGAGGAGAGGATGAAGGTAATACCATGAGCTGGAAACCAATCAAACCCCTGGGGCTAATAATTTGCCCTTCTTTAATACACTTTTAATATCTGCAGTGGGCACAGGCAGTCATGGTTCTCAATTTTATGATCAAGACATTAAACCAAGATGCTGGAGCTGCCCACAAGAAGGGACCTGGGCTCCCAGATCCAACAGCCCTGGGGTGCTGCACTAACAGCAGCTCCTGAGGACAGCCCACCAGGCTGGAGGAGCATCCCGGGTTTGGGCTGGGTTATCTGGGAGCAGGAGCACTGTGTGCAAGGGGCTGTGCAGGTTTTGTTCCTTATTTCCTCAGCACCACTGACCTGATGGGTGGGAAAAGGTTCAGTGACCACAGAGGGATATTTGTTTCAGACCTGATAGGAGGAAGGGAATGGCAGAGATGAGATGTTTTCTTCACTGGTGTTTTCCTGCATGCCAAGGGCAGACGATGTCCTCCAGGAAGTCATCAAGGAGACAAAACCCTTTTCTGCTCCATGCAAACCCCAGCCCACAAGTGGCACCACAAGAGCTCAGATGCAAAACAAACAGGAGCATCTCATGATCCTCCTGCCAGGTCCCCACCACATCCCAAGCACCAGCCCCGGTCACAGCCCCAGCAGTGTCCTGGGCTCCAGGCAGGAGACAGGAAGATGGTGATGGTTGCAAACAGGCGAGAGCAGTTTTGTTTTCTCCTGCAGTAAAAGTCTCCCTCTTTGGTTCCCAGCCAAAAGGAAACAGTGCTGGCACTGTGCTTGGTGCTGGCATCACTGGGAGGGACCCAGGAGTGGGATCTGATGGTTTCCACAGACCTAAGTACCCTGGGTTAGATCAGTTGGAGCTTTTCCAACGTGTCCCCCCTCCTTGGGGCTTTTCAGTGATTCAACTCTTTGTCTCTACCAAACATTTCCTTAAAGGCTTTGCAAATGGGGATGTTGATCTGTGTGGAGAAGGGCTACTTCCTTCCTTTGAGGTGTCTGCTTCCCCATTTTGCTTTACTTAGGGTTTTAAAAGGACCGAGAAGTTCAGGTTCCCCAGAAGAGGAAGCACTGGGCAACCACAGGCTGTCACTGGTGGCCCACGTTGCACTATCACCCCATGCCCGGACTGAATCAGACCAACAGGTTGATTCACCACTATCATCTCCTCCAACCCACTAGATCATCCCACCTCTCCTGCACTGCAAGCCTCCAGATTTTGACCCCTTCATCCCAGGCTGAGTCCAACCCTAGCAAAAGAGATGCTCCTGTTGGTGCCACCGCACTGAGCACTGCCAATCCCCCCCAGCCCCGAGCCGCCTTAATCCATGGCCTGGCTTAGTGGTCTGGGCAGAGATTAGTTGGGAACACTCCCAGAGATTAGGCTTTAATCACTTTGACATTTCACATCTTCTTAGACCTTGTAGGTGAGACAGCAACAGCCGTAAATCCCCTCAGTCCTGGAGGGAGCCAAAGGGAGGGCTGCTCCTGCACCACGCGGGAGCAAGCTTTGCGCAGTTCTTGGTGTCACATCAAGCTGCTTTGGGGAATAAAGCTCCTGCTGCTGGGAAGGGAATGGCTATAAATAGTAAAAAGTGGCAGGATCAGACCACGTATCTGCTGTAAGACTCCATTTGTGCCACTGGAAGGAGCAGCTGTAGCAAAACAAACATTATCCCATGTACAATGACTGTACACATCACCCATTAATCAAGCCTGGCTATAATTTAGGGATCATTTTATTGGAGTTTTAGGGTTTCTTTCCTGAACTGGAAGCTGGGCTGAGAGCAGAAGCTACAAAAATTACATTGTACATTCCCAGATACATATAAAAAAGTAGGCAAATAAATACACATAAACAGACACAAACCAACCAAGAGGTTCAACACACGCGCTTGGTGACAGCTACAATGCAAATACAGGGTGAAATTTGGGTTTTGCTTGATTTACTCCGCCTCCAGCCAGGTGAGGTTTAAGCATATCACACTGCTGCGGCTATCGCTGGGCTTTTCCTTAGAAGCTTTTAAATCCAGAGCTCTGGAAAATCACCCCAAATCCAGGTCACCAGCAGGATGCAGTGACCTCCATCAGTAGATCCACATCCTTCCCAGGCACCACTGGCTCTCTGGAGCATCCCATGTCAGTCCGGGCTCTCGCAGATGTCTCTGCTGAGCTCTTCTCTGTTCTGCTGAGACAGAAGGAAGCACTGGTGAGGTCCCTTCCCAACCTGAGCTGGTGCTACTGGTCTGCTAGATGCATCGAGAAGGAAATTCTCCCTGTTGAAGCTGCGGTTACACCAGGTTGCAGCAATGCCAAGCACTGTGGAGCATCTCCTGGCTGCATCTTGCAATGCATCAAGTAAGCCCTTGTGTGCTCATGGCTCGTGCTCATGTTGGGGAAGGTAAAGTCAACCCAAACAGCACGGGACAAGATCCAGCACCCATCACCTCCCTGTACAAGCCAGCATGACCCAGGTCTGTGAGTTACCCTAAAATTACACCTCTTGCCCTAAGTCTGTGCTGGAAGCTCAGCCCCAGACTCCATCCTCATCCCTACCTGGAGAATTCTGCTGTAGGACAAGGGTGCAAAGGAATCCTCCAGGTAGCGGGTGCCAAAGCCCATGATCCTGTTCACTGCCTGGTTGCAGATGCCTGCCACTTTGGCGGTGAGGTGCACTGTGAAGGCAAACTGGATCTCTTCGGGGTTGACATTGGATCTGCTGGTCGTCATTTCCTTATGGACGTAGGCATCGGCCAGGTTCTTGAAGGAGCTGTAGGACATGTCTCTGAAGAACGTCCGTAGCCGTGCGTCCTCCTTCACCTGGTTAAGAAGCAAGTGAATACACATGAATAACTCGGTGTGTCATCCTTGTGTTGATGCCCTCACTCCACGTTAGGACTGACAGACAGACAGACGTGATCACACCCAGTAGGGGAATTAGAAGATGCCATTTCCTTGACTTTACTGTTTCCCTACACCAGGGAAAACAATGGTGTTGCTTTGCCCACGTTCCCTCGACCCATCCAGCTGAGCACAGCTCTGCTCTCACCTGCCTGTCCAGCTCATCTCCTGCACTCTGGAGCAGGGCCACAATTCTCCAGATGGCTTCATCTGCAGAGAGAGATCCCACGTTATCTCCAGCCCTTTCTCCAAGCCTCACATCCAATGCTCTGTTTAGCCCCCAGGAAAAATCCCCTGAGCAATCCCCTCCAAATCCCATCTCAGCCTATTTTAACCTCAACCAGCAAAACCGCCCCCTTGACTTCAAATTCCACTCTCCCCAAAACAAGCCCTGATGCTGAAAATCTCCCCCAGAGTCTTCATAGTAGTCATGTAAGCCCCAAGGTCAGGACTGAAGCAGGGTTTGGGTCCCATGCAGGCTCTGAAGAGCTCCCAAGGGCAACACTCACCGACCCCATTGGTGCTGGCCGGCCGTGGTGGCTCCTCACATCCACATGCTCTGCTCCCCTGGCTCTCACTGCCCTGCACGATCAGCCCAATCTCTTCTGAGACTCGTGCATAATAACCATCAGGCTGCTCCTCATCTGCTGCAAGAAGAACACAGCTTCAGAATCGAGGGTTATTTTTTTGCTCGCCATGGGTTGGGAGGGAAAAGCAGCCGCAGCGTTGGCTGCATCCATGTGGTGCTCATGCCCACCCTGGATCAGTGCATGGTGCTGGTGAACAATGGGGCTGAGCTCTCTGAACTGTAACCAAGTTGCTTCAAGTGCCCCAGATCCACCAAAGCTTTGAGGAGATCCTCTCATGGCTTTCTCACAGGGGAAGGGCTGCGGTGAGGGTACAGGATGTCCCGCACCCTTGTGCCAGCACCCTTCCCCATAGCAAATCAAAAGTAGCTTAACATTGGCCCTGGAGAGGCTTAAGGTTCAACTGCAGGTCTCAAATACAAGTTTAAACTAAACCACCATGTCAGAGAGGGGGAAGCCTGTGCTTGGATAGCTACTGCCAAGCATCTGGCTGGGAGGAACTTGCTGCACGCATAAGTTGCAGCAATGCTGTGTGCTCAGAGCACCGACAGCTTGATCCATTCCTGGGGTAGCAGGTTGAGATTGGAGTCCTCAAAAGCTCTTCCAAACCTCAGCAAGCGCCAGGAGGGTGATGCTTAGGTTAGAAAACATCTCTAAACACTATAGCAGTTTAACCCAAAAGAAGCCCAACAGAGGTCCCATTGGCAGTAGGGTTGGTTTAGGGTCCGGGCTAGGGGTGGTGGGGTCCTACCTGCTGTGGCCAGAGCCTGGACGTGCCGCAGGGGAAGGCAGCTGGGTCTCTTGGCCCTCGCCCCCGCTGCTGTCTCTCCCTTCTCCTCCTCCGTGTGCTTCTTCAAGGAGAAAACCTTCTTGAGGCTGGCTCTCCTCTTGGAGGCTCTGCCTGGTGACGGGGACATGCTGGAGTGCCCTGTGGCTCTTTTCACCCCTTCTGATTTGGAGCTGTGAAGAGCTTTGGCATCTTTCTCCTTTGCTTTCTGCCCCACGTTTTCCTTCTGGTCCTCGGGGCTCTTCTTGAAGAGGAAATTTAAGACAGTTTTGAACCAGGTGCGTTGGGTTTTGCCTTGGGAAGAGTTTTTTGTGCTTTTCCTCTTGGGCTCCAGCTCCTCTTTAGAGACCTCTCTAGGAGCTTCGCTGTCATCATCCAATGCCTCATCCAGGCCCAGTGCTTTGGGTCCATCCTCCTGCTCCTTCCTGGGGCTGTGTCTGGCGCATGAATACTTGCAGAAGTCACTTTTTGACCGCTGCAGCTCACCTGCCTTCCTCCCGCGCCCACCACCTCTCGCCTGCAGTGGTTTCTTTGGGTTCTCACAGCAGCTCAGGGAGCGTTTGACGTAGATCTCCAGCACCTTCTTGGCCCCTTGCCTGTCCAGTGAGAGGATCTTGCCTGACGGCTGCCTTGCCACGTCCCACCGAGGCTTCTCCGCAGCCAGAGCCTGCATGCTGCTGCAGAGAGGAGCAAGAGTTCAGCCTAAGGGCTGCTTTCCCCTGGACACTGCGCAGTCAGGCTGGGCACGGTGGGAACCATTCCCGCTTGGCACGCAAGGATGGGCTGTTTATGTTCCCAGTAAATGATCAACCCTTTTTATGGTTATGGGAAAGCTGCTTACATAGATGGCATGAGTGGGGTTTTATGATGGGCTGTAGGCGCGAAATGATGATAAAGGAAGCGAAACTGCGGGGAGAGGAGATGTGGCCATGTCTTTCTGAGAGAGCCTGGTTCACTTCCAGTGCGTTTAATACAGCAAGGGTGGATTAAATAAATCCAGACACTGTGGTACTCCGACTTCCCATATTAGAATGACAAATTACATACGAGGACAACATCTTGTTGGTGAATCACAAAACCCAGGCTTTTTACTATCTGCCCTTAAAGTATTGAATCTCCTCAATTCCCACACATTCCCCAGCAAGGCTGGGTGCTCCCAGCCCTTGCAGAGGCCAAGGGCAACATGGGCTCTTGCAAATACTAAAAGGGTGATGGGGAAGGGCTGAGGGACCTGAGGGGTTCAATGTGGAGAAGAGAAGGCTCAGGGGGGACCTGATGGCTGCCTCCAACTGCCTGACAGGAGGATGGAGCCAGGAGGGGCTGGGCTCTGCTCCCAAGGAACAAGGGATGGGACAAGAGGAACCGGCCTCAAGCTGCACCAGGGCAGGTTTAGATGGAGCTGAGGAACAATTCCTGCCCCAGAGGGTGCTCAGGCATTGGAACAGGCTGCCCAGGGCAGGGCTGCAGGCACCGTCCCTGCAAGTGTTCACACAGCGTGGAGACGAGGCCTCAGTGCCATGGGTTAGGGGTGGCCTTGGCAGGGCTGGGGTAAGGGTTGGGCTGGATGGGATTAAAGGGCTTTCCCAGCCTGGTTCATTTTATGATTCTATGAAATATCCTCAGTCAATATTGTCCCAGCACCCTGCAATGACACAGCTCCTCTGGGAGCTCTCACAGGGCTGTGAACAGTGCTCAGAGCACCCAGCCCTGGCTTTCCTATCACAGAAGATGCTGCTATTGAAAAACCAGAGCTGTGCCTTGTGCTGGCACTAATTCCAAACCCAATTTTACTCTTCAGAGACCCAGACCCAACCCAGACATTCTCCACCACTGAACAATACAAACCCAGCGCACTCAGCTGCTCGAACCACCCCGGAGCCCAGCATCATAGATCATAGAATGGCTTGTCTTGAAAAGGACCTTAAGATCATCTAGCTCCAAGCAGGGATCCCTCACCTCACAGCCTCTGCTCACTCTAGATGAGCAGCATCACAACACACAAGCACACCCACCCACCCCAGCTTGGCCCAGTTTTGGATCAAGAAGACCCATTCCCTTCACCCAAGCCAACACCAAAGCCACCCAGCCACTGAATAAGAAATCATTTAAACACAGCAAAACAACCACCCCCATCCCACTTGGACTCATTCCAGTCCATCGGCCACACCAGTTTCTTGATTCGCTCTTTCAGTATTTACCTTTCCATCAGTAGTTCTGCCCCTCTGGACACAGGTCAAGACAAGCTCCTCGGCCACAGGTACTAAGGGTTGTCAGGCTCTCCTTGGGGGTGACTTTTTATACCCAGGGCTGGTGACTGACTAAGTCCTATTTTTAGCAGCCATTCAGGTAGCAGAGCGGCCAATGCTTCCGCCTGGGATCCCGCTATCACCTCCCTCGTGGGTGTGAGTTTCGCTGGAGGAGAAAGCAATTTCCTTATGACAATCAGCAGCAAAACAGCATAAAAATCACCTGTCACCTGATGTAAGCACTGGCCTCTGAAATCAGCTTCCTAAGCCATTGGGTTTAGTTTGTTTAAGTGGGTATTTAATGACCGTGATGCCATTTATGGGAGTTTCTGGGTTGTTTTTGTAAGGAGAAGCCATATGTTTGTCAAATAAATGGGGTTTCAGTGCAGCGAGCAGATTGCCCCACTTATACCTCAGCAGCTCCCAGGGAAGAGGATGTTGGGGGGTGTTATGGAACCATGGATGCTCTGGGGCACAGTGCTACCAGGTTGTTGCACTGCACAGTGCATGATGTCAAGGGAGCTGATTCTGCCCCTGTGCTCTGCTCTGGTGATACCCCCCCTGCAGTCCTGATCCAGCTCTGGAGTCCTCAGCACAGGAAAGACACAGAGCTGCTGGAGTGAGACCAGAGGAGGCCATGGAGATGCTGCGAGGGCTGGAGCAGCTCTGCTCTGGAGCCAGGCTGAGAGAGCTGGGCTGGGGCAGCCTGGAGAAGAGAAGGCTCCTGAAGGGGAGACCTTAGAGCAGCTCCAGTGCCTAAAGGGGCTGCAGGAAACCTGGAGAGGGGCTTGGGACAAGGGCCTGTAGGGACAGGCCAAGGGGAATGGCTTGAACCTGCCCGAGGGGAGACTGAGCTGAGCTCTTAGGCAGAAGCTCTTCCCTGTGAGGGTGCTGAGGCGCTGGCACAGGGTGCCCAGAGAAGCTGTGGCTGCCCCATCCCTGGCAGTGCTCAAGGCCAGGTTGGACACAGGGGCTTGGAGCAAGCTGCTCCAGTGGAAGGGGTCCCTGCCCGTGGCAGGGGTTGGAGCTGGAGAAGCCTTAAGGTCCCTTCCAGAACAAACCAGGCTGTGACTCTGAGTCTATGACTGAACTACAACATCTCTGAAACCCTTCCTGGGGTCCTTCAGACAGGCCCATGCACCCACCCTAAACTGTGAAACAGGACCTGGATCTATTGCACACCCATAGCTCCATTCAGCCTTGCCCGGGGACAGAGCATCTCCCAGGTTGTACAACTCAACATCTGCCCCTGGGCCAAGCGACTCTTTACACCTGTGTAACCACAGATCCATCTGGCCCCACAGCCATCCCCTTGCACCCCTGTGCCCGTGTCCCACCATCCCCATCGCTATTTTGCCATCTGATGGCAATATGTTGCACTGCACCTTGCGGGATGGTGCTGGATGCAGATGGAAAGCTCCTCCTGAGCACTGCTTCATTTTCTCTCGTTTCCACTCAGGACGATGTTGCCCTTTTATCCAGCTCCCCCCTGGATAAGAATGGTCTATTCCTGATAAGGGTTCAGCATCCCATTGAAACTGGCCGGCATGACTTTTTCCACAAACTTTCTGTGCCATAATGTCCTATAAGTGTGAGGGATCCAGTTCATTCCCCTGCACTTCTCCTGAGCCTCCGCAGATGAGTCAGCCTGGTATTGATCAGGAATTCCCTGGCTTTGTTTTTCAGCATCGCCATCTACCCCTGATAAATAATTAACCCATGAGGAGCTGGGTGCTAACTGGCATATGAGCACGTCCTTCCATCAGCAGGTCGATTCCTGTCCATGAGGAGTTTCACAATCCATGTTGGTGGGTTTTTCCTCTGTAGCACCCACAAAATGAAAAGCCAAATCCACTCTGGTGATGGGGCACAGTTTGGTCCTCTCCAGTCTGGAGACCTTGCTACTGAAGAGCACCCAAGGCCAAGTCCAAACACTGTCCCTGCTCATGGAGGGCTTCTCAGGATTAGACTGGGAATCAGTGTTGACTTTTCCTCTTTGTAGTAGCGTTTCTGGACACAGCCTAAAGATGGGATCCCATAGTGACTCCAGGAAAAATCTCAACTTGAACTGTAATTCTGGATCTTGTCCTTGATCCAGGTTTAGAACCTTTTTGGGATTAGGGACATGCTCGATCCTAATAGGAGAGAAACACAAGAAAAAGATGTTTGCAAGAGCCCTGGGACAAAGCAAAAGCCCATTTCCAGCACTGGGTGGGAATGAGAAAGTGAACTCGAAATGGGGTTATGGGGAGGGAGTACACAATGGGAGGCTGGTATTTCAGGCCAGCAATGCTGGAAAAGCAGAACTGAATGAACAGGGAAGCAGGGGAAAACCAGTTTATTTACAGGAACTTGCTCCAAAAGATGGGAAAAGCCAAGGGAGCGGCATTCCCTGCATAGGGGTTACAGTGGGCTCAGGAGAAGGCAGGAGTCAGATCACCCAGATCTCTCTGGAACCAGGCAGACAGGCTCCAGGCTGAGGCTGGACATCAGGAAAAGCCTCCTATGCAGGAGGGTGAGACAACCTCAAACGGGTGTCCACAGGGGTCACCATCCTTGGTGGTCTTCAACATGTGGCTAGCCAAAGCCATGGCCAACCCAACTGGTGCTAGAGGCAGATGTGCTTTCGGTGGACCACAGAGATCCCTTCCTGGGCACAAAGGTAGGTGGAGGTTCAGATGTGACCCACAACGGTGGTGCTGTGGCAACAGCCACGCTTTGGACAGACAGCACAGCCAACATGTGGCCTTGGTGGAAACCTCTCAGCCCAGTTCCTCTGACCCAAGAGGGTGACAGGCACCAGCCCCCAGATCCAACTCTTTTTCTCCAGCCCTGCAACTGATTTTAGGTGCTCTCCTCAGTAGATGAGCCATGCAAGGCAGCAGCAGGCACACATGAGCATGAATGTTCTCAGAACAGTAGAATCCCAGACTGGTTTGGGATGAAGGGACCTTAAAGCTCCTCCAGCTCCAACCCCTGCCACGGGCAGGGACCCCTTCCACTGGAGCAGCTTGCTCCAAGCCCCTGTGTCCAACCTGGCCTTGAGCACTGCCAGGGATGGGGCAGCCACAGCTTCTCTGGGCACCCTGTGCCAGCGCCTCAGCACCCTCACAGGGAAGAGCTTCTGCCTTAGATCCCACCTGAACTGCCCCTGTTTCAGTCTGAACCCATCACCCCTTGTCCTGTCACTACAGTCCCTGATGAAGAGGCCCTCTCCAGCATCCAGCTTGCTGCTGTGCATCACCCTGACCCAAACACCACTGGACCAGGGGTTGATGAAGCACAAATGGGGACCTCCAGGGAATGAAGAACCTGCAGACCTTTGGAGAAGCCCTATGGGGCAGCCACCTGCGTGTGCCACCACCCTGGTCTCCAGCCATGGTGACAGTCCCCATGAGACTGCTGCGTGCTCTCCCTCCCCACACCAATACCCTGCACAAGCAGCTGTTACTCAGCTGTTTACCCAAAGGGATGGGTCTGTGTTCCAGGAAAGCAGCAGGTTTACAGCCCTCCTGCTTCTGTTTACTGCAGGGAAGAGATACATCGTGCCAGGAAGGACACGAGGGCTTCCTGAGAGCATGGAAAGAGCTTATCGCTGCAGCCCATCCTTCCAAAGGTGAGCCTTGATTTGCACCCTCCAAGATGCCTCTGGAGCCCTGTTACTCAGCACAAGGAGACTTGAGGGCTTTTGGCAGCCAAATCCCCATCCAAGTCCAGCGGGATCCTTACCCATAGCAGGAACAGCAGGTGAAGAGAGCACTGGGGTCACCAACTGTCACCTGCTCCAGCAAAACAAACCACACAGGCTGAAGTGAGGGACGCTCAGGAGCCCTCAGGGCTGTTTCCATAGCAAGAAAACACGGGAACGTCTTGTTAGGATAAGTTAGGACATCTGTGTTAGGAAAAACACATCCATGGGTGCGTATTCCAAGAGCTGCACAGGAACAGGATGGGACAGGTACCAAGGAAGGGTCTGCATTCCCAAAGCTGTCCCTCAGGCCTGGGCAGGTCTTAACGCTGACTCTGCTGGGTTTCACCCAAAAAAAGATCTGGATTTCCTCTGCCCTAGGCGGAAAGAAGGAAGTGGTCTGGTGCTTCACTGCCCCTTCCTGCTGTGGTCCATCCCCAGGCTGCAGCTTGGCTGGGTGCTGGGTAACCTCCAGCCCCTTCTCCTCGTCAGGCTCTCCCAAGCCCTGTGTCACTGCTCATTTACCCACTCGAGCTTCTCACTTCCTTCTCCTCCATCTCTCTCCTCATCGAACACTTGGGTTTTGCAAGGAGCTGGTGATGTTTTCTGCAAGCAGAACTACCCAGGCAGTGTTTCTGGAGATGTCGTTCTGCTGGAGCTTTGGCAACCAGCACTCACATCTCCCACCACCTACAGCCCACCAGCATCCCCAGGCTTCAGTTAACGGTTGTAAAGCAGTTTTGCAGGAGCAGCACCAGCTGCAGCAAAGGGGGCTGCAGTTTCAGGTTGGCACCAACCAGTTTTGATGAAAGACTTAGTCACCAATCCCCACCAAAGCTTTTCACAAGACAGCTCCCAGACCCACTCACAGCATCACTGCCCCACGTTGGTGCTGCTGCAGCCCCAAGACTGTAACTTGGGCTTGGGAAAGGGTCTGGAGCGGGTATGAGGCAGCAGGATCATTTCTGCAGTGCTGCAAAACCAGGGTTGGAAGGAACCCACCTTTTCCTATAAGCCACAAATGCTGCTTCACAACCGGTACCTGCGCTTGTCACCTCACCACGTGTTTGCACTGTCTTTACCGATTAAACTGCTCCAGGGCAGGTTTAGATGGAGCTGAGGAACAATTCCTGCCCCAGAGGGTGCTCAGGCATTGGAACAGGCTGCCCAGGGCAGGGCTGCAGGCACCATCCCTGCAAGTGTTCACACAGCGTGGAGACGAGGCCTCAGTGCCATGGGTTAGGGGTGGCCTTGGCAGTGCTGGGGTAAGGGTTGGACTGGATGGGATTAAAGGGCTTTCCCAGCCTGGATGCTCAGCTGCTGCACTCTGGTTTAGGGCTGCCAAGCCTGGGGACAAGATCTGGGTGCGCAAAGGAGCTGGTTTTCAATGAGGAAGGTTTGGGTTTCCCCAGTTTCAGGCCTTCAACCAGCAGGCAGAGGGATTTTCAACCTTAAACAGCCCCAGGTTTATTTGCTCAAGGAAAAGCCATCTGAAAATATTAGTGGCTATTTTTGGATTTCACACACACAGTTGTTCCTCGCAGGGCACTGACAGTGCCAGGGGGTGGCTGGCATTCCTGCTTCCGACTTCAAGCCACATTTCTGACCCTGAGTAACCACATTTCTGACCATGAGTAACGTTCATTACTGGCTGTGTTTCTCTTCTCATTACTTACACAGCTAATTACAAACAGCAATGAAGAAGGAAAGAAGTTAAAACAAGACCCAGCTTAGGGCATCCATGCAGCCTGGATCTCCAGCCAGGCCCGATGCAGGCAGATGGTTCAGCACAATCCCACCCTTAACCACAGGAGCAAGCCCACAGGACAGTGGGACTGCAGTCTCCGCAGTGGAAGTCCATTCTCAAACTGGGAAGTGGCTCAGATCCAGAGCAGTGTGGTCAGGCTCCAGGCCACCGCTCACTGCAAAGGCACTGGGGTAGATGCTCAACCCAAAGCACATGCCCCAGTGCTCTTTACTCAGCACATCTCGCTGCAAGAATGGTCTTTACCAGCAAGTTTGAACCTTAATGGCAAGCAACCAAAGTTACACAGCAAAAATGTCAGGCTTCCTCCCCAAAGGAGAGAAAAGAAGCGAGCAGGAGACGAGCCAGTGTTCTCCTGCACTTTGGGGCTGAGGGACAGCTTCTGGGTGTGTTTTGCTAATGAAGCCCCAGAGGTGTCACTGCTTTGGCTCAGGGTGGGTTTTGAGACGCAGGAGCAGCTCTGTGGCCTCGTGTCCAGGAGATGCCAGACACCAGCATGCCCCAGCAGAGCACAAGTCTGTGATGCACTGCAAGTGCCATCATCAATGACTTCCTATGGTGAAACCTCCAGTGGGTCTTCTTTCAAGTCTTCCTGGTCCTCGCTTTCCTGCTCCAGCTGCTCCACCTTGATGGATTTCTCATGGATGATCTCCCCAGGAGTCTTCAAAAACCTGTAATACATTTGCTGAGTGGCTTTAAGAGCATGTCCCACCCCAAACCAGGCTCTAAATCCTGGAGCTCTTGCCCTCATCAGCTGAGCTCTGCACCTCGCCAGAGGGTATCTGCCATCCTTGGCTTTGCTAAGCATCCCAGCTCTTGCTTTGCACCCAGGATGCACCAAGCCTGGAAGACAAAGCTCAGTACTCACCAGTCCAGGGCTGGCATTTTAACTCCAAACCAGTCCCAAGGAAGCAGCCAGCACTGAAACCAAGAGGCCCTTGGCTTATTTTCACCCCTTCCTCTGTCTGGAGGTCAACTTCAGACCTGGTGTCACTGGGGATCTTGCTGGATGAAGCAGCTGCCAACATCTGGAGCCCATCACCTTCCCGTGCCCCAGGCACCTCTGATCTGCTCCAGCTCACCTGAATAACAGCTTCTGCCCTGGCTCCTTTCTGATGATGTTGAGTTTGTAGTAATGTCTGAGTGCTCGTGACATCTTCTCATAGGTCATATTCATCCGGTTCTGGAAAGAGAAAAGAACTGGGAGATCTGTATAAAAGCACTGACACGTGGCTTGGGTCTGTCTGCAGCAGGACCACACATGAGGCATTTGAGGTGGTTCTTGGGCACTGCAAGCTGCAGCATGGGTCTCCAACCCAGCCTTGCTGCTGGGTCCATATCCATTACAGTTTGCTTCCTAGGGGATAAGAAAGCCTCCCTCCTTAATCACAGGAGGTTGGCATCTCTCACCAGCCCTGCATCCACTGTCTCACCCTTCCCAATCCCTGTACCATCAGCTCTGGAGAGCAGGTCCTGAAAGCAACATGCAGAAGCCCAGGAACGACAGATTGGTTCCCAACTGCATTTACCTTGTGGTTGCCCCAGAGCTGGGCAAGCCCGTCAGGGTTCACAACCCGAAAGATCTTGGCTTCCTTATCTTCCCACTTGATGTAAGGCTCATAGCGGCTGTCAGAGAGGAGCTGGTACACATAATCCCACAGCAACCTGCAGTCTGAGTGTTGGGGGAGAATAAATAGGCACAAAGCTCCCACTAAGGCTCCAGTGAGGGTGAGTCAGCAACAGAACTGCACGTGCTAGCAATGGTAATGAAGAGAAGAGCCCAGAGCTCATGCACAGCACTTTTTATGATGGATTATTTGCCTACAGGAAACCTGGAGAGGGGCTTGGGACAAGGGCCTGTAGGGACAGGCCAAGGGGAATGGCTTGAACCTGCCCGAGGGGAGACTGAGCTGAGCTCTTAGGCAGAAGCTCTTCCCTGTGAGGGTGCTGAGGCGCTGGCACAGGGTGCCCAGAGAAGCTGTGGCTGCCCCATCCCTGGCAGTGCTCAAGGCCAGGTTGGACACAGGGGCTTGGAGCAAGCTGCTCCAGTGGAAGGGGTCCCTGCCCGTGGCAGGGGTTGGAGCTGGAGGAGCTTTGAGGTCCCTTCAACCCAAAGCAGTCTGGGATTCCATGATCTCAAAGCATTAACAGGAACTGCAGTTTTTCCGGTGAGGAAGCTGAGGCAGGGAAGCACCCACTGCCGCATGGAACAGACCAAGGCGAGACAGATGGGCAGACAGGACAAAGCACAAGCTCACTGCCCCCCGGAACCAGGCTATAAATTCAGGTTTACCTGCAATTCTCCCATCCACTGGGGCTGACAGGGCTGTAGGAAAGGAGCAGCTGGCATCTGCCCTGCAGCTGCCCTCCGAGCTGTGATAGGAGAGGTTCAGTGGCCCTGCATGGCTGCAGGACATGGGCTGTTCTGCACAACCCAGGCAGGAGGAAACAGCCATTGGAGCAGCCTCAGCGCTGCAGCCCATCCCTGGAAATAAAACAAAGCCAAAGCAACCCTGTGGTGCACGACAGCAGGTACCAGGAGATCTTGCAAAGCTCCAGAATCAGTGAGAAGGGACAGCCCAGGCTGGTTATCAGCCCAGACAGAGGACAGGGATCCTAAGGAAACCATGGGATTTTCCCAAGGCAAGAGCAGCAGGAGGTCCAGGGGGATTAATGGAGATGCCAAGGAGAGTGAGGAGCAGATACAGAAGAAAAGCTGGAACAGGTGATTGCACCAGAATACAGATTCTTGTACTGTAAATTGTTGTGGAGGCTTAAGATGCTCATCACCCTACAGCTGAACTGACAAAAGAACTGAGGAAAACACTCCCAGAGCCACCTCAGTGCAAAGCCACTTCCCTTATGGGCACACATAAGCCTCACTGGCCCTGACCAGCCTCACCTGGGCCTCTCCCCATTGGCCCAGAAGCTCTATTTAAGCTCAGCCCTGGATCCCCATTCCTTTCCCAGCTATGCTGCAGGAGGACTGGTTTCTAGCCAGGGTTGTGCCTCTGCCTGGTTATCAACCCTCTGATCCAGATCTCAATCCATAGATAGACTTCCTAATGTAGCTATAGCCTTGCCTGGCCACCATGGACCCACCTAGACTTGATCTGATCAGACCTGCTTCATCACTAAAAGCTTTCCTAATGACCTGGACTCTGTTGGACCTGGCTGCCACTTCCAGGACTGTCCTGCTACCCTGAAATAGGATGGGATGGATTTAGCTGCTTGAGTTTCAAACCCCAGATGCACGCAACCCACTGTAGCTGAGGACAAGTTCTGCTTGACAGACAGCTGCCATTCTCCATCATACCTTTCTCTGTGCTCCTGGCTTCTCTGAAGGGTGAGTTCAGCAAAGGGCTGCACACCAGAACTCTGCGTTGAGTCTTAATGTACTGAAGTATTTCATATAGCACATCACCTGCAGGGAAGGGAAGTCTGCTCAGATGACTTGGTGTTACAGTCTCTCTCAGTTGATGTTGTTGCTTAGATTTCTGTGCCACAAAGAGGTTGTTCCCATCCCAAAGCATTTACAGTCCAGATATATTAAAGGTAGAGGGCTGTCCTTGTCTCCAGCACCCAACTGGTCAGAGCTAAAGCCTGCTGGGACCCAGCTTGTGCTGTACTTGGGTGGGCCTCAGAAACACCCTTGCACTGAGTCTAACCTGAGCTCGGAGCTCGATATCTGAAGTCATCCTTGGTGAGGATGCACAGGGCTTTGCCGTTCATTTCAAACTTGCTGTCGTCAGCTGGCCGAAGGGAGAACTCTGTCTCAGCCCATCTTAGCCAGTGGATCACGTCGTCCTTGCTCCACAGGGAGGGCTGGATTCCTGAAACCAGGGGCATTCTCTGAAACAACTCAAGTCTCCAGCTCCAAAACTGCTGGGGGGGGGGGAGGGCAAGGCGGGATGCTGATCGTTTCTATCACCAAACTTTCCCTCTAGATTAAGAACTCAAGCCAAAAGCACCCCTAAGAGGGAAAGTGAACCCTGATGACTGGTCCATCTTGTGCCCCTTGACCACAGGGAGTGGGCTCTGGGTGGGACACCACGGCTGTACCCACAATATTCCACCCTGTGGGAACTTGTGGGGTTTTAAGCAGCGTTGACTTGCTCAACATCGACTCACTCAGCCCGCCTGGAAGCGTGAAGATCTCCCCCTCGCTGCTGGGTGGGTGCCTGGCCTGGGATGGGGCTGGTATCGAAGCTGTGACAACAGAGCTGGGAGAGCTGATGGCTGCTTGACCCTGGGAAAAGAGATCAAACACATCAGTGGGGGGAATTCCCAGCTCTGGTCCTGCCTTTGCTTTGGATATGGCTCCACCACAGTAATTACTGCTCCAATCTGGTTTCTCACAGCAGCATGATGTGCTGTGTGCTGCTCTTCCACACTGGGTCTAGGTCCTTTGTCAGCCCCAGGATGAATCTCTGCTTGCCCAAGACACCATTAGTAAGCAGAGATCCCCCACTCTTTCCCCAGCTCTTGAGCACCTTTCCTTGAGTACCTGCCCTCATCCAGGCTCTGGATGTGGGATATCCATCCCCAGGGCTCCATGACTGCAGGGAAGTAAAAGACGGAGCCAAACCTGGCAGAGCCAGGTGCCTGTGCTGGTTCCTGTTTCCTGGAGCACCCTCAGGTGCTTGTTGGATGCCTTAGGGTTAAGGAGAGCCCTTCAATTCTTTAGAGTCATTAAAATAAAGTAAAACTGGTAATAGAGCTTAGATTTTTGTCTTAATATCACTGTATGAAGAGATATCTAACTTTTTCTGCAGGGACCATTTGGGCATAAATAGGAATAGCCAACCCATAGTTTAGGGAGATGTCTGCTCATCTTGCTCACATGCCATGAAATCCCAGAACCTCAAGAATTACTCCTTCCTCTTGGTTATTCACTAAAGAGCCCCTCCAGCATCACTGAATGGGGAAGATGGTTTGTGCTGGGAGGAGAAGCAGCCCCATCATCAGCATCTCTGCCTCCAGATCTCACCCGGAGCACGTGAGCCAGGAGGGAGCTCTCATCCTTTCCGCCCCATCTAGATCCTGAAATATTGCTGCCAGCCAGGCAGATAATGATTTCCTTCAAAAGTCTATTAATGTGAATCCCAGCAATTTATCAGCGTCATTCTCTGGAAAATTAACAGTTTAGCCTACAAATAGCATTTTCTGAAGCTCCAACACCCGCTCAGCTGGATGTTTGGAGGCGGTCAGAGCAGCCAGAGCTCCTCAGTGCATAGAGCGGTCAGATGAGCTGAGCCCCCCTGAAAATCAGGGCTGAAGAACATCAGGATGTGCAGTGGGAAAGCAGATGGTGCCGGATGTATTTTAAACGCAGAGCTGGTGTCCCCAGAAGGAGGAGCACAGGAGCAAAGTGCCTCATCCTCCCGGGGAAAACACTTCACCATCCCCTGCACTGGGCACTGGTGAGGCCGCACCTCGAATCCTGTGTTCAGCTCTGGGCTCTTCACTACAGGAGAGACATTGAGGGGCTGGAGCGGGGCCAGAGAAGGGCAGCGGAGCTGGGGCAGGGCCTGGAGCACAGTGTGATGGGGAAGGGCTGAGGGACCTGGGGGGTTCAGTGTGGAGAAGAGAAGGCTCAGGGGGGACCTGATGGCTGCCTCCAACTGCCTGACAGGAGGATGGAGCCAGGAGGGGCTGGGCTCTGCTCCCAAGGAACAAGGGATGGGACAAGAGGAACCGGCCTCAAGCTGCACCAGGGCAGGTTTAGATGGAGCTGAGGAACAATTCCTGCCCCAGAGGGTGCTCAGGCATTGGAACAGGCTGCCCAGGGCAGGGCTGCAGGCACCGTCCCTGCAAGTGTTCACACAGCGTGGAGACGAGGCCTCAGTGCCATGGGTCAGGGGTGGCCTTGGCAGTGCTGGGGTAAGGGTTGAACTGGGTGAGCTTAAAGGGCTTTCCCAACCTGGTTCATTCTGATTCCCTGTGACCCTTCCAGCAGGAGGAATGTTGGAGTTTGGTGATGGGCAAGGGGTTTTCTTCAGCAGGAGGATGAGTGTGCCTCAACTCCCTGCTAGCAGGAGTGACTGCTGCCTGGCTGGGAGGTTTAGCAAAGCACAAGCAGCTCTGTGACACACAGGAAACCAGTGAAAATCCAGTTTAAACTTTGAACAGGAACACAAGAGACCTTTCAGATTCATTTTGAGCAATAAGCTACAGGGGAAAATCAAAGTGAAAGAAATTAGTGGAGTATTTTGCCTAAAACTTCTCTAATAAAAGATATTTTAGTTTCCTCCCATCTGTGTGCCTCCCTTACAATAAGGCTTACAATAAAAACAGAACGAGTGGTTGGTATTTTTCCTGCTCCTAAAGATTTCTAGGGAATAAGAGATTCCTTCTGAGTTGTTAGTACTTGATATTATCACTTTACACCAGTTTCCTGCTCTCGCTTTTTTTACTGCTTTGCTGCTTCCACATGCCAGCATTTCCCTGCTTTGTGAGGAAGGGTTATCCTTGGAAAGGTTTGAGGGGGAAAAGCAAGGAAAAGGGGATGAAAACAAACCCCCGGCGAGAGCCGCTTTCTGCTTGGTCCCAAATGGGGGGTATGGAGCCCCCCCCGCTGCTCCGGGCTCCCTGAGGCCATTTGGAGGAGGATGGGGGTCACCCCGCTTCCCAGCATCAACTTCCACAACTTCCAGCCCCCATTGAGGTTAGCAAACCGGGGACATAGGGACCGGGGGGGGGCAGCCCTTACCTGCATCCCCGGTGGCGGCGGGCGGCCGGTGCCCACCGCGGTACCCCCCGGTGTCCGGCGCGGGCGGGTCCCGTCCCTGTGGCCGCTGCGGCTTCAGCGCGATCCTTCCGGGAAACGAAATCGAAACGAGCTTCAGCGGCGGGAGGCAGGAGAGCGGCGGGGCCAGCGCCCAGGGCCCGGGGATTCCCCCCGCCCCACTCCCGGTGCTGCGGCCCCGCGTCACCTTCACCACAGCCGCCGCCACTTCCGACCGGGGCGTTTGGGCGCCGTTCGCTGCCAGCACCGGTTCTCCCGGGGTCCCATCCAGCCGCAGAGGACGGAGCGCTCTCGGGACGATGCCGGGGCACAGCTCGAACAGCCGGTGTCATCCTTTGTCGGCACTGGGAGCGGCCCGGCGGGACCGGGCACCCCATGGGATGAAGACCGGGACCGGACCGGGAGCACGGAGCGGCGGTACCAAGGCCCACGCACCCGCCACCCCACCGGCATCTCTCGGTTCCCATTGGCCAGCCGGCTCTGACCGCGGAGCCAATCAGAAAGCGGCCCGGAAGGGGAGGGGCTTAGCGGCGGGACCCCGCCCTCTGCCAGGCGGAGGGAGCGGCCTCGGCGGGGACGCGGTGAGTGAGGCCTAAGGGCGGGTGAGGGGCGTGCGGGGCCTGGTGGGGCTTGCCCTTTCTCCTGGGGGTCTTAAGGCACCGTGGGGGCTCTTTCTCGCTCTCTGAGCTGGGGAGAAGCTTTAGGAGCCTTCCCGGCCCCTCTTAATGCTTTGAGGGTGATTTACGGGCATGGGGCCGCCGGTTGTGCTCTGTGTCCGCGGGGACTGAGGCCCTTCACGGCTCGGAAGAGGCCTTTGGAGCTCGAGGTCTTCCCCCACCTCTGCGAGCGCTGAGGGGGTGTCTGTGCGGTTCGCAGTGACTCCGCTGTTCTAGAGGGGCCTGTGGGGCGGGGAGGAGGTAGAGGGAGACCTGCCCCTCTGTGGTGTGTGCGTGTGGGGTCTTAGTGTGCACTGAGGGGGTGCTTCCACCTACCCCGTGTTTACTTGGAGAGGGACCTTTGGGGCCTCTCCTGCACTGCCTGGCAGGGGACTGGACCTTTCTCCTGGACTGTGTAAGAGGCCTCGGGGGCTTGACTTTACCCAGTGCTCCTTGGTGAGGCTGCTACTTGTGACCACCACCTCCAGAGCAGGAAGCATCCTCCTCTCAGGGTGCTGGTTGGTCACACTGCCCTCTTGTGCGTGGTCTGTTGGAGGCTGTACGTTTTTAGGTTTGAATCTACACCTTCCCTTTCCTCCTTCCTATCTGGCCCTGCTGTGGTTTGAAAGGGAGCATTCTGAGGGGTTTTCCCCTATATGGGTGCAGTAGGTGAGACCTCAGCCTGCCTCTGCTCATAGGCGCCGTTTTGTGTGATGCCTTTCCCTGTCTCTGATCCTGCTGTTGGATTCCCTGTGTTGTTTTCTCAATGACCTTAGGCCCTTCAAGGAAGGGGTAATGCTAATGCCAAGTCTTGGGTATAAACCTGGGAGGCTCGGAACACACCTCTGCAGGAAGAGTGTTTTGAATGCCTCTGCTGCAAGCACAAACCTTGTTGTTGCAGTCAGTTATGGCTGTAAGGCAGAAAATTCACCTGTGTTCTCTGTGTCTGCCTTATCATCACACTCCTTCCTGCTGGCGTTGGACTCGTGACCTGTGAATCGCAAGGAGGTTGTGTCTCGGGGATCAACAGAGAGGCTCAGCTCTCCCTTCTGAGGTGTGTCCTTGTTTACCCCGGTGCTGGCACTGTGACACTGCACTGCTGACAGTCACCTGGATTTAAGGGTTATAAATACTTCTGCCCTCAGTTCACCGAAGCACTTTCAGTGATGTAAGCATCACAAGAGTGAATTATTGGGTTCAAAAACTGTGGCTTAGTCTGTAGACAAAGCTGCTTGTGAGAGGTGTTATTCTTCACACTGGATTTACACATGCCTTTGTTACAATGGAGTGATTTTATTTAGGATGACAGTCACCCTTTAGTAAAATAGACTTGATGCTGTTAATAACCTCTTTGTACTTATTTCACTTTAAAAAATGCTCTTTTGCAAAGCAGCCTCTATGAGATTTGCTCATGTTGTCACAATTGTCTTTGTTTTCTATAATACCATCCATGTTAGAGGCTCTTCTATGGTCTGATCTTATGGTTGAAATGGAGTAGTTTGTCTAGACTAATCCTAAGTGAAGCTTGTGCAGAAAACTGTCCAAACCTAAGCTTTTAAGAACATGTTAAAAGTTGTGCTCTCACAGAGAAAGGTGTGTGCTGGGTAGGCTAAATTGGTGTTTGTTTCAAAACGAGTCATTTGCAGCACATATGATCCTTTTTGATCTCTTTCAGTACTGTCTTTTGCTGCTAGAATTGGGGGGAGGGGGAGGGGAGTTTTCTGTTTGAATTCGGCTTAAAAGGAGTGATCCTTCTGGTAGGAGTTCATCACATAATTTTGGGGGTGCCTTCTCTAGCTATTCTTTGTAGAGCTGAGTGAACCTCATTGAGTCCAGTCAAGCTGCAGGTGGCTACCTGGGAGCAGTTGTAGTGGAAAAGACTAAACTGGTTATTTCTATACTTCTCAACAGGGGTTAGAAACAAGTTATAGCAATGGCATTTGGGCTGTTTGATATGGATTGCATGTACCTACAGGCAGAGAAAGTGATTGGGGTTTGGGGGTTTATTGGGGTTGGCTTTTTTATCTGGAAAGGTTTTGTGATAGTTCTTTGAGTGGAAGGTAAGGTAGTAATTCCAGAGCCTCAGAAGCAGGAAGCCTCATCACTGGTCCTAATTGTGCTAACAGAGATGTATTGTCTGAGATCCACATGGATGTGACCAGGTTTGTTGGATGTGTCCAGTATAAAATAACTCAATGTTACACTTTATTTTCCTGTGCTGTAGACATGGCCTTACCTGAGTTATACACAGCAGCAATCTTTGTTTCCTTCCCCAAAGTATTTTTAACCATCAGAACTGATAAACCCTCTTACTTCAGCTGGCTTGATCACAAATCCGATCTTCCTTCAGTCTTTTTGAGGTGCCTTCACATCTCAAAGTTCAGCCTTCTCAGCATCCAGGAGATTTCATAACCACCTGCTTTAAGTCTTCTGCTCAGGCTATTGTAAACCTGGTTTCTATGTGGTGATTCAGTCTGTCTGTACAGGCCATGAGAAGTAAGAATCACATCTGGGTTTATTAGTTGATGCCTTCAGCAAAGTTTGGGGCATGCTGGGATATGTTTGTCACTCGACCTCATCTTGAACTCATTCCATGTGCCCGTGGCCGGCAGCCAGGTGTTTAGTTCACAGTGTAGCAGGGTAGTCAAATGAATCAGGGTATAATATTGTATAAAGTATAAAGTAATGCTTTTAACTCCACTTTAAATACCTGAAAAGTCCAAAGTAGAAAATTTGGGTGTAAAGAAAGATTTATTATTATTATTATTATCATTATTATTATTATTTACTTCACCCTTTGTAATGAATTTGCTGTCAGACTTCATACTGTATAGCAATTACCACCACCTTTGTCCCCATTTGCCAGAAGCTGTGACCATAAAGGAATATTGGCCAAGGAGCAGGCAGATGAGGTTCTGTATTAGTAATTGCATCACACATTGCAGTGCTGTTATGGCAGTGGCTTTGTGCTGGGAGGCTGATTCAGCAGCCAGAGAACTGAGAGAAGAGCTGCCTGCAACAGCACGTACCTGGGCAGGCTCTTGGTTACATGTTCCTGCCAATGCCAGTGTCAGACATTTCCTCCTACTAGAAAGTAAAATCCTGCCTGTCAAATGCAAAGTGACTCTCCCTGACACTTGGGAATGTGCTCTGGAACTG
This sequence comes from Neopsephotus bourkii, assembly GCF_033783945.1. Lineage (NCBI taxonomy): Eukaryota > Metazoa > Chordata > Aves > Psittaciformes > Psittacidae > Neopsephotus > Neopsephotus bourkii. The sequence continues at coordinate 1,683,646 of NW_026900918.1, read as the reverse complement.
CTGCACTCTGCAGAGAGATCCCAGGGGAGTCAGTGGGTAAGGAGCTCGTTCTTGACAGGAAAAATGCTGATAAAGGCCACTGCAACTGCCTAACGGATCTCCTGAGTTTTTAATTAATTGCTTAGTAGAAAGTAAATAGAAAGTGCTCCCCAGGGAGGCTCAGGCAGCTCAGCTAAGATGGAGCCCTGGATGTATCTGTGCATGACAGGAGGAGAGGCCAAGGGGCAGTGGGTTGAAGGATATGCAGCTTTCCAGGGAATGGGATTACAATAGGAGTGCAGAGGTGAGGAATATGCCCTGTAGTCTCAGGTCTAGAAGTAGCAGGGAGATTATTTTTTACCAGGATAGTATTTGGACTCATGAACCTGGGTGACTGGGATTCCCCTACAGCAGACTGGTGATGGCACTAGGCTGGGTGTAATGTAGAACCACAGATGCAAGTGAGCCTTCACATGGGTGTGCTTGAGGAGAAACAATTACAGACAGTGTAACTGAAGTCCTGCGACTTGCCTTCCCTAGGTCTCATTTCATCAGCTTTCATAGCTGCTTCTCCTAATGTCTCTTGTTGCAGGTCTAATTTGCAGTTTGTGATGTGTCCTGACCTGAGCAGAGGCTGTGTGCTGGCCTGACTGTTTTTCTGGCTCCCTTTGTCAGGGGACTTTTGAAGGTTTCACGAGCGCCAAGTCTGAAACTGGGAACTAAAATCAGTGGCTGTTAGTCTTAGAAACAGCATTGAACCTGGGCTATAGTCACTGCAGTTCAATGTTCAATAACTCCATCTGCAATGATTGGGATTGTTTCTCCCCTGGCTTTTGCACTCAAAACAACCCCAAATGTGTTATGCCCAGCTATTAAAAGTGGTGTTCATCCACTGATTGCTCCTGAGTTTGGGAATGTTCAATCATTGCATCAGTTTTGCTGCTGAGCAGATAAATATCATAACACTCTAGTGACCTATAAATTGGAGCAGGTCATATGAATCCCACTGTCAGTGACCGGAGAACTAGTCACAATTTACTGTGAGGATAAAAACTGCCTGGGATCCAATACTGGAAGAGCCAAAAGAAGCAAGAAAAAAAAAGGGGATAAAGGAAACTAAATCTCTGTCTTTATAGAGAGATGAGAGCACAGCCTTTTGTGTGTCAGATTTGCTCCTGTAATTTGTGGGCTACAGGGCTGTTGAAGAGGGGCCTTCATCAGGGACTGTAGCAATAGGACAAAGGGGTGATGGGTTCAAACTGAAAAAGGGGAAGTTCAGGAGGGATCTAAGGCAGAAGCTGTTCCCTGTGAGGGTGCTGAGGCGCTGGCACAGGGTGCCCAGAGAAGCTGCGGCTGCCCCATCCCTGGCAGTGTTTAAGGCCAGGCTGGACAGAGCCTTGGGTGACATGGTCTAGGCTGAGGTGTTCCTGCCTGTGACAGGGGGTTGGAACTGGATGAGCTTAAGGTCCTTTCCAACCCAAACCATTCTATGGTTAAAATTTCTTAGTCATACGTTCAGTGTCTAAAGTATGTATTGCAAGAACTGGGAAGTGAATGCAGCGTCCCACTACTTCTCATGAAATAGTGCTATGTCCCTGTCCCACGTTTTGGGCTGTAGTAGTTTAATGCCTTGAATCAGAGAGTTCTCAGAAGGAAGCAGGGGTTGGCAGCCAGAAAAGAGCAGAACTGAACCTTGTGCTTGATACTCATCACATGAGTAGTGTGAGAACATGCAGGTCCCCTGGTAGCCAGCTCTGTGACAGCAATAAGACATGGGGTATAATCATCATCGATTGCTGCTGGTAGGTAATGCTGCTTGAGTGTGAAGTTTCAGCAACGTGGCTTTGAAAAACAGATGAGGAAAGCAAAAATAATGAGGCCATGCTTAATAAAAGATGGTTTCCTCAATAAATACAGTTTTGGATCTAGGTAGTGTCCTGGGTCTCTTGGAGTCCAGCCCCATGGCTCACTTTGCTGGGACTACAGCTGATCATAGAATCACAGAATACTTTGGGTTGGAAAGAACTTTAAGATCGTCCAGTTCTACCCGCCTGCCATGGGCATCATGTTTCCTGATACCAGTCCATGAGTCCACATGATGCTGGAGGATGTCCTGTTAACTCATGGTTAGGCACATACCCCAGCTTCAACTATTTTCACAGTTGACATATTTTTCTCTTAAGTGCTGTCTGGTTTGTAACTTGAAGGACAGCAGTTAGTTCTCACCTGAGGTGTTCCAGTAACTTGGAGAAAACACAGTGAAATGTCCATAAAGGAGGTGAGTAGGAAAAGGCAGGAAAACTCTTTGCAGCCGCTGTGTTGTAGCAGTGACAGCAACAGAGTTTCTGGTAGGACTGGAAATCAGCTGAGGCACAGAATCCCAGGCTGGTTTGTGTTGAAGGGAGCTTAAAGCTCATGCAGTTCCACCCCACTGCCACGGGCAGGGACCCCTTCCACTGGAGCAGCTTGCTCCAAGCCCCTGTGTCCAACCTGGCCTTGAACACTGCCAGGGATGGGGCAGCCACAGCTTCTCTGGGCACCCTGTGCCAGCGCCTCAGCACCCTCACAGGAAAAAACTTCCTTTTATCCAGTCTGAACTTCCCTTTTTTTCAGTTTGAACCCATCACCCCTTGTCCTATCACTGTAGTCCCTGATGGATAGGGTTGATTTTACAGGTCTCTTGTTCTTGTGCAGTTAATGCCATCTGCCAGTTCCACGTAACTGGGACACATACCAGAGAAAAACAGAACAAGGAAGCCTTAACTGACGTGAAAAGTAGCTCATGTCTTCTTCCTCTGGGTGAGTGGATTAAACATGGCATTGCACAATCTGTAGCCACAGAGAAGGTGACGTCTGCCTGGAGTGTTATCTGCTGCTGCAGTTGGGAGTTGTGAATGAGCTCCGTAATCCATTGACATAAAAGTTGTGACAGCACTCACAAACCTCCCTGTAGTCTGTTGTGTTTGGAGAAGTCACTTCGTCAGGGGTGACTGACCGATACAGGCTCAGAAGGTGGAAGTTTATGATAGCAAAGGCCCTTTATACAAATAGGGGAGTTAGAAAAAGACTTTACTGCATGTGCTGGGTATGGAATCCTCAGCAGTTTCAAAACTTGCTTAATTTCTGTAACTTTGTTCAGGAAAAGAAAAGAAATATTGGTTATTTAAATGTCAAAAAGTGCAATTTGCTGTTACAATTTGATTTGTTAAATCTATGGAGATTCTCAAATATATGTACACAATGTTTGGGTTTTTTTTCTTCTATGGACTGTTTTCTATAGGATCTACTTTGTTGGTTTTCGATTCAGGCAGTCCAAGTTGCAAATATGAAGAATTGTAATGTCCTTCAGGGATCTCCAGCTCAGGTGATTCAGGGAGATCTGTGAAACATTTCAGCTTTAGTATAAAGCGCCTCAAAACCTGAAGGTTTTTTTCATATCCATAGTTTTTATGAGATCCTTTTTTACCCTGTATAATGTTTGAGTAATTTTAGACTAGACAGGTTTCAGCTTTTACCCTTAATTCTGCTTATCTGTGGCTTAGGCTGCACAGCAATTTAAACCCTTCTTTTTGAGTGCGATCAAAAGCCATTGATTTGAATGCTGTACTAATGGAGAAGAATCATGAAGATCATGAGTCTTTCCTGGGCACGTGTGAGCTGCAGGTGGAACAAGAGCTTTCTCACCTCCCAGAACAGTTCCCTGTTTCCTGACAAAGATGCTGCAAGGGCTGGAGCAGCGCTGCTCTGGAGCCAGGCTGAGAGAGCTGGGCTGGGGCAGCCTGGAGAAGAGAAGGCTCCTGAAGGGGAGACCTTAGAGCAGCTCCAGTGCCTAAAGGGGCTGCAGGAAACCTGGAGAGGGGCTTGGGACAAGGGATGTAGGGACAGGCCAAGGGGAATGGCTTGAACCTGCCCGAGGGGAGACTGAGCTGAGCTCTTAGGCAGAAGCTCTTCCCTGTGAGGGTGCTGAGGCGCTGGCACAGGGTGCCCAGAGAAGCTGTGGCTGCCCCATCCCTGGCAGTGCTCAAGGCCAGGTTGGACACAGGGGCTTGGAGCAAGCTGCTCCAGTGGAAGGGGTCCCTGCCTGTGAAGGGGGTTGGAACTGGATGAGCTTTAAGTTACCTTCCAACCCAAACCCTTCTGGGATTCCTGAGCTTGGGGTTACCCCTGTCCCTGCAGCAATGTGTCTGTTTTCAAATATATGGGTGAGGCTGTTGTCATCATAACTGCAGAGCAATGTGAAGGCTGCTGTGACTCAGGTCAGTGTCACTGCTCCCAGCTGCTGGAGGTGCAGTCCCACTGCAGGGCTGGATGCTGTGGCTTTCAGAAAGACTTAAATGAAGATACTTGGTAATGAGGAGCTGTGTTCATGTGCAGGTTTGCTGTCAGGCTTGAGGAGCTGTGATAAACAGCTGGGTTTCAGGTGGTTGGCTTTGAATATGCTGTGTAAGATACTAAAGTGAAACCAGTCTAATTCTGTGTGTTCTCTAGTGTTGGCTGAGCCAGAGGAAGCTGGATTTCTGTTTACTGGTGTGGAGACCTCGGTGCACTCAGGCTGTGCTATATTTAAATGGTACCCTGTCTGTCAGATGTCCCTGTAACAGCATGTTCTTTGCCAAGATCATGGGATGAGCCTCTCCTTTTAAAAGCTGTTTTTGAATCTAAATTGTTTTGAGGAAACTGGTTAATATGCCACGGCTGGGGTATCCATGCCTTTACTTTGTGCTGTTAAGTCATTCCAAGACCATTTTAAAGGTGGTGTGGACAGCTATGGGAAATGCCATTTCACCACTTGTACAGTAGAATTGCTGCATGTCTGAAAGATGAAACTATTATTAATGCACAAAATAGACTCTTCTCTAGTCTCTCGCCCTGTGTCTTGCTGCTATCCTTAGTTAGGAGACTGTCAACTGAAAACAGAACCACTGTGAACTGAGACCAAAGATTGACAGTGGTGAGCCCTGACATGGACACACCAGCACCCTTGTGCTGCCCCAGCCATGGGGCTGGAAGCAGCATCCCCCACTGGTATTGAGTATGCTGAGGCTTCTGCCCATGTGAGTTCTGGTCCAGGTTTACCACCAAGAGGTTCACTTGGTGCTGATGGTTTCTTGGAAGTGTCTTTAGTTGGCAGCCAGACTGACAACAGCAAACTTGTTTCTTGCAGTGTATGGTGAGAGCTCTAAACTGTCAAGCTTTGGTCACATCTGATCAGGATTGAATTGAAATCCTGGGCTTAGAGAGAGCTGCTTTGTACATTAATAGACCCTTTTAGGCCCTGCAGTAAGACTCCACTTCTTGTTAAGGATTTATTAAACGCATGGATAAGCTCCACTACTGGCATATGTTAATTTCTTTGTGAAGGTCTTGGATTATTCAGGAGAACAGCTGAATATTCCTCCCAAAGGCAGCCTTTGAGGACAATTCCCTTGAAATAAATCAATTGTAACAAATCCTGGCCTTTCTTTTGCTTGTTGTCTTTGAGATAACCATGAAAGCAGCTGCAGTTTTGGCCAGAATTGCTCATGAACTTAAAAATGAGCTGGAGTGGACTGGTCTGGAATACATTTGCATCTTAGAACTTCCCCTTTTAAGAGCCACCTTACTCAGTGCCCAAATGGGCACCTTACCCCTGCACAAACACCTCGGTGCATGTGTTGGCATAAGCATCACCTCTGCTTTTTCTGTGTTGTATTTTTAAGTGGTATTTTGCCTTTCTTTAAACTTCCACAAAATACGGCTCTGGTTCCTGCCTCATTCAGCAGAAATGTGACACAGGCAAATATATTTTTGTGGAAGGAGTATTAGTCACAGAAGAATGTTATGAAATATACTTAGAAAGTGTTAGAGCTGTGCTTGGCCTGTGAACTGTTTACCCACACGTATAAACAGCTCGGGAGGAACTTTAACTCTTGCCAAGGTACCTGAGTTATTTTGAAACCTTGAGCAATGTGGTTTTCAGTTCTTGAAAATAAGGTCTCAGGTTCTGTGCTGACACAAACTGAGGGTGCCAAGGGGTGGCCTCACCAAAGGGACATTTTAGCCCCTGCTTTTGCCTCCCTAAAAATAAATCAAGATGTGTTTTCCTGAAGAGCTGCAGTGTGCTAAATAGAATGCTTGTGTTTATGTAGCGTTTGGGTTGCTTCAGTGTTACTTGCAGAGTTTACTCATGAGGCTGCACTCTAAAAGGTAGGCTTATGTTTGCTTTGCTTTTTGTTGTTGTCTGGATCTTAATGTGAATTAAACAACTTAATTTGGAGCAGTGCAGCTGATTCTGCAGCCAGTGTGGATCAGCTTTACTCTGCTTGTGCCCCAGCTCATCTCAGCCCTTCACCTGGGTAGCTAAGCTGTAGCTCTGGTGGCTTTATCTGACCCAGCTTCCAGCACCTCACTCTGCTGCCCTGTGGTGAGATACAGCAATGGGGATGTCCGATAATCCCCCAGCAGAGATCTGGTGCCAACCTGTCTCCTACCAAAGTGAGGTAAAGCTCTCCTGTGCTGGGTTATGACACCTGAGTGTTACCAAGCCTGGTTCTGCTCTTCCACACAGGGCACAAACTGCAGCCAGACCTCTCATCAGTGGCAGCAGAGCCCTAGGGCAGAGGTGTAAGGGGACATCAGAGCTTATTTTCTCGTGTGGCTCCACTTGCAGCACTGTGTGCAGTTCTGGTGTGCCCAGCGTAAGAAGGACATGGAGCTGTTGGAGCAAGGCCAGAAGAGGCCACAAGGATGACCAGGGCCTGGAGCAGCTCCCCTATGGAGACGGGCTGAGAGAGCTGGGCTTGTTCAGCCTGGGGAGAAGAAGCTGCATAGAGATCTCAGAGCAGCTTCCAGTGTCTGGAGGGGGCTACAAGGATGCTGGAGAGGGACTCTTCATCAGGGACTGTAGCGATAGGACAAGGGGTAATGGGTTCAGACTGAAACAGGAAGAAGCTCTTCCCTGTGAGGGTGCTGAGGTGCTGGCACAGGGTGTCCAGAGAAGCTGTGGCTGCCCCATCCCTGGCAGTGTTCAAGGCCAGGTTGGACACGGGCTTGGAGCAAGCTGCTCCAGTGGAAGGGGTCCCTGCCCATGGCAGGGGTTGGAGCTGGAGGAGCTTTAGGGTCCCTTCAACCCAAACCAGTCTGTGATTATTGAAGTACCTCAGTGAGCACTGAGCTCCTCCTGACCATAGCACAGATGCCTTTTCAAAACTGGAATATTTACTTTCAAATGTAATTGCATGTCAATAAGCAGTTTGCAGCTGGTTTTGTGATGTTGTGTAACTATTATTCTGAAATCTCTCTGGTGAACAGCAAGTGTGACCACATTCAACTTTCAAAAATCTATTGTTGGCAGCAGAGTGGAAAGCTATGCAATTGGTTAAAAATGAATGGCAGTTGGAGTTGGGAATGAGGGAGCAGTTACTTACCGGGATCTCTTCCAGAGGAGGAAGGTGGAGTTTGAAGCTGCTCATGGCCTTTCTAAAATAAGAGTCAAAGCAAGTAAGGGCTTTCTGCTATGGGTGAAACACCAACTTGTGATTTGTAGGAGATGAAAAGCTCAGTGAGAAGAGGAATTTTACTGTGATCTGAATGTTTCTCTCTACTGATATTCTGCTGTAAAATAATCCACTTGTATTAAAACTCTTGTGTACTTCAAAATACACTGATTAATACACTGATCCTCATCTCAGGAGCATCCACACTGGATAGTTTTTGTGCTGAAAGCAGAGTGGTTTATTGAGACTATGGTGCTGCAGTCTGGGTGTAGGTGCTGGGATGCTGTGTTGCAGGCTGAAATTGCAAGTGGTGGTGGCAGAAATGGCTCCAGGGACTGGCCTTGGGAAACTGCTTGTCCTGAGACCACTGTGGTGAAGCAGACAGCGGATGTCTGGTGCTGAGTCCCTCAAGTGTGAGCGGAAATGTTCCTTTGTCCCCTGCTGTCTGCTCCTTGCTCATTTTGAGGGTTTATGCTTTACTGTGTGTGCTGCCTTCAGCTTGAGCACTGTATGCTCTGGGGAGCTTTGCATCCTCCTGAATGATGGCAGCTTGCCTCCCCCTGTGTGGGTTAATGTGCCTCAAGTGATTAGAAGCTGTTGCTCTTCCTTTACATTCCCCCCAGTCTCTTTATTGTGTCCAGACACACCAGATAATCGGGCATTAAGGAATTAAAAGCTTGTTCCCAAGCCACAGGTAATGCTTGCAATGCATGGTACATACGTATAGTGCAAACACAAGTTTGTACATTAATGATGTGATATCCAACATAACATGATATGTTTGGTTTCGTTTGAAGATACCTCTCAAGGCATCTTTCATTAAGCTGTTTAGGTGCTTTGGATTGTTAGCATAACTTGCCAGCAGACACGCACAGATGCTTTATCACAGGTTTGAGTCAGGATGAAAATAGTTTCCTACTTATTCAGGTTCTCTTTGCATTAATTCTGTATTATTGATGATCTGGGATATATTTAGTCCTGTTTCATGAAATTGTGTTTAAGCAAGCTAGATACATCTTAGGGGAAAAGCATTAAGAACGACAGAGTAGATTGATCTATTACTTGAACTGAGAGAGGGTCACATCTCCGGTGTGGTGTATAAGAGCATGGAGCAAATGTGGTCCTTCTTACTGGGCTCAGTAGCAATGCATCACACAGGCACTGGCATGTCAAATTAACTCATTTTATCCTCAGTTACTGTAAATTTCGTTGGGCCCACATCCGGGATCTCTGAATTTGGGAATCCACATGCACATAGTTATGTGCATACTGGAAATCCTGGGAGTTCATTCCTTTCTGCCTGTGTGAGGGGTGTGCGGTGGGTGGGTGTCTTTGATCATAGAGCATCAAGGGTTTGATAACAGCGTGCCTTGTCTGCCACATAGTTCAGAGAATCACAGAGTGGTTTGGTGTGGAAAGGACCTTCAGATCACCCAGTTCCAGCCCCCTGGCACGGGCAGGGACACCTTCCACTAGAGCAGCTTGCTCCAAGGCTCTGTCCAAAACAGGCAGAACCAGGAATCTGTGGGGAAAGAGAGATTTTGAGGGGACTTTTGCTGGAAAAGAGGAGCCTTAAAATAAAGCTATTTCAGGTTTGTATATTCAAACAGGTCATGAATCAGGGCGGGGGGGGGGGGAAGAGAGAGTGGAGACTTTTAAGCTGAAACATTTATATGAATCAGGCACTGGGGGAGTGACCATCGGGCACAAACAGTTCAAACTGGGCAGCTCTGCTGTGACTTGGTGCTTCCCTCTCCTGCAGGCGGATTTTGGGCTGCTGGTGCTTGTAGCACGGAGAACGTATGAGCCGCCAGTAAGTAAGAGCTGTGCTTTTTGAGAGGGGCTGTTTGCACAGGGTTTGCTTCAGGGTTACAGTAGGAAATGGGAGTGCAGAAGTTCTGATAGGTGCAGGTAAATCAGACTTGGAGCTTTCTCAGAAACACTCTTTTCCTTTTTTTTATAGCTTAGAATTGAGAAGTTGCATTTGGTGTGTAGCTGCAGGAGTTGGAATGGTGTGGGTTTGAAACCCAAGTTGAACTTAACTTCTTAAGAAGAAAAGTTGAGAAAGAAAATAGCCTTTTTATATCTAAAGAGCTAAAGTGGGTCTTGCTTTTAAACATTGAAACATTTATTGTTCTTTTGAAAGGTTTTTTAAGTAGTTTTGCAGGAAACGAAAAGAGGACGCAGGGCACAACCCTGTTGTCTGCTGCTGTTGCTTCTGGTGCAGGCTTTTAGGTGTAAGTATTTGTAGCTTAATCTAAGGCTGGTGAAGACAAAGTGTAACTCATGGGTGTCACCTGGTTTAACACTTTATTTAGCTCAGAATTGTGGGTTTAAAGGGATATTTGTTTTTTCTGTCTCTAGAGAAGAATAATCTGCTTGTATTTGAAACAGCTCATCTTGTGGCAGTCTTCCCCTTACCCTGATAAGATTTGCATCCATCCTTCTGCCTAGGAAGGAGCCAGGTGTTCTATATGGGTATAGAGTCACAGACTGGTTTAGATTGGAAGGGACCTTAAAGCTCCTCCAGCTCCAACCCCTGCCAAAGGCAGGGACCCCTTCCACTGGAGCAGCTTGCTCCAAGCCCCTGTGTCCAACCTGGCCTTGAGCACTGCCAGGGATGGGGCAGCCACAGCTTCTCTGGGCACCCTGTGCCAGCGCCTCAGCACCCTCACAGGGAACAGCTTCTGCCTAAGAGCTCAGCTCAGTCTCCCCTCGGGTAGGTTCAAGCCATTCCCCTTGGCCTGTCCCTACAGGCCCTTGTCCCAAGCCCCTCTCCAGGTTTCCTGCAGCCCCTTTAGGCACTGGAGCTGCTCTAAGGTCTCCCCTTCAGGAGCCTTCTCTTCTTCAGGCTTTATTTAAATTGATGACTGAATTTAATCAAACAGCACCAGCAAAGCTGCTATTACTTTAATGTTAAGCAGGTCTTTATGAGGATCAGATATAAGAACTATAATTTTTCAAATGACTGTCTTTAACCCCATAGCGTGAATAGTGGAAATAGCCTTTAGATGTTGCTTGATTGTGCTCTTTAACATTAGTGCCTTGAGCCTTGCATGGAGGAAAATAGCCCCAGCAAAGCTTTAACCTCTTGCCTTACTCAGAGATTTTGTTCCCCTCTGAGACAATCAGTGATAGGATGCACATTATTAGATGGTCACCATTGATTCCAGTTGATGAGGCAGCCACAGCATAACCCCTCCTGCTTTGGATAATCCTGTAATAAATTTCTACAAGTTAACAAATCTCAGTGGTTTTTTGCCATGTATTAGGCTTGGTGATTATAGGTTGGTAAAGGAAGTGATGCTGTGAGTGTGAGGCAGTGACGTGGGGCAGCGCTGTCGGCAGTGGTGGGAGCTTTCAGCGTATGACCCAGGCACAGGCAGTTACATGAGGACTCCTGAGCCCTGAGTCTTACATCAGGGTGGGGATGGGCAGTGTTGAGCCATACAAACCAAACACAGTAGGCTTGAATTGAGTTTGAGGAATAGGGATTTTTAAGGCTCAATAAGCAGGTCTGTAAACCCTGCTTACAGTAAAGCTCTATGCACAGAATAGGAGCAAACACTCCAGCATTTCATCAGCCTCCTTGTTCTCTCTTGCCAGGCTCCGCAGGTTGGCCTGCATTGCATCAGGCCTGCTGGATGTTATTTTCCAGCTGTGATTTGAAGCCAAATGGAAAATCAGTCTTCCTTATATTGATAGAACAAGGGAAGAGCCTGTTCTAATATGCTTGTGCCAGTTCAGTCTATAAATTACTCTTGTCTGTTTATGTTCAGAAAATGGAACGATCATTTGTAGGTATGAGAAAAGCATGTTAAAGGCTCTGGGTGGATTTTGTACCTGATACAATCTGGGTGATGGCACTTACTGAGGTATTCTCCTGTGGCACAGGCAGATGTGGAGGTGCCAGTGCGTGGCCAGCCTCAGACCTGCCAGGTCTCGTGTTGCCTTCAGCATCTCTTGTCTGATCACAGAATCAGCCAAGTTGGAAAAGCCCTTTACTCCCATCCAGTCCAGCCCTTACCCCAGCACTGCTAAGGCCACCCCTAACCCATGGCACTGAGGCCTCGTCTCCACGCTGTGTGAACACTTGCAGGGACGGTGCCTGCAGCCCTGCCCTGGGCAGCCTGTTCCAATGCCTGAGCACCCTCTGGGGCAGGAATTGTTCCTCAGCTCCATCTAAACCTGCCCTGGTGCAGCTTGAAACAGGATGCGGCTGCATGGGGCAGTGCCTGGTCTCAGACCCTTGTGGCAGAAGCTGCATGTGCCTGGGGCAGGCTTGTGACACCAGCTTCCCTGCTCATGTGAAGTGTCACACGTGGCCCCTTGCTGCCTGGGAGAGAATACAAACTGAGTTCCTAGATGAGACTTACAGAGAAGAGTAAGCGAGGAACCACTTTTGTACTTGACAACCAGAAAAATGCTTGAAAAAACCCCAAATCAAACACCTGTTAATGAATGAGACCCTTGGAATCCTGAAATGTTCAAAGACTGTGGAATTTGATCAAAAGCAGGGAGCAGGAATTAAAAGCTGGATGTGTCAGTGCCTTACAGGTGCCCTTCCTTGGCTGTAAGCTGCAGTACTGACAAGTGCAGGCCCATCACTTGACAGAGAATCAACAGGCTTGTGTTTGCTCCAAGCGACTTGGAAAGGGAAAGGCAGTTTCTTGTGTTTTAAACTTGGAGTTTTATACAATTTATAGTGGAAATGTGTTTTAGTAGGCAGCTTTTATGCTTATTTTGTCTTTTCCAGTTTCCTAATGGCATTGTTTTCCCTCTGGGAATGCAGAGGTGACCAAAGCAGAGGGTGCGATGGGAGGCTATGTCGAGCCTATCATAAGTGCAGCACAGCAGGGTCTATCCAGTGCCTTCTGGGCCGTTTCCTTTCCATAATTTCCCCATTTATTTTTTATAATCTTCAGGGACTCCCAAGGTGTGGGAATGAACCTGCTGTTTCCCGTGGAATTCGTCGAATCCCAGCCTGGTTTGGGTTGAAGGGGCCTTAAAGCTCCTCCAGCTCCAACCCCTGCCACGGGCAGGGACCCCTTCCACTGGAGCAGCTTGCTCCAAGCCCCTGTGTCCAACCTGGCCTTGAGCACTGCCAGGGATGGGGCAGCCACAGCTTCTCTGGGCACCCTGTGCCAGCGCCTCAGCACCCTCACAGGGAAGAGCTTCTGCCTAAGAGCTCAGCTCAGTCTCCCCTCGGGCAGGTTCAAGCCATTCCCCTTGGCCTCCAGTTTCTCTTCAGTTCTCTCCCCCATCCCACTGGGGGGTGAACAAGTGACTCTGTGGGGCTCAGTTGCCATCTGAGGTTAAGGCACAACAGAAATTAAAGTAATTCCAAGCTTTTCTTGGTTGCATGCATTTATATTAGAAGTACATCTTGTTCTGGAGTGTCTGACTGCAGAAATAGGTCAGGCACACCCTGTGGATGCGTGTTTCCTGCTTGCTCACATTTCTGAAAATAATTGGACATGGGAATGGGTTTGGAGGTTTCAAGCAGCGTTGTCACCCTGGAAAGGAGTTGTTTGCAGTTTTATTTAAGTCCTCACGGTTACGCCGTGGTTCAGGCAGAGGGAAGGATTAGTAACTCTGATTCACTTACTCAGTGCAGGTTGTTCCTTGCTACTCACAAACCCAACAGTGAAGTAAGGTCACTACTTCTACTATTTTTACTCTTTTACCACTTCCTCCTTGTCGTGCTGGAGAGGGACTCTTCATCAGGGGCTGTAGGAACCGGACAAAGGGGTGATGGGTTCAGACTGAAACAGGGGAAGTTCAGGTTGGATCTAAGGCAGAAGCTCTTCCCTGTGAGGGTGCTGAGGCGCTGGCACAGGGTGCCCAGAGAAGCTGTGGCTGCCCCATCCCTGGCAGTGCTCAAGGCCAGGTTGGACACAGGGGCTTGGAGCAAGCTGCTCCAGTGGAAGGGGTCCCTGCCCGTGGCAGGGGTTGGAGCTGGAGGAGCTTTCAGGTCCCTTCCAACCCAAACCAGTCTGGGATTCTGTGCTGGATGCCAGTGAAGCAGTGCATATGCTGTCAGATGTTACAGGGAAGGGCTTTACTCTTCAATGGATTTTGCCACCTCAGCTTTGTATGTTTTCTTGTTTTGTTTTGTTTTTGATATTTCTGTGAAGTTCTTGAATCTTCATACCTGAAATAATTTATAATGGTTCTTAATACAAAATCCCAAGGGTAACGATAATAAGGAACAAGTAACACAAGAGTCGGAAACCAGCAAGTCTGAGATACTTTTGTTACCTTTTGCTCCATAAAATGTCCTGCATTTAAAGGGGTTTTCTCTAATGGATGTGTTACTGTGTTGGAACGTTTCCTCTACACACACATCACTGATGTACTGGTCATTGTGTGCAAGTTAAGCCATTTGGTTCCTTCCAATAGCCAGGCAATGACTGTATACCTTGGGAAGCTTGGATGAGCCTTGGATTCCTTAGGGTGGGGAAGAATAATGTGCTAAAGATACCCCAGTACAATTCCTTCTTTCTTAAGAGTTGCATAGAACAAGGCTCAGCCTCTCTATCTCTGCAAAAGGTTTGCAGCATGAACCGATTGTGCCAAGGACATTGCTAAATAAATCTGTCTCCAGTTTGTGTTTAGAAAAGCAACCTCACTTCCCTGTTTTTCTCTCAGCAAAAGTGTTGGCTCAAAACAAGTTCAAATAAAGATGACTTCACTGTGACCACCAGCACGTGGACTGGGGTGCAGAGATGCTGCCTCAGTTGCATGGCTTATTCTTAATGTCGTATTCTGGAGGGAGGAGGGACCCACGTGCTCCAAGTTAGGCAGAGCCAGTGGCCAGAGTCAGATGTGAGGTTTGATTTCTGACTGTGACACTGATTTCCTTTTAAATCCCAGCCTGTTGAGGAGCTCTTTCTCTGAGCTTTAGTGCTGAGCATGACATTGGGCTTTTGTTACTCCTGACTTCCCAGCTCCCAAAATCCAGCTGCCCACAAATCCTGAGTCTTCAGCTCAGGCTGGTCCCTGCCTGCTTCTTCAGGATCTGAGCATCCAAACAAGCACCTGAGAAGTGAGCTAAGAAGTGGGGTTGCTCATGATCAGTTCTGTGGTACCAGCCAATTGATGCTTACCAGAGGGTAGAAACGTGCATGGAAACACACCTCAAAAGAAGATGGGAACCTGCTTGTGTTTGCCCTGCTAACCACAGGGTAATTGCTGATGAGCTCGAGGAGTGAACGTGCTGCAAGTCAGTGTAACACTGAGCCTAATGCTCTGGCTAGTCCTGAAGATGATGTTTCTCAGTGTCCTTCTCTCCTAAAAGACTTCCCTGCAGTGCTTCCTAGGGCTGCCAGGAGGAAGGAGCAGTTCATAATTGTATGAAGCTTTGAAGATGAATAGTGCTAATTATTATTTATAGGTATTTATTCTCACTATGGGTAGTGCGCCTTGATCCTGGCCATGAAAAGAAACCTGGACATTTGTAAGCTGGTTGGGCATGAGTAGAACCTTCTGAAGTCTTTATGTACTGGTTTCCCTGCTGGGTTGTATGTATGATTGCAGTGTATTTGTCATGGAAAATGACTACTTTGGATCTGTATTGTCCCAGCCAGCTGTGCTAAAGGAATCCTTACTCATTTACCTCAATTCTGCTGACGCATAATGTGTAGGATCTGGGCATGCCAAGAGGGAACAGGGAAATAGCATTAGCCTGGCCCAGGGCAGATTATCAACAGGGCTTCCTGTAGATTTAATGAGGAAACTCAGATCTGATGCTGGTCACAGCCACAGCTATTGCAAAGAGCATTGGTGTTTCTGCATCTTCCTATCACTGCAGCTTTTAACACCTTTCGCTGGTGCTGGACTTTATGTAACATAAAAGAATGAGGAGAAAAAAGTCTAAAGTTGTGGGGCTTTTTGCCCTAAAATCCTGCTTAACAGATGAAGCAGAAAAGGGATGGGGGGGATGATCAGGGGAAATTCATGTTTTGTTGCTCATGTGAAGCTACAAGACATAGAGATGGTAGTTCTACAAGTAGTTTCTGAGAACTTACAGTAGAGGACTCTGCTGACTGGCACACAGGGTTTCTAGAACTGTGCGTGTGTTTAAGTCAAAGCTGAAGGTGATGAACAGGCACGGCAACATTCAGCATACCCAGCTAGTTGTGAAAATGCACTCTGTAGGGGTTTTTCATGCTGTTTGACATAAAGTCACAGACTGGTTTGGGTTGGAAGGGACCTTAAAGCTCATCCAGTTCCTGTCACAGGCAGGGACACCTTCCACTGGAGCAGCTTGCTCCAAGCCCCTGTGTCCAACCTGGCCTTGAGCACTGCCAGGGATGGGGCAGCCACAGCTTCTCTGGGCACCCTGTGCCAGCGCCTCAGCACCCTCACAGGGAAGAGCTTCTGCCTAAGAGCTCAGCTCAGTCTCCCCTCTGGTTGAAGCTATTCCCCTTTGTCCATTAACATAGATCATTCCCGGGACAGGAGATATGTCCTGAAGTTGCAAGAGTGGGGCAGTTGGTATGTTCTGCTTAGATCCGAGGGGCTCCTCACCCAGCAGCCCACTGGCCTGTTACTACCTTGCTGGTCTGTCCCATGAGAGAAGAGGGCAGAATGTTGCACAGGTTTATTCATGGGGACGTTGTGTTGCCCCTTGCTCAGGCAGAAGGGGATGGATTTGTTCATGTGTGACCAAACACAAAGCAGTATTCATGGTGTGTGGTGGGTTTCTGGTGGGACTGGTGAAGGGTCTCTCC
This sequence comes from Neopsephotus bourkii, assembly GCF_033783945.1. NCBI lineage: Eukaryota > Metazoa > Chordata > Aves > Psittaciformes > Psittacidae > Neopsephotus > Neopsephotus bourkii. Next base: position 1,667,457 of record NW_026900918.1, on the reverse strand, counting down.
AGGGTCCAAGAAACCAACGTGGAACGTGTCAGGAGAGGGAGTTTCTGATCCAGCATTGGGTATCTGGGGAGAGGAGAGGGAGAGGGAGAGGGAGAGGGAGAGGGAGAGGGAGAGGGAGAGGGAGAGGGAGAGGGAGAGGGAGAGGGAGAGGGAGAGGGAGAGGGAGAGGGAGAGGGAGAGGAGGATGGTGATGCCCTGCACACTGTTGAGTCTGCAGGAGCTCCCATGACCCTCGTAGGCTCCTTGTGTTGCTGCTGCAGCCTTTGGAAAAGAAAAAATACAGCAGCTTTTCACAGGGTTCTGCTGCTGCCAGGAATCTTCCTTCTGATGAGCCTGGCATGAGGTGTAAGCATCACGTTTATATTATATACAGATAATGCTGGCAACTCCTGTTGGATTGATGGGGCAAGAGGAAGGAATTGTTATTGCTTTTGAATGTTTCCAATTAAGACTGAAATGGCAGTAACTGACTGGAAACCCAGCACTGAACTGCTCATTAAGACCTTCATCCTCAGCAGGTCCTGCCCAGCAAACTCTCCAACTCTCATTTGGCATTTTGGTGGTTTGTTACTGCTGGATTGCATCTGGTTTGTGTCCAGCCCTGTCAGTGTTCTGCCATGGATGGCACCCACGGGCTCTGGAGTCTGAATTCAGCCAAGCAAAGGACACAGGACAATTGTTCTGCAGGGGGGAAATTGGGAACATTCATTCATGAGGAAATTGGTGTTTGGGAGAGTGAAAAGGAAAGCATCCAGCCAAGAAAGGAGAGTGGTGTCTTGTCCAGGGCAGTAGCAGGAAAACATCAATGCCAAGGGGAGAATGAGGGAAAGAGACAGCAAAGGAGATCTGTAGGAAGAGAAAAAGGAGGGAAAAGTGACCAAAGAAGATGTCTTTGCATGTGCTGAAAGAGCAGTTATGATTTGAGTGGCATTGGTTCAATTGTCGTGTGTGTCGTGCAACATAGTCGAGTGTGAAGTGTCCCTGCCCATGGCAGGGAGTTGGAACTGGATGATCATAAGGTCTCTTCCAACCCAAACCAGTCTGTGATTCTGTGACTCTATTGGGTTAAACACTGGGATGAGCACTATATGACAACAGGGTGATGAATCAAGAAGGGAAGACCACACAATGCAGTATCTGTGACCAGGGAGCCTCGTTCAGACCTCAGAGGGGTTAAGAGGCAATGCCTGAGCTGTTAACTGGGAAAATGCTGGGGTTTGGGCTATAGCTATGTTACAGAGCTCATTTTGTCAGTGCTGGGAATCCAGAGAGATGTGGTGTGGAGGTGAGGTAATTACCAGGGAGGTAGTTGTAGGATCACACGTGTTCTCTGAAGGCATCAGTGGCTTTAGACTTACTTTTTAATAAGCAAAGGTTTATAGATTAAATAGACCCCTGATTACTATAACAGCTTTATTTCCCTCACCTTAGGTAAGCATAGGGCCACAACCAGCATCATTAGCCTTCTGAAACACAGCTAAGTGTCTGAAGAAACACCTTTTGAGCCTGGGAGGCTTTGCTTGTTGTTCCAGGTACAAGGGATGCATTGCTTGGGAGTTTCTTCCGAAACCAACAACCTGCTGTTTTCTCTCCTAGCTCTTCTCTTAGGAAACGCAGCCAACTCCTCTCGTCACGGAGGCCCAGCATGAATGTGAACTGTGCTGCTGGCACAGACTGGCCAAGAAATCCAGAGTCCACTTGTTCTGTGGGGAGCACAACGGTAGCAGTCCAGGAGTCAGAAGCAAGTAACGTGGTGTTAGGAGGTCACAGCCCAGCTGCAGCTCCCAGGACTGAGGGTAATGTTCTTAGCATTGTCCTTAGCAGTGAGAGGGGTTTAGAGCTGTTCTGTTTTTCAGGGGGAGTGCTGTGTTTTGGGAAAAATCCAGTATCCCAAGGCAGTTTGCCGTGGGGGATATGTATCCTGCCTTTTCCAGGTTGGACTAAAGGACAGTGGTCCACAGAGTTTGGGGTCTTGCTGTTTTAGCAAGAACATCACACAGGTACACCCTGGCTGGCCAACTTGCAGCTCCTCCTGAGCACATTAACTGGAGGTAGCTGGACATTCCTGATGAGCTGTGTGCCCACCATGGAGCAGCATCAACCACCTCTAGTGTGGTGTGTGCTTCTGCTCCTGCTTTGTTGTAAGAGTAGCTGTCAGTGCTGGGACTCTGTGTCTGTATTCCTGGGCTCCTGCTCTTACACACTGAAGCTCCTTGCTTTAACAAGGAGCATTAAGCATCATAGTTCATCAGGAATTTTCTTATTCACAATCCAACCGCTGGCTCGGTTTTAAAATGCAGTGTGTTTTTATGTCATGTAACATTACCCTGACATCCCTGTATGACTCAGTTTATGACGTATAACACTACATATATTGACATCCCTGGGTGACTCAGTTTTCTTACTACAATGTTACAGTGAAATGATGTTTTTCAGCATCCTCAATATCTGACTCTTGCAATATTCATTTGCCTCTCTCAGGTTTAGATCCTGAATGCCGACACACTCCTTGTCCAGTAAGTCCCCAGCTCAGTAGCATGTTGCCTGCTCCTGAAGACACTCACAACTGCCATTTCCAAGATGGAAATAAGAGACAGCTGGAATATTTTAACACCCAGGAACGCCATGGGTGCTGCACCTTGTCCTCAAGCAGCAATTCCCAGCCAGTGGCTTCAGAGAAGGTGACGCTCGTGGTAGATGGCACTCGCTTTGCAGTGAATCCACAGATTTTCACTGCTCACCCTGACACCATGCTGGGAAGGTGGGTCATTGCCACTGCTTTCAAAATACCTCAAGGGGATTAAATGTTTGCTACAGTGGAACAAACTCCAAAAGTCTGTTTGTCATCTGTACACACAAGCGAGGCAGGTTGACCTCATTCAGAGCTTGGCTATGAGGGCTTGAAGACATGCCCATATGTAGGAGAAGTTGGTAGTTCTCTAGGTAACATTCTCCTTTCTGTTCCCTTCAAACAATGAGTGCTTTTAGCTAGACCTGGTCTCCTTTTGCCTCTGTTTAAGTGTTTGCCTTGTTTGTAAGCAGTGCATCTGTTCCCAGCTGATAACCTCCCTTCCAGAATGGGGGAAATGATAATGTTCCATCCCCCTTCTGCTGTTATCTTTTGATGCTCTCCCCAGACAGAATTCACTCAGCTCCCTGTAGCATGGCATAAAGATTGGAGCCTTTTGACACAATAGGAAGCACTCATTTTGTGTATTGCCAGTGCTTTCACCCATCTCTGACCAAAGGAAATGGGTTACTGACCCTTGTGGAGGCTGTTGTGTAAAACAAGGAATCAAAAAGCATGTGGTGGGTATCTCACGTAGTGTCAGTGAAAGGGCTTTATTGCTGGGGTATTTTCTGACCCGGAGTTGAATGAGCTCTCCCTTGGAGCTGTGGCTTATTTCATACAATCCAGTAGATGTAACAAGAGTCCAGTTATAGGATGACTGAGCTGAGACAGCTCTCGTGCTTATTTACCATGTGAGAGATTTAAATGTGGGGTTTGTTACTGTATATATGTGTCACTGCTGGATTTGTTTAACCTCAGTGTACCTATTGATCTCTAGAATGAATGCATTTCAATATACTTATGCCCTTACATAGATTTTTATCTGTTCAGAATGTTTGGACCAGGAAGAGAATACAATTTCACGCGGCCAAATGAAAAGGGGGAATATGAAATCGCAGAAGGAATCAGCTCAGCTGTGTTCCGGACTGTGCTGGTAAGGACATGCTTGCAGATGGAAGAAAACAATCTGTTTGTGCCAAACTGAGCCATGTCCCAGGGGGGATGCAGCTGCCTGGGCCATGTTCTGTTATTCCTGTTCTGCATTGTGATTGTATTAAAACTCTTTGGTATGAGTCAACATTTCAGATGTTGCCTTTTACCTTTCTTGTGTCACACTGTTGTAACCTATGAGCTGTTATGAAACTCTCTGCCATGGGAAAGGTTTTAGCTGGAGCTCACTGTTGGTCAGACCCAAGGGGATCTGCAAAGAGACAGAGGGGTGTAAATTTTCGGACAAGGAGGGTGGTTTTACTGTTCACAGAGCTATAAATGACCTCTGTAACTCTCAAATGTTGGTTAACAAAACAAAGACGTAATGAAAAGTTGTCAGGGTCCAAGATATTGTTAATTTTTCATTCCCAAAATTGTCCTTTTATTTGCAGGATTATTACAAAACCGGGATCATTAACTGCCCTGATGGGATTTCCATCCCAGACCTTCGAGACACATGTGATTACCTCTGCATAAACTTTGATTTCAACACAATCAAATGTCAAGATTTAAGTAAGTATGGAGAGAAACTGGCTCTTAGGAGCTCATCTGCATGGGTTTGAGCACTCTGATCCTGATTCAGTGCAATTCTTTATTGTGGGCTTTAGTTTAGCATGGAGGTGTGGACTCACTAAGACTCATCCATGCATTGCATTTAAACAGCTTCCTTTTTGTGCTGCATCAGTCCAGAGAGAAGTGATCAAATCACAGATGCCTTGCTCAAAAAAGCAAATTGAACTTGTTAAAATCATAGACTCTTCTTATAACAGAGGCTGAGAAGACCTTCTGTTACAGCCAAACAAAATGAAGGCTAAAAGCAGGGCTATAACTGCTGTCTAAGATATACCAGCGAGTCATGAATCATTTAAGCTAAAGGGTGATGGGCAGAGCAGGAACCAAGGACACCAAAGCTGGAAAGCAGTGGAGAGTTCCTAGTCAGGAAGGGATCCTACTGGGAGCAGCTTTTTGGTGGGAATGCTGGCAAAAAAAGTACTTTTAACATAGGCTGTGAAAGGGACTGTAGAGGGGTGGTGTACGTGGCGTCACAGCACAGGCTGGGGGGGGAATTTCCAACTCTCTCTTCTGATCACAGAGAAGGCAGAAAATGTGCTTTCAAGGACAGAGGTTGGTGCTGGAAATTCAGGTTTAGTAATGAATAATTCATTCTATAGCTGTTCCACTGTATTGATTGGACCTTGGTGTTCTTTTAATGGTAGTGTAATGATCATAGAATTATAGAATAGTTAGGGTTGGAAAGGACCTTAAGATCATCAAGTTCCAACCCCCCCGCCATGGGCAGGGACAAAATGATTTGGCAGTGTAATCTGTATGCCATTGGAAATACGGTCTCATGCCTCTGATTTTGCCAGTTCTGGAGCTGTGGAGACTGTTGATGCATCTGAACATGTGTTAAGCAGTTTGTGTAAAGAAGAATGCAGGCTGTGCTCTTGAATGTATATGGAAAGTGTAGAGCTGGGACATACTTCCTTGCTGTGTAAAACAATTCATCATATGATGTCTGTCTTATTAGGTGCTCTGTTACATGAGCTCTCCAATGATGGTGCTCACAAGCAGTTTGACAGCTACCTGGAGGAGCTCATTCTGCCTATAATGGTGGATAGTGCAAGGAAAGGGGAACGTGAATGTCACATTGTGGTGCTGACAGATGAAGACACCGTGGACTGGGATGAAGATCATCCACCTCCAATGGGAGAAGAGTACTCACAAAGTAAGGGCTCGACACTGGTGCTCCTGGCTCCATGTTCAGCACACACTCAAACATCTGGCTATAAGGATAGGGCAAGTTGCCCAAACAGCAGTCTTCCTCAAGGAAGAGACACTGCTTTGTATGTTCCTTCTGAACTGACTGCTGCTAGAGCCTGGTCAGAGCTTTGGTCTGACCCGTCTGTATTGGTAATGACACCATTCACTGCATCTTCCTTTCATTTGCTGCTTCCCCCTCAGCTTTTTCCTGGCTCTGCTTTACACACCCATCACCACCCATTCTATCTAGCCTGCAGTGTGCATCACTGCCCTCCCACCAAGGAAGTGCAGTTAGTCCTAGTGATGGGAACAGACAGCTGGAGTAGTTCTTGGAAACCAGACCTGGTTTTCAACACCTCACAGAATCCCAGACCAGTTTGGGTTGAAGGGACCCTAAAGCTCTTCCAGCTCCAACCCCTGCCACGGGCAGGGACCCCTTCCACTGGAGCAGCTTGCTCCAAGCCCCTGTGTCTGACCTGGCCTTGAACACTGCCAGGGATGGGGCAGCCACAGCTTCTCTGGGCACCCTGTGCCAGCGCCTCAGCACCCTCACAGGGAAGAGCTTCTGCCTAAGAGCTCAGCTCAGTCTCCCCTCGGGCAGGTTCAAGCCATTCCCCTTGGCCTCTCCCTTCAGGCCTTTGCCCAAACCCATCTCCAGGTTTCCTGTAGTCCCCTTCTAGGAACTTCCACATTGTAGAATGTCAAAACCAGGGAGAAAGTCCCTCCTTGTAGATTCTAATCCCCCTTTTTATTCCTCCAGTCCTTTACAGCTCCAAGCTGTACAGATTCTTCAAGTACATCGAGAACCGTGATGTGGCAAAAGCTGTCTTAAAGGAGCGGGGTTTGAAGAACATTCGCATTGGCATTGAAGGTAAAGTGTTCCTTCAGGTGGCTCCACACTAAAGCCTGGTTTCCTCTGGGCTCAAGGCATTTCCTGCTTTGCTCTGTGTTTTACTAGTGTTTATTTTCATGGAATTATCACAAGCTGGACATGTTCCTTCACCTTTATCATATTACATTGAAATTGGTCAGGCGGTTTAAATGTTAGAGAAAAGTAAAAGATACGTAGCATGGAGCAGTAAGACTGTTCTCTGTAGGAGTGAGTAAACAGGAAACAGGAGTCCCAAAACTTCTGCCTGCTGATCCAGGCATTCCCTTAGGGAGCTTAGAGAACATTGTGCTTTGTCCTGGGACACTGTCTTGTTTTTAAAGTCGCTCTGTCTGCTCACAAACCAGCCAGCACTTCTCAGCCATTGATCATACAGCTACACACAGAGCTGCACTCTCTTTTTTAGAGACTCATAGAACCATTTAGGTTGGAAAAGACCTTTAAGTTCGTTGAATCCAACTGTTCAGCAGCACTGCCAAAGCAGCCACTAAGCTATGTCACAAAGTGCTGTATCTGCACATATGCTCAATCCCTCCAGCACTGCCCTGGGCAGCCTGTTCCAATGCCTGAGCACCCTCTGGGGCAGGAATTGTTCCTCAGCTCCATCTAAACCTGCCCTGGTGCAGCTTGAGGCCGGTTCCTCTTGTCCCATCCCTTGTTCCTTGGGAGCAGAGCCCAGCCCCTCCTGGCTCCATCCTCCTCTCAGGCAGTTGGAGGCAGCCATCAGGTCCCCCCTGAGCCTTCTCTTCTCCACACTGAACCCCCCAGGTCCCTCAGGCTGGAATGCCCAGCCCTCCTGGACTTCTTTGTAGGGAAAAAAAAGAACAGTTTTGCAAACCAACAACGGTAAATGTGAAACGTGGGTGTTCATCTCCTAAGTCCCCCTTACCCCCCAGTCATTCCTACCTGTCTGTTCTGGGATCCTCTTGTCCCTTTGTGCATATCAGAGCTGTGTAACGTGACTGACTGGCTGTGTTTTCAGGGTATCCCACCTGCAAAGAGAAGGTGAAGAGGAGGCCTGGTGGCCGCTCAGAGGTTATCTACAACTACGTTCAACGGCCTTTCATCCAGATGTCGTGGGAGAAGGAAGAGGGCAAAAGCCGTCACGTTGATTTCCAGTGTGTTCGGAGCAAATCCCTCACAAACCTTGTCACTGTGGGTGATGATGTTTCAGAGGACCAGGAGGTTATAATGCATCACCCCCCACAGGTAGATGAACTGGACAGGCTGAATGCACCATTCTCCCAAATGGCTGTGAATGATTTACCAGATTAATGGTGGCTCAGGGTCATGGTCCCGCTGATGTGGGAATGTCTCGGCATAGTTCCATCCCTGGTGGTGGAACACAGACTCTTGCAGGGTGCTTTATCCTCGTTCCTGCTCTTACTACCTTGTCATACTTCAAGCATGTTAATAAAGAGCCACACTCTGGTCTAATTGTGCAACCAAAAGCAACATCTCCTCAAAGAAGAAGAAATGATGCTGTTTGTTTCTACTTCAAAGGCTTCCAGATTGGTGGGTGCTGAATATTTTACCTGAACTTCTAAAAGAAGATTAGAAGCATTTTGAAACATCTTGTTTGACATGAGAGAGGAAATTCTGGGCCTGTCAAGACAAAGCTTTCCTTTATCATTAGGCACTTAGCTTTGCTTTTGTGATATATCAGTTACAAAGGACCCAACATCAAAGCAGGAGAGATGATGCTTTTTCATCAACCAGCAGAAATGTAGCACAGTTGGGACAGCAAAATCCTGAGTGTGGAGGAATGTGTTTACACTGCCACCTGGCTCTGCATCCAGTGTTGTACTGCTGTTCTGGGCAAGGATGAACTAGCTCAATAGGAAGTATATCCCTGTTGACAGGTGACAGGAATTGTCCATATATACTTCTCCATAGGATGGAATCGTTGTTTTTAGGGATGTTGTCTGTTAAGTTCAGCAAAATGAGTAGATCATATTGAAGGAAAAAGAAAATAAAGAAGAGACTGTAGTTGATATTTTACCAACAAAGTAAATCTGTTTAGTAGCCTAATAGGTGTAAAAAGCTTTCTAGAAGTGACTGCATGCTAAAGACTATCAGTTGTCTCCTCCATCCCCCTGCTAAGACAGAAGTGGAGGAGCTCCCAGTACAGACAGTTTACTCCCTAAGTAAATTCCTTGGTCTCATCCCCCTTGGTCAGTATTTCTGTAGACTCTCCCAGGAGCACTCCACTGTTGCAGCTTGAAAAGGCCAGCTACTGTCTTCCCAGTTTGGAAGTGACTGCACCATTTTGCTATCAGGCAGGTAAGAAACCAGCCTTCAGCAGAGAAAAATACACATACCTGGGAGCAACACTTCTCTGCTGCTCTGATTATAGTACCCTAGTCTGTGGTTAAGGCTCTGTTCATTTTGGATTCAGAGACAACAGGGTTTACTGTGAGTAAAGACACGCTCCAGGCTGGTTTAGCTGAGTTATATCAAAGCCATATGGTCCTGTTCCTCCAGTGTGGAGGTACCTGTAGGCTTCATTAACCCCGAGTAGCACACAGTGAGTTCAGAACCACCACAGCCAAGCAGCACATCAACCATAACGGGCTTTTGGTTGTTCTGATGATTGTGTAGAGGTTTTATGTACCCAAAGCAGAATTAAATGTGGTGCAAAGAAAAGCTGAAACTCTCTCAAAGGGAGGGAGAGAGCTCCCTTGCAAGGTTGTTAAGTTCAGGTTAGTTCTCTTGCAGTTGGCTGTGTTGAGTCCTGTACCACTTACACATTCAGTTACCTGGTCATAGTTGGCAAAAGAGAGGTAGGTATTCTCCCCTGGAAGGTTTAATTCTTTGTTGCCAGGGTTGTGTTACAAAGCAAATCTTGTCATGTTCTCCATCTGTCTGCAAAGTGTATGGTAGACACAGCACTGAAGTTACTGTTTGCTGCTAAGGATGTTTGGGTTTTTGGTGTAAGTACCATAACAATCTCAAGCACAGATTTTCCTGAAGGTTTATGAGTTTAGTTGCAAGTAACAAAATCTCTGCCAAGGCATCAACTTGCTGATATATTTAGCTCCCATTTGTGTGGATACAGTTCTATTCTTTGCAGTGGTTCTGTTCTTAGCTTCTTTCCCAAGTGCAGCAAATTGATTTCTTCTTTTTCTAAGTGCCTATGGGAAGGTTTCCAGAAGGACTTCAGGACCTCCTGGGGGTCTCAGTGGTTCAGACACCCGGGTCCACCTGATGACTTCTGCAGAATCCTCCCTGTGTGTCAGTGGATCGGGATAGAGAAGTGTCCTTCAGGATCAGCACAGAGATGGTGGCAGTCACTTCCCATTCTTGCTCTAGGTGAATTTCTATTTTTGTAGTAGAGAAAGGAAGACACGTGGACCATCAGCCTGCCAGCTAAGGGCCAGATCAAGCCCATTGCCTGCCATTTCTGCAAGCTGAAGGCACTGGTGAGACTGCCCAGCAGTGATGGAGCTTGGCCCTAGGACCTATGAATTCTCTTTTTTTCTGTGTGTATTTGTTTTTCCAGCTGTGTAAGTTTGAAGTAAATGTCTGTTAGTATTGACCAGCTGACTTGCAATGGGAGATTACACATGGTTCTGTTCTATGGACCTGAAATGTGTGTGTTGGTGAGCTACAGGATTGTGTCAAGGCATCTGACTTCGATGGGACCTGACAGCCAAGTACCAAAACAAATGCCCCCAGTGTCCACCCCTGAGCCTAGCATCAACAAACCTCTGGAAGGATTTGGCCAGTTTAGTATCATAAGGACTTAACTGTAAACAGGCCATTGCATGAGAGTTGGAGACTGGCAGTGCCTTGTTGAAGCTTGTTGGCACTCTGGGTAATCAGTTGGACCTTCAGCATGGATGGAGTTATCCAGCACCCATCATTTCCACACAGGTTTTACCCCTCCAAAAGTCCACTGCAATTTATTGGCTTTTCCAAGGAGTTTAAGATGAGCTTTATTTTGTTTAGTAGAGTGAATTCTATTGGAACACTAAATCAAAGTGAAAAACAGGCATTAGCTTTTGCTTCTCCTCTCATGGTCACCTACTTCAGGTATGTCAAGTTTTGTCTTCCTCTAGATCTACTGCAGTGTTACCTGTGGTGTGTGTGAACTACAGCTGTATGGTTTCTTTTCTGTATTAAAGTATAAATTATACCTGGCTTGTTTGGCTCGTCTAAAACTCATTTTAAATGGGGAGTAGAAGAACGGGCAGGGGATCTGTTACTTGAAAGTTTTGTTTCTTCCTTCATAAGTAAGTGTGGCTGGGGACCCCGAAGACACAGAAATGGTTTGGCAGCATGGGTGCTTGTGCAGCACCCACACATAAGCATTACTACTTGGAGTTTACCAGCTCATTGCAGTGATGTTCTAAAAGCAGCACATAGTGCAGGAATGATGCAACACTACTGAACCCAACAGCTGTGCAGCATCTACACCAGGTCAGAGTGCTGCTTTTGATGTGAAAGGCACTCTCCACTTCTGCCTACTCCAGCTGCAGAAGAAAACAGCTTTGGGGCAGGTCTGGCTTTTATTCCCATCTTCAGTGGTGGATGTACTTCAAGGGTTTTCTTGATGAGGCTTCAGAAGGCCACCAACAGAGTTACTGGAATGATGACAGGAACTTGTACTCACAAGTGGAGCTGTCACAAGGGGGAAGCGATGAACTAAGAACCACAGTGCATTTTGGCATGTTACAGACTGGCAGGAAAATGAGGGGTCAGAGCTTTGCTTCCAGTGCCATGTGCCCACTGCTTATTGTCCCTTTTAAAAACAGAAAGAGGAGAGATGAAAACCAACTTGTCCTGAAGCTGGTAAAATGAAGTTACATTTACACACTGCAGCCACATAGGCACGAGTAAGGCCAGGATTGTCCACCCTTGCCCGAAGGCCAGTTGCACTCTGCCAGAAAGGTTTAATTCTTCTGGACACAGCACTTTAACAGGGTGTGCATTGCTGATGTGCATCTATAGGAAATACAGAACCCCAGACTGCTTTGGGGTGAAGGGGCCTTAAAGCTCCTCCAGCTCCAAACCCTGCCATGGGCAGGGACCCCTTCCACTGGAGCAGCTTGCTCCAAGCCCCTGTGTCCAGCCTGGCCTTGAACACTGCCAGGGATGGGGCAGCCACAGCTTCTCTGGGCACCCTGTGCCAGCGCCTCAGCACCCTCACAGGGAAGAGCTTCTGCCTTAGATCCAACCTGAACTTCCCCTGTTTCAGTCTGAACCCATCACCCCTTGTCCTGTCACTGCAGTCCCTGATGAAGAGTCCCTCTCCAGCATCCTTGTAGCCCCCTTCAGACATTGGAAGCTGCTCAGGTCTCCCCCCAGCTTCTCCAGGCTGAGCAGCCCCAATGTTCTCAGCCTGTCCCTTAGCCCGTGGGTTGCTGCTGCATTCCCACCCCCAAGCCCTTGACTCTAAAATGAGTTTCAAGTCTGAAACAAGAACCCGAGAGATTCCCTTCCTAAGAGGATTTTATTTACACAACACAATACAAAGATCGTCCCATAAAAAGCAACCCCCACTCCCCCTGCCCCATTGTACAGTGCAGTTTTGTAACAGCTTTGAAGCATTTACAGATGCTTCTTTTGACTTACAGGTTAAGGCAGAGTCAGTGCGCAGTGGTAAGAAACACTTAGTGCAGTTTTGTGCTAGGCATGATACGGAGATGAAGGCAGCATCACTCACGGTCAGATCCATTGGAAATTCAGATTGGAATTACTCCTGCAAGGCCAGCAACTGCTTGCAGGTTATGTAAAAACTAGAGCTAGGAGATACATACAACCTCAATACACGAGCCGGGAGCTAAGGAAAATGTTTGGCTAACATGGAACAGGCACAGTAAAACATTCATCTGAAAATGAAATGAAAACTGGATCCTGGAAAGAAGATGCTGTACTCTTTGCCTCTGCTGTAGCAGGAAGCAGGCTCACAACACAACCATAATACAACAGGAGTGAGGGTGACAACTGCTCCTTGTGCCTTTGGAAAACTTGACCTTTAACTCAAAAAGTAACAACCAGAGGATTCCAAACACACATGCACTAAAAATGCACAGTCCACGTTACCATAAAGGGTTGGTTTTACAGCAAATTATCACAAGTTTGAGTTGCTTCACTTCATCTTTGGTATTTAGAAATAAAAATGCCAGTCCCTTTCAGTAAAGGGCTAATAATGCAGCTACTATCCCAAAAATCATTTATTCCTAAGCCACAGCAGCTTGAAGGGACTTAGAGTTTTTAATTATCATTATTTTAAGGCAGTAACTAAGCTGTTAGGAAGGTTTAAGACTGGTTTGATATTAACATCTCAGAGTTTCCCAATGGTTTGTAAGGCAACATTTTCACATGGCTGGAAAAAGCCTGCAGGATAAGGAGATGGAGCAATCTGGGAAGTTGGAATCAGTCCTCCATAAAAAGGGAAAAGGGAGCAGAAGATGCTATTACTGACTAGCCGATGAAAATCCTGACCCTGTAACTCATAGCTTCAGTTAGCCCTTATTCATTGGAGTAAGCCCTGCTCACTGCAGTGATCCTGGGACTTCTGATTAAGGCTATGTTTGCATTTCAGCTCTGTAGGATCCAAGTGGTATCTACACTGCTTATGGCAACTCCTAGGATACATACAAAAAGCACAAGGAGTGGTCAGGGGAAGGATGCTAAGCAGTTATCACTCACTGTTAGCTATATACAGCACTCCAATCCCCCAATCAGTCCTTCACAATGGCACTCAATTCAAAAGACATCTAGGTAAAAATTCCCCTAAAAAGCACATATTAAAACAAGTTTCACAACAAACTCAATTTCTTTCACCTCCTAATCTAGAATATTAGGATTAAATATAACTGAGAGCTTCCTTTGACCTTGAAACACTGCTCTGGCTTTGTTTCTGAACAGCTTTGTCTGTCTGTGCTATGCAGTTAGTATTCAGCACCAGGAAGTTTGCAAGAATCCAAGACAATTCAAATTGATACAAGCTTTTAGAAACCTCATCACATTTATACACGTATTCGTAGACCTAATTGCAAGTTAAAGACTGGAACCAGGCAGGCCCAAAGGTTAATGCCTCCTGCCCCTGGACCCATTAACCAGAGGCATTTTGCAGAGTTAACTACAAAATAGGTGCAAAGTGGAGCAAAAAGGGATTAGCAAAAGCTCAGCTGAGGCAGAATCCTCCCTCCCAAACTGCAGGCATGTTCTGGGATGCCCAGGCAAGGCAAGGCACTTTCCAGCTCTCCTGGAGAGCAACCTGACCATAACTGAATGTACTTGTAGAAATGACACCAGGCAATAAGATAAAGAGAGGAAAAGAGGGGAAAAGTGGGTTCCATTGCCCCAACACTGAGCCCATAATCACTGTCTCTTTGGAAGACTACAGGGACTGATGGTTCACACAGCAAGAGAAACTCCTTCAGGAAAAGCCGGGGAGGCCTCCACCAGCAAGACTCATGGACGAATCCGATGCTGTTTGCTCAAAACCAAGAGCAGAAAGGCCACAGAACCAGTGAAGATGCAGCAGATCTTAGAAGTGGCCAAAAGATGGCAGCAGCAGGACCGGGAAGCCTCCTGGCTGACCAGGCTGCGCACAAGATCCCCAGCAAGGCTCAGGTTAAATGCATTTCCTTTCCTCTCTGCTCTAATTCCAGATCCACTTGGGTTACCAGCTGAAGTTTGCATTATCTGCAGCCTTGAGAGATCCATCCTTGCATACAGTAAGTGAAAACTGTTGGTGCTTGCTGAGGAACTGGCCCGTTTCTCCTAAGACTGCCAAATAAAGAAAGTGTTGCACAGTTTAGAACAACATTAAATGGATTGAGGGTCAAATCCTGTCTTAGTACCAAAAGTAAAGTGCACTGCAACTGGAGGCTGCTGCACCAGAGTTGAGAAATGCCATTAGAGAGGCTTCCAAGTAAAAACCAGCACTACAAGCTAAGGTTAAGGCAATCTGAGTTGTGTTCTACTACATAGTTTACTGGAGAGTTTTCTGTCTCAAGCTTTCATTATTGCTTTGTTTCCTCTGTACTGAAGTCCTTTGCCACTAGGGAAGACAGCACTGGCAGAATTGGCAAGTTGAGTTTTTCACTTCATGCAGGACTGGCAAAGCAGTCCCTATGAAGAGCTTTGCATGTCCAAGGGAAGGGATGCTCTCGCAGCAGAGTGTACAACTGGCAAGGAGTTCAAACAGACAAACTCGTGCTTCTGAAGCAGCAAAACGTGCTTGTAGCAGAGATGACACAAACATCCAATGATGTAGAAAAAGTCCTCAGTAACAAGCAGGGTGTGTAACAAAACCGGGTCCTGAAGTCTTCTCTGAGAGTCCACAGCCCTCAAGTTTGCATTAAAAAAAGGAAGTAGTTCTTGTGGGGGTCTAGACCCAAAGTACGGGAGCAGAATTCCATGGCTCAGAAGTTGTCCCAGGTAATGATTTATTGCTTTCCTGCCTTCATGTAGGATGGGATCGCCCCTCGGGCCGTCAGACCTTCAAATCGCTTGTAGGTGTAGTTGATAAAAACCCAGTCCTTGTTCTTGTAGTCAGTCTCTGGGTGGTTGCTGGTGGCCACTGCTAAGACATGGGAAAACCAAAGTTACCCTTTGAAGACTGCAGAGTTTAGTTTCCTACAGAACACTGGATGTCGACTAGGGCACAGTGCTTCTAAATGAAGAAATAACCATAAGTCTGGGCATTCAGTGTGCCATTCCTCAACCCCAGTCAAAAGCCACTGTAACATGTTCTTTAAGCATATGGAGCAAACGTGTGATGATGCTTTGATGTTCTGACACATAAACACAAGGATCCTTTAGAGATTTACACCAAAACCTCTCACCTCTTGTCCCACCATACCCTTACCCCCTACACTAAGCATTAGACCAGCAAGAATTAGGCAGTCCCAAAGGACACTGCAGGGTTGGGCTCATGGACCTGCTGAGACTTGAGCTCTGCTGCCTCTTAGAGGTGCCCTCAGATGCTTCTGCATCATTTACAAGTCTGCATCCCATCTCCCAAACCCCATATTACAGCTTGCACACCCCTGCACCACAAGGCTACCAAGCGAACAATGTGATCACGATAAAAGAAGCCAGTATCTAGTAAGATCCTTTCTCTGATTAACAGGAAATTTATGTTATTCTGTTGGAGAAAAAGGATTCTTTACATGCAGAATCAAAGCATTTACCTGTTGGTTTAAGGATATCAGATTCTGGAAATTCATCAAAGTTTGAGGTATCATCAATGCTTTTAATTTCTATGGAAATCACAGCAGGCCTCTCTCTGCCAGGAAGAGCAGATTCAGCAATGAGATTTCAAAGGCAGCAGAAAGCAGGATTCAGCCACTTCCCATTTCTTAACAGAATCAAAGACTGAAGGTACGAAAACCTTGGCAAGCTTCAGACAGGGACCAAAACACTCTCACCCACACCTGGATATGACAAATGCCAACCAAGCTGCTCCCTTCTGTTGAAGGGGACTGGCTCTAAGCAGCCCATAGAGCAGAGCAGCTTGCTTTGCTGCGAAGCATCTTACCTGATATGCTCCCAATCAACCCCTTCAAAGAATGGGTTACTCTTTATTTCCTCCACACCAGATGCACCAATTCTGTGCTCCCATTCACAGCAAAATCTGGGACGGAAGGAAGAATGACAATGAAGGAAGAATGAAAACGAAAGCATTCCATCCCACAATGGAACAGCTTTCCGAACTGGTACTGCTATGGTTTCTTAACATATAAATGGAGAAGATTAAGAACTCCCACAGCAAAACCAACACACAGAGTTATGTTTAGGAACGTTGCATCAAATGCTACAATTAAGACGTGGTATTCTTTCCCAAGAGGATAATGTGCCCTTTCTATTTCAGGACCAGTGCAGAGCAGGAGAACGTATAAAGCCTAAAGAGCTAGACATTTATATTTCTGTCCTGAAAATAGAGAAGTGATTGAATATATAAATGGAAGAGTAGCAGTCAGCATGCACTGGGATACATTTGTATGCGCCAGTGCTTACAATGGCAAAACCATTGCTAGGGTAAGCAGCAAGCTCTGCTTACACGACCAGAAAGATTTAAGTTGCTTCGTAAGAAGCTCATAGACAAAATAAAGAGCAGAAACATTTGTATTTTGCCAGAATAGCAGCACTTACATGGGAGCTGCTTTTCAGCACATTTAGTCAGGGAACCACTAAATGACCTCTGAGACACAAATGTATTTGACGAGGGAGTTCAGCACTTGATGCATGTGTGTAACAGTATGTAGCATCACAGGGTTTTCATGTGAAGCAAGCTATGAGAGGCATATAATACAGCTGACAAGACAAGAAAGTACTCTATTAACTGACAAACCATAGGCCTGGCACCTTAAAATAAGATCCTTGGCTTTATCAGATATTGGAACTTCTGGAGGAAATGTCAGAGTCTCTTTCCAGTTCATGACTTTCTTGTATGTTTCCTGAGGAGTCTCAGAGCAGAAGGGTGGATAACCTGAAAAGAAAGAAAAACCCAACCTTGTCCAAAGCAGAACCAGCTCCCGTTGTTACTGAAGCCTATGATGCAGCAGCCAGAACACACCTCACAAACTACCTAAGAGTGGATGCTTTGAGCAGCTGAGCCCAAGCACACAGATACAGCTGATACCCTACACAATTCCTGCTTAAAACCTGTGCACTGCATCTCTTACCGATGAGCATCTCGTACATGATGACCCCAAGCGACCACCAGTCACAAAGCTTGTTGTAGCCAGTCTGCATGAAAACCTCAGGAGCAATGTAATCTGGGGTTCCCACAGTAGAGAAAGCCTGGAACAAACACCATCAGTCAGGCATCATTAGAGAAAGCTGCTTCATACGGATGTGGAAACTTGTGCAACAGAGCCTATTTTGAGGAAGACACCAGGTTGTCTCCGAAATTCTTTAGCAAAGTTATTTAAAGCATTTTTCAAGATATGGAAAGACAAAAATCACCATGTTCATGTGAAGGAGTCTTAAAATGCCATCAGGGGAATGGTACCACTGTTAATATACATCTTGGAAGGGTCATCGCTGCAGCACCTCTGCTCTGGAGCCAGGCTGAAAGAGCTGGGCTGGGTCAGCCTGGAGAAGAGAAGGCTCCTGAAGGGGAGACCTTAGAGCAGCTCCAGTGCCTAAAGGGGCTGCAGGAAAGCTGGAGAGGGGCTTGGGACAAGGGCCTGTAGGGACAGGCCAAGGGGAATGGCTTGAACCTGCCTGAGGGGAGACTGAGCTGAGCTCTTAGGCAGAAGCTCTTCCCTGTGAGGGTGCTGAGGCGCTGGCACAGGGTGCCCAGAGAAGCTGTGGCTGCCCCATCCCTGGCAGTGCTCAAGGCCAGGTTGGACACAGGGGCTTGGAGCAAGCTGCTCCAGTGGAAGGGGTCCCTGCCCGTGGCAGGGGTTGGAGCTGGAGGAGCTTTAAGGTCCCTTCCAACACAAACCAGGGTTGAACTGTTTCAGCTGGGAGGCATCAGCTATCAATGTAAATAATGATGACAGCGCTACCTCAGGCACATATGTCACCAGCTGTTCAGCAGAGGGATGAAGGACAAACAAGAGTCATTCCTCTTTCTAAAAGAGAAAGCATTATTTCTTTCTGAATTATTCTTTCAGCATTGCTCAGAACTCTGGATTAATAGCTGTCATTTAAATACATGCTATTTGAATGCAACAGCTCAGCAGAGAACACCAAGCAGGTAAAATGTACTTACCAACTGCCGTCTATTTCTCTTCCAAGTCTCTGCTTTCCTTTTGGAATTCATGTTCTGGAAAGCTGAAAGAGATCAGGATATATGGGACTGAATCCCACTGGTCCCCCAATATACTTTTACCACCAAACCATTACACTAAAGCTCTTGACAACAAAAAAGGCAGCCAGGGCCTTACCCAGGTCAATACCCTCAACCCACCAGCAAGTTCCAAACCTATGTAGTAGCAATAAAATTTTATCAAGCTTTTCATTAGCAGCCCATGATCAAAGTTATCCCCCTTGAGAAAACAACTGACTCTTCAAAGAGACTTTGTGCTCGCTCAGTCATTTAAATATCACCTGAGATAGACCCACCATCTACCAACTCACACAGAGTGTTCATTCGAGGTTTATTTCACATAGAAAGAAGGGCTGCAGCAGACTCTATTTCAAAGACAACAGGAAGATGGTTTTGTTTAAATGGAACTGAAATTGCTACCAGAAAATGAAAAGTACACCTCAAGATGCAATACTGGTCATGAGACCCCTCACTGCAGCCTTGGAGCCTCACACTGAGAGGGGCTGTCAGTACACAGAACACCTTCTGAAGCCAAAGCACTCACTGAAGTCACTGGGAAGACTGTGGTTCAAGTTCCTGTAGAATTCTGTTCTGTGGGCTTTCTTTAGGCCAGTACATAGACCAAAATCTGAGAGTTTTACGTGGCCCTAGAAACAAAAAACACACCAAGAAAAGAAAACACAAAACCAATATGAGAAATGATCACATCGTACGATAATTAGCAATAAACTGTTCTACTTCTTCCCCTCCATTTATTTTGTATAATAAATGGATGCACTCTTTTGTATTGCTGGTTTTAGCCTAAGACTGGATGTGTACATAGAGCACACATCCTGTGAGGAGCAGATGAGGGACCTGGGGGGTTCAGTGTGGAGAAGGCTCAGGGGGGACCTGATGGCTGCCTCCAACTGCCTGACAGGAGGATGGAGCCAGGAGGGGCTGGGCTCTGCTCCCAAGGAACAAGGGATGGGACAAGAGGAACCGGCCTCAAGCTGCACCAGGGCAGGTTTAGATGGAGCTGAGGAACAATTCCTGCCCCAGAGGGTGCTCAGGCATTGGAACAGGCTGCCCAGGGCAGGGCTGCAGGCACCGTCCCTGCAAGTGTTCACACAGCATGGAGACGAGGCCTCAGTGCCATGGGCTAGGGGTGGCCTTGGCAGTGCTGGGGTAAGGGTTGGACTGGTTGGGACTAAAGGGCTTTTCCAGCCTGGTTGATTCTGTGATCCTATGAATCAAACTATCAATACTTTCAGCACTACAACACAGAGAAAACCCAGTAGCTATTTACTTCAAGAAGCCTCTGCTCCTGCAAGCTTTTGACCCCTTCAGAGCGACAGCAAATATCTGCAGAGGCAGCCAAGTCCCTGGGTTGTGCATTGACCCCCATAGATTAACACCTTAAACTCAAGTGATTGGATCTTAGTGCATAACCACCACACCAAAGAGGTGCAATTTTTAGATGTGTATCTAAAACACAGATCCTTTTCAAAACCCTTCATTTACCTACATCTAGATGTAGATGTATGGAATTACCTCAGTAATTCCAATAGCGCATTACCTGGCTAGTGGTAAAGTATTTACTGTTGACTACCTTTTACCAAGTGAGCTAAACGTAAAGCGTCTTGTAGTGAGCAAGAGGAGGATACTGAAATGGCCAAGCTTTCTGCCAACTGCCTGCAAACACCTTCTGGAGGCACTCAGGTAACCCAGCCAGCCTCAGAAATACACCTAGATCTGATGGAACAGCTACCTCCTTCACACTGGATATGATCATCCACCCCAAGAGCTGGCAAGTGGGAGCCTACAGGTGTGAGACCGAAAGGAAGCATCTTTGACTAAAAGGGGAGAACTGAAACTGAGCTTTATATTGCAGCTGAAATAACCAAAAGTAGCTCCAACAACTGCCAGAAGAGAGCTCCTCAGTGAGGTGTGAATGCAGCTGGAGATGAAGAAGGGCTCTGCCTTGGCTTGCTTTGTCTTTCCCCCCCCAGTCGATATGCCCTCAAAAGCTGGAAAGAAGCACCATTGCCTTTCACAACAGTTAACACCAGTTCAGGTCACTATTCGAAATGACAAGACCTATCAACTACCACCCAGCCCCTGGTTAGCACATACCTTGCTATCCAGAAGAAGGTTGTCTGGTTTTATGTCTCGATGGATAAAACCCAGCTGATGAATAGAATCAATGGCCAGCACGGTCTCAGCTATGTAGAACTGGGTTTCTTCTTCTGTTAGAGTGTCTTTTTTCATCAATAATGTCATCATGTCACCTAGAAGCCACCCCACAAATAGCAAAAGTGAACACAGAAACTCCACTTTTAGTAATTTGGAAGACATCTACAGAGAACAGAACTAAGCTATTTAAAACCTCAGAAAATCCAACCTCATTTCATACAAAATAAGAGAGTTCCTAGTTCTGGGACAACCTCTGGTATTTTCCCTTAGAATTATGGAATCAACTGGCTTGGAAAAGCCCTTTAATCCCATCCAGTCCAACCCTTACCCCAGCACTGCCAAGGCCACCCCTAACCCATGGCACTGAGGCCTCGTCTCCACGCTGTGTGAACACTTGCAGGGACGGTGCCTGCAGCCCTGCCCTGGGCAGCCTGTTCCAATGCCTGAGCACCCTCTGGGGCAGGAATTGTTCCTCAGCTCCATCTAAACCTGCCCTGGTGCAGCTTGAGGCCAGTTCCTCTTGTCCCATCCCTTGTTCCTTGGGAGCAGAGCCCAGCCCCTCCTGGCTCCATCCTCCTGTCAGGCAGTTGGAGGCAGCCATCAGGTCCCCCCTGAGCCTTCTCTTCTCCACACTGAACCCCCCAGGTCCCTCAGCCCTTCCCCATCACACTTGGTCTCCAGGCCCTGCACCAGCTCCATTGCCCTTCTCTGGCCCTGCTCCAGCCCCTCAATGTCTCTCCTGTAGTGAGGAGCCCAGGTATCACTATATGTGGAAAGGCTTCTATTGTAGCTGCCTTAAACTTATCAACACAGCCAAACAGCATAAAGATAAAATAGCAGTACAGAAGCATCCCTGAAATAAGAGTCAGCTTTGGGCTGCCCTGCTCATTACACAGCTCAATCACAGATTAAAATAGATGCTTTCAGCTACAGAGCTGTTACAGAAAACAGATTGCATCTCTGCATCTCAGAAAGCATCCCTGTGCTTTCATTAGTCCCACATATTAGAGGCTTTCAGTATAACTTATTTCTTGAATTACAGTAGCATTAACATTGAAGGACAAACATCATCATCCTCTGGAATGAAACAGGACCTGAAATGATACTTCTGTGGCAATGCAGCTAAAAGCAAAAGGTTGGAAAATCAAAACCTGGTTATGTCATGGTCCTACCCACGGCCAGCATGCAGGAGGGTGAAGAACTCACAGAATATTAAAGCCAATTTCAATGATCTGCAGCTAGAAGAAATGAGCAATAACCTCGAGCCTGACCCAAAGACCTCAGGCCCCCAACTCCTAAAAGCAGAAAGCTTTACAATGACTTCTTTCCCCACAAAGTAACACCCCTGCACACTACCCACATATGGTCTAGTCCCAGACTACATTTGTTATTAAGAAATTATTTGTTATCCATTCTTAATAACATTTATTATTAAGAAATCCACAAACCAAAGGAAAGGAAATGAAAGGAAAGCAGCCTGATTCCAGGCAGGTACCTCCCGGCAGGAACTCCATGATAAGGTAGAGGTTTAGCTTGTCCTGGAAACTATAGAACATCTTCACAACCCACAGACTGTCGGCCTCCACCAGAATGTCCCGCTCCGCACGGATATGGCCAACCTGGAGATACACATATGGATCTGATTGATTACAAACCTGTCTTTCATCAGATGCACTGTTTATGGAATAAATCATACAATAGTTTGGAAGGGTCCTTAAAACTCACCCAGCTCCAACCCCTGCCACGGGCAGGGACCCCTTCCACTGGAGCAGCTTGCTCCAAGCCCCTGTGTCCAACCTGGCCTTGAGCACTGCCAGGGATGGGGCAGCCACAGCTTCTCTGGGCACCCTGTGCCAGCGCCTCAGCACCCTCACAGGGAAGAGCTTCTGCCTAAGAGCTCAGCTCAGTCTCCCCTCGGGCAGGTTCAAGCCATTCCCCTTGGCCTGTCCCTACAGGCCCTTGTCCCAAGCCCCTCTCTAGGTTTCTTGTAGCCCCTTTAGGCACTGGAGCTGCTCTAAGGTCTCCCCTTCAGGAGCCTTCTCTTCCCAGAAGTGCTAACAGAGGAAATCCTTAAAAATATTAAACACTGCTACTTTATGTCTCTCTGAGTCAGAATTCCAGCAGTCATATCACTTTGATGTTTAGATCCAATTCCATAAATCAGGAATGCAGTAACACACCCATCTTGAAGTCTGTGCTGAATCATTTGCACGTGTGTATGTGTAACACACTGGCATAAAATGAGGAGGAGGAACACATATCAGACACATAGAACTGCCCCTTTCTTTCACTGAAGAAAGACAAACCTAGTCCTTTAAAAAACACTTGTCTTCCCTTGGTTTTCAAGCAGAAAACATGCTCAGTCCTACTCTGCTTCAGACTGAAGAACCTCTTATAAAGGGGTCACAACTGCAATTTCCATTACAACTAAGCAAGGCATTAAAGGTCAATCCTCCATCAGAAAGGGGAGAAAACCCTACAACGCAGTCTTGTGGCTAATAAACCTAAACCACAGTTGCCTGTTACCCCTCTCTACACATCACAATGAGCTCCCAGAGTCACCTGAAACACGATGGCAGTGCTGGTACTCAAGGTGGCCACTCACCTGCTCTTTCTCAAGCATGTCAGCTTTCCGTAGGATCTTCATTGCATAAACATGCCCCGTGTCCTTCTTCTGGACAAGTCTCACCTGGGAACATGCAAAGGACTGAATCAGGTACAGCGCTGTCACCAGAGCTCTGGACACACCTGGCTTTCATTTAATGAAATCATATCAGATGGTAACAGCCAAAATCCATCAACACAGGCACAGGAATGGCAAACAAGGGTAAGAGATGGAATCTCTACCAGAGACAACACACTGAGCACTAGGACACCTACAGCAGATGGTGCAAAGCCTCTTTCACTGAAGAAGGCCACCAGAAGACACTACTGCAGGTGGCTCCCCATCTCCAAGGCCAGCCCAGGAGGCCACAAAGAAGACGCATTGCCAAGCCTGTATTGAGCTTACTTATGAAGTCCTTCTCAACAGCATTCATGTTCCTTTAAAGTACACACTGGTTTTAGAACAGCAGTTATTAGGCATAAAGACAGATGCACATGACTGTTAAGCTAAAAATCAGTGTGTGGTTGTTATATCTTCCATTTGTATAAACTATGCAAGTCTTTAACAAATACCAGTGTCATTCAAAAACGAGGTTAGTCATCTTTCCTGGACTTACCTCTCCGAATGCTCCTCTGCCTATGACTTTTAAAGACTCAAAGTCTTCCAAGCCAAGCCTTGTTCTCTTTAAGCGAAGAAACTCTGTTTCCTTTTGTGCATGTGCTGATCTCCTGATTCTTTTCTAGGGTTTAGCAAAAGAACAAACCACAGTGAGACCTCTGCAGGTGGGCTCCATGGAGTTGGCAGAGATTCCAAACTCCCAGATCTCCAGTTATGAAAGAAAATCACTTGTATTTAAGCACTAAGATAGTTCTCCCATATTCATTACCTCTTCATCTTTTAAGCCTTCTTCTTCCATCATTTGTTCTAGCTTCTTCTGTCTAGAGCAGAGACAAGTAGAAAGATGAATCATTAAGGCTGTTTCTTGTATCCCATTCACATATGCAACACATCTGGTCTAGGCTTGCTGGAAAGCAAATGCCAGCAAGTACCAAGTGTAAATGATATATAAGGGAGACTTAGGCATGAGGTTAATCTTGAAGAATCTTTACCATTCTAGCCTTGCCCTCTCTAATTTTGACAATCTGAACCCACCTCAAGTTTCAGAGCTCGCTCAAGTGTATATTTTCATTGTATATGAATGTAGATCAAGATCAGGGTTCAATTCCTGTCTCTCTTTGACAGCTGGGTAAGTCACTTAAGGCCAGAGGTGTAATAAATCTTTAAACACCAAAAAGCCTCACCTATTGCAGGGTGAATTGGCTATTTCAACACATCTGTGGGTCTGCAACTTCTCTGCATCTCAAACTCATCAGATGCAAAACGAGAAGTTACTTGGCATTTCCTAAGAGAAAAACAGAATCTTTGGGAAGCCAGAACACGTCTGTCCACATTGTGCCCTTAAAGAATCAGGAATATTTACAGTCTTAATACAAAGAGATTATCTGGGAGAAAAGAAAAGGAATCAGGACTTCAGCAAGAGGAATGGCTTTCGGGGACAACTGTAACCATCATCCTCTGGGAACTTCTTCCCAACAGCAATCCTATTAATAACTGGCTGAACAGGGGTTGCCATTTGGTTTGGTTTCCCTCTCCATGTGTTTTATTGGTAGAACATTAAAAATATACTCAAAAATTCCTTCTCTTTATGCAAGTCATTCTTTGCAAGATCCTCTTCCTGTCTCCTGTGCCACCACGCAGCTGCTGCCACACGATAGTATTTGGGGTTATCACATTCACAATCAGGCCCATTTAAATGGCTTTGCTCTTCTTTAAGCACCCAGGGAGCTCTGTCATTTCACACTCAAAAGCAACTTCAGAAGCAAGTAACAACTGAATTGAAGCAGAATTAAATAGCTCAGCATGACTGAGTGACACTGAAATGCCCCCAAATATCCTTAAAAGGTCCTGTCTGCACTTCAGCAGGGATTTTGTCAGCATCACTTCAAACTCCAAACCAAACATCCACAGACACAACTATTGCTAAACCCCCACATGTAACTTCAAGTCATAGAATCATAGAATAGTTAGGGTTGGAAAGGACCTTAAAATCATCCAGTTCCAAGTCCCTTGCCATAGGCTGGGACACTTCAAACTAGACCACATCACCCAAGGCTCCATCCAACCTGGCCTTGAGCACTGCCAGGGATGGGGCAGCCACAGCTTCTCTGGGCACCCTGTGCCAGCGCCTCAGCACCCTCACAGGGAAGAGCTTCTGCCTAAGAGCTCAGCTCAGTCTCCCCTCGGGCAGGTTCAAGCCATTCCCCTTGGCCTGTCCCTACATCCCTTGTCCCAAGCCCCTCTCCAGGTTTCCTGCAGCCCCTTTAGGCACTGGAGCTGCTCTCAGGTCTCCCCTTCAGGAGCCTTCTCTTCTCCAGGCTGCCCCAGCCCAGCTCTCTCAGCCTGGCTCCAGAGCAGAGCTGCTCCAGCCCTCGCAGCATCTCCATGGCCTCCTCTGGCCTCGCTCCAACAGCTCCACATCCCTCTTGTGCTGCTGCCCCAGAGCTGGATCAGGGCTGCAGAGGGGGTCTCCCCAGAGCACAGCAGAGGGGCAGGATCCCCTCCCTCAACCTGCTCACTCTGGGGTCATAGATTCAGTCAACTCACAGAGACAACCAGCATCTGGTCCTTACAGCATCAATCCCTCATTGTCTCTGGAAAGATTATCTTCCTTTATCAGTCAACTTGATGCCACATTATAATCCAGACTGAATGTGATGCTCTAGATTCAGCTTTAAATACTACAACTAAGGACACAGATTGGGAAGAGGCAGCAGAACAGGGGCGAGACAAACACTTGTGAACACTGGCTTTACTTCAGAGTTGTACTTTAACGATCCCAAGCACATCCTAAAATTAGTTTCTCCTTAGTCACGCCATCAAATACATGGGGTTCTTAAACTGGTAACAGCCACATCACTTTTGCACATGCATGTTTCAGGAGAAACTCAAACAGCTCCAGCCTAAACTCCCATGGGACAGAGAGACCCAGCAGCCCTGGATACTCATACCAAGCCCCATCCAGGTGCCCAGGCACACACTTAGCAAAACCACCCTAGTTTTGCTTTGACCCCAGAAATCTAAATGCAGTTTCTGCGTCTTGTTGGCTGTGAACCAGTTTGGACAGGAAGGTTTTTACCTCATCTCTCGCTCTTCGTGCTGCGCAATGAGGTTGCTGTAGAAGTTTTCCAACGTCACCTTTGTCATTGTAACTCGCTCCTTGGTGTGGTTGCTCATGGAGGAGCATGGCGTGGGGCCCGTCATTGCCATGGCTGTTACGAAAGAAAAAGGGAGGAAACACTTAATGTCAGAAATAACAAATAACCTTCCAAGAGCTGCAATCGATGAAGTGATGCTGAATCACAGAGCTCAGGTTTTACCAACGCCAACAGCTGCCTAAGCTACGACTAAGCAGAGAAAGGGCTTACAAAGTACAAGCCAAACTTCCTGTTTTGAACATTTTTGATCTGAAAATAAGAGGGAAGGAAACTTAAGAAACACGATGCCTCAAAAAACCGCAGTTTCAGGCAGTCCTGCAAGGGTTTGTTTCTCCCAATACATCCTATCTTTAACAGAGGTTAAAAACTCAGAAATATCACTCTGAAGCATCTCATCCAGAAGTTTCTCCTCCTGGAACTCTGGCAGAAACAACTCCAGCAGCTCCCTGCTGTCCCTTCTGCTGGGAAATCTATCAAATCCTGAAAGGCAGCCCAAAACCAGAGCAACTGAGGAAGGAAAGAAAAAGGCATTCAGCTGCTCTTAAGCATTCTCTCCTTTACCAGATGCTTTCATAAAGGCAAAATCCAGAGGAGCCCAGCTTTGAACAAGCTGTAGTTAAAAAACAACCCAGTGTAAATATCCTACATGATTTCTCAAGAGAAACCAGCACGTTAAGTACCATATTATACTGCTTCAAAGCAGCAGCACTGTTGCAGGGCATATTTGACAGACCTGCTCCACTTTGTAAAACACATTAAAACGTAAAGACTTCAAGTGTCAAAATACCTCTTGGTCCAGCTCTGGCCACAACTCATGGTCATGTAACCAAGTTCTGCAACAATCACTACAAGCTGCTCTGACCAGCACAGGTCAGATTCAACCATCACTGCTGGCCTTTGGAATCACATCCTCAACTGACACCAGCTCCTTTGTTTGCTGTGTTTAGAGGTAACATGGGAGCCGGTAATAACCCCCAGCCAGATGGTTTGGGGATGGAGTTATGCGTCTGCGGGGTAGCCGCTCTCAAGGACCCCACACAAGTGGCAGTCTCCACGCAGGAGATGGTGTGTCACATCCCTGCGCTATCAGCAAGTAGGTGCTAAAGCCCTGCCTCCGGTTTGCACCTCCTAGAGAACAGTGAAAGCCCCCGGCCACAAGCAGGTTACAAAGGGGCGCGCATAAGAAAGGGGACGGGGAGGGAAAGCAGCAGCAGCGGAGCCAAACCACCGGCGGGTGCCCCCATTCCCACGGCACCGGCGCTCGGAGCTCACCGACACCAATGGGGCGGCGGCGGGCAGGATGCTCCGGGGCTCCGCTAGCGCCGGTCGCGGCCCTTCGAGGGGCCCGGCCCCGGCAGCATCACCGGGAGCGGACAAAAGGGCCCCAGGCCCCGCACCGAGGGGGAGGAGGGGTCTCGCTGACCCCGGGGCCGCTCCCGCGGAAGGGGACATCGCCCATAAAGGCCCCGCTGGACCCGAGGGGCTTCGGGGAGAGCCGCCCCCTGTTCCAGCCCAGGAACGGCGAAGGGCCCCGGGGAGGAGGAAGAGGACGAGGAGGGGACGCGGAGCACGGGGCGCGGCAGCCTCTTACCGGAGCCCCCCGGGAGGGGGGCGGCGAGGAACTGAAGGCGACAGCGGGATCCCGGGGCTGCCAAACGAGGTGAAGCCGGGGCAGCGCTGACGGGTGAAGGGGAGAAATGGAACCGGGACTACGGGAGCCCGTGCACCGCCACCGCCCCCCGCGCCAACGGCGACCCGGACGGGACAAGCGCCGAGGGGATCGCTGCGGCAGCGCGCATGCGCCACCATCCACGGCCACGCCCCCTGCCAGCGGGGCGGGGCTATTTCGCCCCGCCCCCGCGCGCTGCTTCGCGACCGCCCTGAGGGGACCGCCCAGATGAGTTCTAGAGGCAGCAGAGCGCATGCGCGGGGGCGGAGGGGCGGTCCCTACCTGGCGCGGTGCTGGTGGTGCGGAGGGTGGGCTCCAGCCGCCGCTTCTTCGCCGCCGGCCTTGCTGCGGGTACCTGCGTTGTGAGCTGCGGGCTGCTGCCCGTCCGTCCGTCCGCCTGCCCGTCCGCCTGCCCGTCCGCCTGCCCGTCCGCCTGCCCGTCCGCCTGCCCGTCCGCCTGCCCGTCCGCCTGCCCGTCCGTCTGCCCGTCCGCCTGCCCGTCCGCCCGCCCGCCTGCCTCCTGCCTCCCCCCAGAGCTCTGTTGTGCTTCCATCCCGCCTCCCCACATCGGCGCCGTGAACGAGGTTCCCATGTCAGCCTCATCTCCCTGCCCGGCCCTCTGTGAGGGGATGTCCGCAGGAGTGACCACAGGGACAGAGGGTACCACACCACCAGTGGTCACAGAAGCATGGAATCACGGAGTGGTTTGGGTTGAAGGGACCTTAAAGCTCCTCCAGCTCCAACCCCTGCCACAGGCAGGGACCCCTTCCACTAGAGCAGCTTGCTTCAAGCCCGTGTCCAACCTGGCCTTGAGCACTGCCAGGGATGGGGCAGCCACAGCTTCTCTGGGCACCCTGTGCCAGCGCCTCAGCACCCTCACAGGGAAGAGCTTCTGCCTTAGATCCAACCTGAACTTCCCCTGTTTCAGTCTGAACCCATCACCCCTTGTCCTGCCACTGCAGTCCCTGATGAAGAGTCCCTCTGCAGCATCCTTGTAGCCCCCTTCAGACACTGGAAGCTGCTCTGAGGTCCCCACGCAGCTTCTGTTCTCCAGGCTGAACAGCCCCAGTGTTCTCAGCCTGGCTCCATACAGGAGCTGCTCCAGGCCCTGAGCATCCTCATGGCCTCCAATGGACCTGTTCCAACAGTTCCATGTCCTTATGCTGGGACCCCCACAGCTGCACCCAGTGCTGCAAGTGGGGGCTCAGGAGAGCACAGCAGAGGGCAAGAATCCCCTCCCTGCTCTGCTGCTCATGCTCTGGGGATGCGGCCCAGCACACGGGGGGGGGTTCTGGGCTGGGTCATGTCCAATTTCTCACTGACCAACACCCCCGTGTCCTACTCAGCCCTGTGTGGAATGAGGATTTTGCTTCATTTTATTTACATTTCTACCAAAAGAAAAAAAAAGTGCAATTCACAGGGTGAAAAGGGTTTTATTACAACACCGAGGAGTCCTTGGGCTCAGTCCCTGACAAATACCTTCTGCACAGGCAGTTGAGGTCTGTCAGCAGCACAGGACTAACAGGGTTTGAAGCAGTGTGTATAGGCCCTGCGTGATGGAGACACTGATGTATTTGTAACACGCATGACATTTCATTTCTGCAATTAAACTGGACCTTGCTTTGCTCGGTTTGCTGTTAAAGGTGAAGAGCAGAAGCATGTGCTACCTGTCAGGAAACATGGGTGGCCTCCTCAAGCTGGTTTTCTGCTGAGAAAACTTGATGTGCTATGAGAGCTGTGGAGAGGATTTCACATGAACAAAGGGAAGTCCTGATTCAAAAGGCTCAAACAGGGACCCTGGAAGCTGATTTTCATCTCTTCCACCAGCAGAACAAGGGGAATGTCTGATGCTGTGGCTGGGAGGGGTGGGAATCATGGCTAGCTTCATGGCCAGGAGGAAAACCTGAGAGGTGAGAGGCTTAAAACTTTCTACATTCTGAAGAAGAAGGGGGAGAAACAACTTTGGACCTAAAGTATAAAAAAAGTTGTTATTACTGCAGAGCAGGGCAGTGAAATAGGGTCCATGTGAGGAGGCAACTGCTGCTTCAGGGCTCTGAACATCAGACTGCAAGAGAGCTGGTGAACACGCAGCTGAATGACCCCAACATCCTGCTGTGTGGGGGCTGCGAGAGCTCCAGAGAGCAGCCACAGGAACCGGGAAGGACCCTGCCATGAAGGAGACATTTCTGGTCCATGACAACCCATCCCAGTCCCAGTGCTTGGACAGCCTGCGAGGGAGGGAACCTCAGTGGTTGTGAGGGTCTTTGCTCAACAGCAAGGGGTCCTTAGGGGAACACATGGGTGTTATTTCTCTTCTGCAATTCACCTTTACAACAGAGCTTTTCCCTACACCATCACACGTCTGAAGGGATGGAGGGACTGAGGGTTGAGCCTAGTGGGAATAGTTCTGTGCCTGGCTGCCAGGATCTCTCCTGCCGCCTAGCTCTTTGACTGGAAGGAGGCCAGAAAGCTCTTGCAGGTTCCAGTTACCCTTTGGGCTCTTCATAGACTGCAGCAAATCCAGCTGCTTTAACGGGGGGAAGCCCTGCTCTTTTTCCATCAGCTCCAGCAGCTGCTTCATCAGGCTTGAAGTCTTGTCCCTGTTGATGCTGTTGTAGAGATCTGAGGGATCTTGGCTCTTCGGTGAATCCCACATGGCATTTGAAAGGGAAATATCCCTGCTGCTGGCTGTGTGCACACTGCCCAGGGCATTGTGGAGCCACATCAGGCGCTTCAGCCCTTGAAACTCCTTCCCTTTGTCATGCATGAGCTGGTGCTCGGTCACTGCTCGTTTACTGAAACAAGAAACAGTTACTGAGGAAGCAGGCACAGACAGATCTATGCTCCTATTTCAAACGTGGTTTGCAGCCATCAATCTTAGATGCTTTTCCAAGCTGAGGAAGGAGCGCTGGTAATGCCTGCCCACGATGTGGAGGCTTAAAATTGCTGTTAGAGATTTGGTCTTTCCTAAATCTGGGGTCTTTTCAGAGGTTTAAATACCAGAATTAAGTTCCCTTTTTATGACCTCAACGTTCTAGGATTGATGGGTTTTCTCTCCTTCCACAGCTGTAAGTCAGGAGTAATTTAACTGGAATCAGTGGTGTCCATGACATGCCAAATCCCAGGATGGTCTGGGTTGGAAGGGACCTTAGAGATCATCTCATTCCAGCCTCTGCCACGGGCAGGGAACCTCATTATTTTCTTTGGATATACCAAAAACTTTGAGCCAAATATTGACTGAGGAGGACAGGCTAATTCCAGGATGCAAATATTGCTGGATCTGGGGCTTTGTAGGTAACACCCAACTGCAGCTCTAGGCTCCCACTGCAGATTTAGATTGGAATGGGAACCTAAATACGGAATTTCAGCATGTGCCATTCCCATGGCTTGTGCTGAACAGCCCTACATGGTTCATTACACTGTGCTGAAAGGCATCAACTGAAATGTGGTGAGCGTTCCACATCTAAAATGCAGTTGGTCTAATTTTATACTGCATGGAAAGCAATGTAAAATGTTTCTGCATCAAATCCATAAGCATTTTCTTCCACTCTGGAATGACTGACAGCAGTTAGGATACAGCCCATTAAATCAAAGGCAGGTAGACCTCTAATGGCATTAGTAAAAGGATAGTGCTTACTTACTTTGCAGTGTCTTGACATGTTGCAAAACAAGAAAGAACTGCCAGCAGTGTAACCACCTGCAGAGATCTCTGGGGCAGGAACATCTTCCTTCTCTCTTCTTCAAACCTGCTCCACGGGACAAGAAGCTGACAGTATGATCCAAATCTTTTATTTTCTAGTCTTTCTTTCACCTGACAAAATGAAGTCCAGCCTTGAAGCACTGGTAGAAGGGGAGCGCTGTACTGCGGTACATCACCCCAGGAGCTCCCAGAGCATCGGATGTGTGGATATGTAACACAAATCAGTGAAAAACGAGCAGATTTCACAGTATAGTTCTCATTTCCTTGCTAACAGTCCTAATTCTCCTTTTCCAGTACTGCCTTTCAGTTTCCCACTCTTGTCCAGTTGCAAGCAAAGGAGATTTCATTTAGAACTGGCAAGATAAAAAACTTGGCAGAAATTTAACACAAAGACCAGCATTGCTCCTCAAATGGCTTTTCTTTACATTAGCTTGAATGCTGAATTCTCAATGACTGCACAGAAAGGCAAATTAAGCACCTGGGTGCAAAAATTTGGCTTGTTCTTATACATTTACTCCACTAATTTGTCACTTCCTTGGACAGTATGTTCACATTAAACTAGATATATATAAAGTAACAAATGGATATAAGTTCTGAGTAAAGATAGCTGTATTAAATACAGATATATACACATAAATATACACATAGATGTGTGTGGGTGATATTTTAGGTTATGCTAAGGTACAACTCCTGCTGATACACAGTAGGTAAGAGATACTTTCCTATTGTAAGCTATGTATGAATTAAAAAGCATCTTCCAGTTCCAAAAGTAACATTAGCTACTTACTGGTGATCCTGCAGAGCCCACAGGGAAGTTCTGCCCTGCACAGACGTGTCTCCTGCCCAGTCCTGTCACAACCTCCCAGTTGCAATGACACCAAGTGCCTTTCACCTGCTTTTATAGCAGCCCAGAAACAATAGACATGAGCTCCACAGCACGGTGTGACTAAGACCTTGCCTCTCGTGGCAGTGAAATGAGACAGCTCCCTGACTCCAGCGAGAATAAATCTTGGATTCTGACATGTTCTGTGACTAAGGGAAAGATCACACGTTTATGGACATCTTCTTACTCCTTTGCTGTCTCTCCTCAACCCAGGATGTTGTCTTGTGAGCACTTTTTATTCTAACACAGTGTTCCTGTGCCCCAAGGTGACGGAAAAGGCATATTCAAACCTGTTGTTGCAGGGTTCATCAGGAAAAATGTCTGATGAGATCCCCCTCCCCTGCTGTCCTCATGGACTTACTCATAGGTATCTAAATCAACAATACAGTGAGCTCTGTAGTGCCAGTAGTCATACAGTCAGCAACTGCCAAGCACTCAGGCAAAAAGCCAAATGCTGTGAAACCCCAGGAGCTGATGTCGTGTGAGGCTTGAGGCTCACTTCACAATCTCTAACCAGGTAACTGCCATAGGATTTGGATACTCAGGGTGTGGCTGGACCATTGGGCATAAGCACTCCTTAAGAGGACACTGGTTCCTGTTTCTCAAAGTAAAAGCAAGTGAATGTATTTGTCATGTCTGGGGGAAAGATCGGGAAGCTGATTTAGTGTTACCAGAAACTACTGATTCCTTTCACATAGTCTCAGCCATACGTTCCAGTTCAGCCCAGTCCCAGGTGAATGCAGGCACGTTGTCCAGACAGAGACAGTGCCCACACGACCTCCTCCATTCTCACAGCTTCTGTGCACAACAAATTGCTTTGATTATATTCCTGAGGACGGGTTATTTTGAGCCCTGCTATTTCAGAGCGATCAAATAATGTTCCTGAGTTCCTTACGTGAGTTAACAAGTGTCACTCATTAAAGAGAATGAAATATATTACCAATTAAAGATGACATTTATTAAATGCTGGTAAAACAGGGGCCTGCTTCGCATCTTGGTTACCAGGGTAGCAGTTACGCTGCAGTTACACTGAATATCGGCCCATGAAAACAAGGTTTCTTAGTTACATCTGCAAAGACTAATGAGCACTGGCCAAAGTCATGTCCAAAACGTGGGGTCTAATTCATCCTTGAACTTTTTGAGTCTCCATGCAGTGGGTTTTACCATACGCAGTTATTGGCATCTCTGCAGGAAGAACTAATCCCACGGTGATGTGAGTGGCTGCTGACAGGACAGAGACTGACATGGGGTCGGTAAATGGGCACTTGACGCATTCTGTGCTGGCCAAACCACGTTGCCTCGTCTACACTCCTCCACTAGGTATTTCTCCCTACCCAAGGACTCGGAAGTAGTCAAAATAACCTTGGTTGTGATTCTGTAACATGTCCCTGAGAGATGGATGTGAGGAGAGGCTGTGCTGCAGCTATGATTTATCTTTGAGAAGCATCTGCACAAAGACTATGGGCACCAGCAGCATGGTAGGAAAGATGCTGCAGGGATTGATTTCCATCACTTGCAATATTTCATAGAATCCCAGACTGCTTTGGGTTGGAAGGGACCTTAAAGCTCCTCCAGCTCCAACCCCTGCCACAGGCAGGGACCCCTTCCACTGGAGCAGCTTGCTCCAAGCCCCTGTGTCCAACCTGGCCTTGAGCACTGCCAGGGATGGGGCAGCCACAGCTTCTCTGGGCACCCTGTGCCAGCGCCTCAGCACCCTCACAGGGAAGAGCTTCTGCCTAAGAGCTCAGCTCAGTCTCCCCTCGGGCAGGTTCAAGCCATTCCCCTTGGCCTGTCCCTACAGGCCCTTGTCCCAAGCCCCTCTCCAGCTTTCCTGCAGCCCCTTTAGGCACTGGAGCTGCTCTGAGGTCTCCCCTTCAGGAGCCTTCTCTTCTCCAGGCTGCCCCAGCCCAGCTCTCTCAGCCTGGCTCCAGAGCAGAGCTGCTCCAGCCCTCGCAGCATCTCCATGGCCTCCTCTGGCCTCGCTCCAACAGCTCCAGGTCCCTCTTGTGCTGCTGCCCCAGAGCTGGATCAGGGCTGCAGGGGGGGTCTCCCCAGAGCACAGCAGAGGGGCAGGATCTCCTCCCTGCTCTGCTGCTCACGCTCTGGGGGTGCAGCCCAGCACATGGGGGTTCTGTGCTCAAGCGCTCACTGAAGCTGGGTCATGGGGAGCTTCTCATCGACCAACACCCCCAAGTCCTTCTCCTCAGGGCTGCTCCATCCAGTCTCTGTATTTGTGCCTGGGATTGCCCTGACCCAGGGGCAGGACTTTGCACTTGGCCTTGCTGAACTCCATGAAGTTCTCATGATCCCACCTCTCTGGATCCCATTCCTTCCCTCCAGCATGTCAAGTAAACCACACAGCCTGGAGTCAGCAGCAAGAACATTTTCTAAAGACAGTATAAACCGTGTTGACTGCTCAGCTTATCCCACAGCCACACACGCAGCAGATACATTTCCAACTCTATGGGAACGTTGCTAATGTCACAGTGAGAAACTGTACAAACAGCAGCTCCGGGTGGTATTTTTAGCTGGTGTGGATGGATCTCTGCGAGCGCCTGAGCAGCGTGCAGCAGACTGAGAGCCCATTGTGCCAGGGATGTCGGGATTGCGTTACCTTGGGGCTTCCCTCAAAGCACACTTGGAGCCTCCAGTGGTTTTAGCCTTGCTCCAAAGCCTTCGCTCCCACCCTGTGGCTTTTCCCCGTCTTCAGGCCTCACTTTGCATCCGAGGGTGGCTTTGCTGTGCAGTCCCCTGTAGGCAGGAGTGTCTGAGCAAGGCAGGGCTGTGCCAGTCACCGCTTCCCAGTGAGTGATTCTTTTGTTTTGCTTTTTCCAGGCCTCTTCCCCTGGGAGCCAGGTGGGAGAGGAAGGGAATGGGGCTTACTGCAGAGCCTGAAAAGGGAAGAGAAAGCCCGGAGGCCCCGTTGAGGGGAAGAAGGAATAGGGGGAGGGCGCAGAAAGCAAAGCCAGTGTGCACAAAGCCAGAGTGCAAACAGGCTCGGTCGGGCGAGGGGAGCCTCTTCCCTCGGGTTTGAAAACTTCATTAACCAGACCGTGCCGCATCAGTGCGCTCCTGTCTGCGGGGGGACGGACCCACAGCTCGGATGCTTGTTTTCCACGTACTCTTCTCCGTTACTCCCAGTAACAGGCGGGGGGGTCTGCGGAAGGCTCCGCGCTTCCCTCCTGTACAAACGGGTTTGGGTTTGTCGGGTTTCTTTCCTCCCAGCCCAAACCCTGCGCGGAGGAAGCGGTTTGACCGCGCTGGGACGGCAAACGGAGCTCCTCCGAGCAGCTCCACGGCTGCTCCCTTCCTGGCCTCCCTGATGCCCAGGGGAGGGGAAGCGGCCGCTCGCTGCACACCCGGAGGCCCGCAGGGCTTTCTGCATCGCTGCCCCCGTGGCAATGCGGGGTCTCACCGGCCGCCGCCCCGGCAGGAAGGAGCAGCACAAGCGCCTCGGTACCCATTGAAAGGGATGGAATTCAGCTCCTAAAGCGCAGGCTGCCGGTCTCCCCTCGGTCTGGGTGCTCATGTAGCAGCACCTTAATGCTGGGGGCGGCAGTCGCATGCAATGCAGAGATGTAAGAAACCACTGTTGTGTGATTCTGTGCAGGGCTGCATGGGCAGCTTTAAATCCTGCCCTAATCCACTCCATACTGCATCATCCCGGAGAGAACTCCCGTCTTCCAGGGGATCAGAATCAGAGCTGCACAGCAGTGAGTCAGGCTCGGTGGTAATTTTCCGTTTTCTGATTCCAAGGCAGATTTGCCTGAGCTCTACCTGAACACAGCAGTGAGGGAAGGGGCTCTGTGCTGCACAGCCAGCCCTGGAGCCAAGCCTGGGGCTGACCCTTTCCTTCCCTTCCCAAATAGCATCCGGAATATTTTCTGCGTGCAAAACAAATTCAGGTGAAGCTGAGACAAAGCCTCAAGTCCCTTTGTGCTGCTGCTGGAACCCCCACAGGGCTCTCAGAGCTTACTCCTGGGTCCGTGGTGTTGCATCATGGCTGGAGCAGTATGCTGAGAACCTCGACCGAGCAGAACCAGAATGGTCCTAAGGTCCTTTCCAACCCTAACCATTCTATGATTCTAAAAGCAAACCAAGGTACAAGGAGAGGCATCTCCCAGGGCCCTGGGGCTGCCCCTCACAAAGGGGAGAATGAGAGGGGAATGCTGCCATCCAGCACCCAAACCTGGGTTTGCTGGCCAGGGAGGAGGTGGGCAGGTAGGTGCTAATGCCAGGTGAGTTGGGGCAGCCCTGAATCCTGCCTGAGAAGCCAGGGAGCCCTGAGGTTACCTGTGGATCAGCTCTTTTGTCCCCAGGCTTTATGTAGAGGGGATGCCCAGTTGCTAATGTCTGTAGGACTAAGAAGGTGTTTCCTAAAGGACCAAACTGGCCAATGTCTGGTTTGGATTTCTTATGTCTCTATAGTGCCAGCAAGTGGTGTACTGGTCCTGAGGGGAGCAGTGCATCAGTCTGCCACCATGCAAAGGTGGTGGTCAGCACCCAGCCCGTAGATGTGATGGAGGTTGGACCCCACCAACAGCAGAAGGCTCACACATGGAAAGGTGGGGATGACTGCTGAGTCACCAAATGATGTGTCTGTCCTTGAAGTAAATGGACTTTGTGCTAGCTAATCCCCAGCGCTGAGTCTCGGGACATGGCTGTGCCCCTGTGCTGGATGCAGAGCTTGTCTCAGTTTGGGTCTATTATGTATAAACTACAGTCTGCTGTTTCACTCTGCCTTTACTTAAGGTTTGAGGCTGAGCTGAAGGCTGTCACAGTGCAAAAATGAATGTATTTTAATACTGAGGGAATAAAGAACAGGGCTTGTACCCTGTAAACAGAAGAGCGCTCGTGGTAGGAATAAGCTTACGCGAAAGATGAGGCAGGTTTAAGTCACTGTTTCTTCAGAAAATAGCCTTCATCAAGATTCGTCTGTTGTCAGGGTGTGAAAATGGGCTGAATCCACAAGAACATCCCAAGCAGCCAGCTGAGTGTGACTGCATGCAGTCACTTGTCTGAGTGAAGCAAATGCCTGTCCCTCAGACCAGTCCTGTTGTGTTCCTGTAATGACGCTTCCAAGCAAAAGCCCTTTCTGTAGATATGGTCATGCCAGTAACTAAGTATTTTTGCTAATGTCTTGTTTTGCTTGTGAGCAACTTATTTGCTGACAGAAGTCTTCTTTAGTAAATACTGGCTGTCTCCTGAAGCATCCCTTAAATTTGGCTCACACAGCTGAAGTTTCTTCCAGATCATAATGGCTGGGGTATGTTCATTTTGTTACATGAGATTTAAATCTCTGGATCAATGATAGCAGCTTGACTGTAACACTGTGTTTCTTGTCAGTCTGGTCATGGATTCAGGTCTGGCTGTGTTATAGTGACTATGCTCCTCTGTAACTATGAGGCATCAGGAGCCTCTTAAGCCTAGGCTTGGCTCATCCATTAGGAGTAGGTCTGGTTGTGGTTTTAAAGTCAGTGATCTCTCTTTCCTTTGATGGAGGGATGAATGTAAAAGCTCTGTACATCTTATAGATGTTGGACATGAATAGCATTTCTTCTCCAAAAGGAAGAGATATACACTATAAATTTGGAATGAGGAAGAAAGTGATGTAACTGACTGGAGCTTGACGTGTGTATGTGTACACATATAGAATGCTGCTCAGGGCTGTTTCAAGGTATCATCTTTGGGAGCACAATCCACATGCTGAGTCCTGAATTACTCCAGTGCTGTGTGGCTGGGTCAGGGCAGCCTAAAACCAGCTGTGGAAATAGGGTGTGGGGGTTTGGCTGAATACAGCTGCCTCCAGTCTGACCTCTGCCTTTTGTCATAGTGACACGCCAAGTGAAAACGGATGGCGTTTGGGTGATGTGCTTGTTGCTCTCTAACTTAGGTTTGGTGTGTTTTGATTTCGTTTTAGTTAATATTCCTTATTGCAAAACTTAAAGCATGTTTGTACATTATGTGGCGTGAGGCAGGGTCCAGCCGATGGCGCAAACCCCAATGGGGGAGGGAGGTGAGGATGGGAAATCACCACTTCAAGACATAAAGTGAAATGGCTGAAAAACCCCGCTTCAGCTTCCAATTATTTCCTTTGTGGTGCCTCAGGAAATTGACTCTCAGCTGATTTCCATTACAATGCGTTCGATTTCTTTAATTAAAAGCAGGTAACTGTCACCTAACTGTACACATAAGGCTACTTTAGAGCAACACTTAAAACCCTTGTTGTTTCTTTGTCTCTTGGCCAATTTTGATTCTTGGGAGGATTTTACTGAGAAGAGGCTCTTATAAATAAGGGATGCTGCAAAAGGTTTTGACAAATTTCCATGGTTGGTTTGATTCCAGTTATTTCTGTACATGCTGGTAGAATTTTGGTAGACTGACATGCCATCCTCTGCACAGTTCCTGCTTGAAAAATACAGTACTTGGGTATTAGTTTGTACCCCACCACACATAATATCACTCAAATATATTGCTGATCATCCTTCTACCAGATAAATTTGTCTTCTCTGGCCTGAATCAATAGGTGAAACCTACAGACAAGGCTGTGAAGTGATACTTGGAAAAGTTATTGCAGCAACAGCCCTGGATGGGTTTCTCCTGTGAGCTGATAACACAAACCAGGGGTTTGTTATCCCAAGCAGCACCCCTGGAGTGAGTTAATCCCCAGAGAAGGGCAGCGGAGCTGATGCAGGGCCTGGAGCACAAGCGTGATGGGGAAGGGCTGAGGGACCTGGGGGGTTCAGTGTGGAGCAGAGAAGGCTCAGGGGGGACCTGATGGCTGCCTCCAACTGCCTGACAGGAGGATGGAGCCAGGAGGGGCTGGGCTCTGCTCCCAAGGAACAAGGGATGGGACAAGAGGAACCGGCCTCAAGCTGCACCAGGGCAGGTTTAGATGGAGCTGAGGAACAATTCCTGCCCCAGAGGGTGCTCAGGCATTGGAACAGGCTGCCCAGGGCAGGGCTGCAGGCACCGTCCCTGCAAGTGTTCACACAGCGTGGAGACGAGGCCTCAGTACCATGGGTCAGGGGTGGCCTTGGCAGTGCTGGGAGCGGTTGGACTGGATGGAATTAAAGGGCTTTTCCTGGTTCATTCCTGGTTCATTCCATGAGCCAAGGGATGCTCCGGGCCGAAACAGGCGCACAGCGCAAGGAGCGGTCCCTCGGCTCCCGCCACCGCCTGGGCCGAGCGGGGGGGCGGGATGAGGAGAGCTGTCAATCATCAGAACGGCGCTCTCTGATTTGCTGCGCATGACGTCACGTGGGAGGTGGGCTGCCCGTATATAACGGCAGACAGTGTCGGTGCCTGCCGCCATTTTGTCCAGTGAGGAAAAGCGGAGCGGGAGTCTCGCTGAGGGTCGAGTCGGCTGCGAGCTTAGCGCGGGCTCCCTTCGGGCGCCCTCCCTCTTAGCATCGGTGAGGAGCTTCACCTCGGAGGGCGGGTGGGGGGGGAAGGCGGCACCCGTGGTCTCGGTTCCTGCCTGGGCCGGACGGAAGCGGCGGCGCCCGATGGCGGCAAACAAAGAGCAGCCGCCATTTTGTAACTCCGGGCCGCGGGCGGTGGCTGCAGCTGCGCCGAAGAAAGCCGGGTTGGGAGGCCGCGGGTAGGCCGCGGATCGTCTTGAAGAGCTCGGTCGCCGCCTTTTCTCTGTGGCCACCGAGGGCCGGCGGGGCGGGACGTGCCGCGGGGGTGCCGTGGTGCCTTGCCTCCCTGCCTCCCGCTTGGCGGAGCGCTGCTTCCTGCCGCCGTGCTGAGGCGGAGACGCTCTGGAGGGGTTCCCCGGACGTTCCCCCCGTGACTCCGCCGGAGATGGCGCTGCTTTTGCCTTTAGCCAGTGCAGCTTCCTCCGGATTCCGCTCCGAGAACAATGGAGCCCTTCTCCCACGCGGCGCTCCCCCTGCAGGCCCGCTCCCCCCCCCGCCGTAGTGCGGGTCGAGAGAAGCACTCCTTTAAAGATAGAGGGCTTAAAAGTAAACCAAATCCTCTGAAGTACTGAAATTCAGTCACGATTACGGTATCGCAGCTAGGGGTTTTGTTTGGTTTTAAACCTTCCCCCGGCACCCCCCCCGCCCTTCCCCCCTTCACAGCATTTCTATCATCCGAGCATACAATTGTTGGAAGTTTATAAGAAAAACAACCAAAAGAATTAATTTCCTTGTAAGTGAATAAACACATGGTGTGTGTTAAAAATGCATGAACTTATATTTTGTTTTCATCCTAGCGATGCATCGTGATTCTTGTCCGCTGGACTGCAAGGTTTACGTGGGTAACCTTGGAAACAATGGCAACAAAACTGAGCTAGAGCGAGCTTTTGGCTACTATGGACCACTGCGCAGTGTATGGGTGGCACGAAATCCTCCTGGCTTTGCTTTTGTGGAGTTTGAGGATCCACGAGATGCAGCTGATGCAGTAAGAGAACTAGATGGAAGGTAAATGTGCTTCTTGACTGTTTGGCTTGCTTGGTGAAAATAAGTTTGTGGGTAGTGACAGCTTAAATTAGGAAGCTTCAAGCGGCAAAAATAAACTTGACGCACTTGTTAAGCAGTATGTATATATGTGGTGTTAAGGGTAGTTTTAATGGTGCAGGAATAGCCTTGGAACAGTTAATTTTACATTTTGGAGCTGGAATCCCAAGTTAGATGTGAGTTGGACGTCCTGGTGTGCATCAGTTAAATTAAGGATAGTGTTACTATAAAGAGGCAAAGCTGATCAGGGACCTTCTCCGTGGTTCCTTTGCCTGCTTTAATAGTATGGTGAGCTCTAGAAGTGACCAAACCTTCTGTCTGTCATGCTGGAGATAACACTTTTAGACTAAATACTGTGTGCTTGCCTATTCCTTTTTTTCTCTCTCCGTTCCCTAGGTTCCCTCTGGCCGCAGCCTTCTCCCTGGCCATGCTAATGGATGTCAATCTCTCTTCCCAGAACCCTCTGTGGGTGTCGTGTCAGAGTGGAGCTCTCCAACGGTGAGAAGCGGAGTCGGAACCGTGGTCCACCCCCATCCTGGGGCCGACGTCCTCGAGACGACTACCGCAGGAGGAGTCCTCCTCCCCGCCGCAGGTACCCGGGGGCACAGTACGCTCATAGAGCTGTTGGCACTGTTACCACGTAGCATCCTAGAAGCAGGCTTTTTTTAAAAGCATGTTGATGGATAACGTTCCTCTATCTGATCCCAATTTGGAGATGGCAAATGCTTAAAAGAAAACCCCAAGCCCCCACAAAATGGAGGTGAACTTGTGTTGAATGTTGGCTTTTGTCCGTAGGTCACTGTGCAAGTTGGTAGTCAGCGCCCTCTGTCCTGGATTTATCCTCATTTCTCCTAAAATCTGCTCATCTTCTAGTCACATTTTCCCTTTCTTCCCCATACTTCAACTTAGGCTGTTCCTTTCCTTTATTCCATAATGGCAAAACATGACATACAGCAGCTTAGCATTTCCATACAGATGTTGTTTCTCTGCTTTGTTTGTGCAGTTTAAATCATTTCCAAGTAGGCAGCTGTTTAATAATAGATCAAGTAACAACAGTTGCTCTAAACATCTTGAATCTTTACACTTTAGTGGTAGTTTGCAATTAAAACTTCGTGTGACCATCCTGTCACTTGAGGTTTACAAACCCAGCTCTAAAATATAGCAGGATTTTTGGGAGCTGACCCATTCTTGGACCCAGACTACCTTGTCTGGTGGTATAAGACTACAAGGTGGTTTTTGCAGGACTGAATTTACCTGTTGCAGGTGAGTGAAGTCCTCCCAAGTCAGGGTTTGGAGCTGTTTAAAAAAAAAAATAACACATTAGGAGTATTTGTTAGCTACTAGATGGTTGTACTGATGGCTTGTTTTTCATTTTTTTTATGCTTTTTTTGGTCCATCTATTAATAAAAATGAACCCGTTACAGAGTCACCATCATGTCTCTTCTCACCACCCTCTGAGTCTGCATTAGCCAGTCAACTAGCCCTTTCAGCGTCATGTGACCAGCGCGCCCCATGCAGCTTGGCTGGTGTCGTTTCACATGACCCAGGCATGGCCAGTCGTCAGGTTGCACCGCCCTTTGGTTCCCGAGCATGCTGTTTTCTCTCAGCCTTCTCTCCAACCTTAACCAAATCGGCAGCAGCCACCTCGACCGCCCACCCAATTCCCGGCCAATCAGCTCAGCTGTTTATTTACCAAATGTCTTCACAACAACTACAGCAGCAGCCTTCGGCTAACAAAAAAGCAGGAAAAATCCACAACACCCCCTCCGCCAACCAACTAAATACAACGCAACATCTGGCAAAACCTTTTCAGCAAATTCTTCTTGGCAGTCAGTCCGGCAGCCTCACCTCACCATTTCTAGCTTGTTGAAACCAAAAACTAGTAAGTTTTTCCTGCTTATACAGTTTACTGCTGGTTAAAATAAGGAGTAAGCGGCTTATAAGTAATTACTTTTCTCAATCAAAGGCTGGCTGTGCATAATTGAGTGGTAACGTACATATGTTGCTTGAGAAAACTTTTAAGGGTGATATGGAAGCTCTTACACTGTGAATAACGTACAAACCAGTATATTTGCATGTGAGATGCCAAACTAAATTTGTAATAAAGCTCTAACCAACCTAGCTTTTCCTTGCCAGACAAAAATCCTATCACCTTTAAATGGTTTTACTAACAGTTTTCAAAACTTAAAACAATGACTTTTTGGGATGAACTGGGCCAAGCTAAGGTTATTTTTTTTTTATTTCTTTTTTATTTTTTATTATTAAAAATAGTCTAAACACACTCAATGGCATTAAAAATGACAATCACAAATATGCAGTTCTAATGTAGCACTTAATGGCATTATCAGTATTGACCCTGAGCGCATTTTCACTTTTTTTTTTCTCCCACTTGATATCTCTTGTGTCTGGTTCTGGACTTTTTTGGCTTGCATGGGTTCCAAAACATTTGCTCTGTGCTATCTATTTTTGTTTGGAACCACTCGTGGGACTTTGGTGTGGTGTTCTGGGCAGTGTATTTAGTTGAAATGGGAAGTGTTGCAGTGGACAACTCTTGCTCTGAAGCGTTCTTTAGTTAAAAGTGAATTCCTGGTTGGAAACGTGCTGTTCACACTGAGCTTTGGTTTACTGCCTAATCTTTCCATGCCTTTTACTGGATGATGGATGCCAGTTTTTCTTGGCACGTTCCCTGGGCCCAACAGGGAGTTTGACAAGTTGGGAAATGCCTCACCCCATTAATGCTAAAAAAAGTGATCAAAAGCCTCACATTTCTCTTTCTGGTTCTAGATCACCACGAAGGAGAAGCTTCTCTCGTAGCCGCAGCAGGTACGCATCAGCTAATTCCAGCATGGGCTGCTTTGGCTGGGAGGTTTTAAAAGAGAAGCCAAACCAGTAGACCACCTGTGCTGGCATGGTGATTCAGTGAGGGGAGGGACTGGGTTTGCTTCTGTCATGTTGCTGTGTGGAGTTAATATATTCACACAGCTACTTGAGATTCCGGGGCTGGGATGGAGTTAATTTTCTCCTGAGCGTATTCCACACGGGTTGTCAGTGGAAGGATGTAGAGAATGGAACCAGTGAGTTCTGTAGCTGTCCAAAGCTCCTGCCAGTTCATCAGTTTCTCTGTTAGTGTGCTTCCTCTGCCAGATGCAGCCGTAGATGATGCTGAATGCAAGGAGCTTGTTTTGCTGTCACACTGCAGGCTGTTAGGTGACAGTGGTGTAACAGTGGGGTCTCTGCAGCTTCCTGGATTGCTGTAGCATAGGATGAGCATTGCTCTACAGGCTGTGTCATTGCTGTGTACATGCTATGGTCACAGCGTGTTAGCAGAGGTGCCTGTGCTCACAGTCAAGACTCCGAACAGACCGCTGCAGAGGAGTTGATACTTGTTCACAGCATGAC
Source organism: Neopsephotus bourkii (assembly GCF_033783945.1). Taxonomy (NCBI): domain Eukaryota; kingdom Metazoa; phylum Chordata; class Aves; order Psittaciformes; family Psittacidae; genus Neopsephotus; species Neopsephotus bourkii. The sequence goes on along the minus strand of NW_026900918.1, from coordinate 1,623,112 downwards.
TTAAGGCACATTGTATGGCTCAAGCTGATTATTCAAACCTGAAGGAAAGGCAAATAGCATTACCTTCAACAGGTTTCTCTGGTTGAGTAGTTAAAAGGGTTTAGGAGGGTTTTTAAGAAGATTTTTAATTACTCAAACCCTTCACTTCCTGAAGGGAAGCTGCTGTTGATAACCAGATTCAGCTTTGCTTTGATGCTGTAGTCATTTTGCATTGTAATCTTCAACAGGTCCCTCTCCAGAGACAGAAGAAGAGAGAGGTCACTCTCACGGGAGAGGAACCACAAGCCCTCTCGTTCCTTTTCCAGGTCTCGCAGGTAGGATGAATCTTACAATGGCTATTTAATATGGAAAATGCATGCTTCCATGTCTTGGGAATACTGGAGAAGGTTGTGGTGGAGAATCATCTACAGTGCCTTAGGAGGTTCATCACCTCGAAGACTGAGTTTTATTAAGCAGAGGATATTTTGAAATGCATAAATGTCCTCCACCAGTTTGGGTTGGGGCCTTTAAGGTAAACTGCTCTTGTCAGCACCTGGGCACTAACATGTCTCCTCTCCTACAGTCGTTCCAGGTCAAACGAGAGGAAATAGGACTGTGAGAAGGAGCTGTGTACAGGAAGCCCTTAGATCTGAGGCCAGGAGGAGTATGTACAGAACATTGTTTTGTTTTCAAACTTCATAAAGCTTGGTGCATTTTTAAACTGTTTTAGCTGTTGAACTCGCTTTGTTCCTTGTATCTTGTAACAGGTGGCAAATGTAAAGATGTGAATCTGTATATGGTTCTGAGCAGATCATATGATTTGTAATAAGCCCTTTACAATGTACCATTACACACAGGGTGTGCTTGTGCCGAGTCTAGGCAGTGTGTGTTACGTGGATAGAAGAATGCTTCAGGTCTTGATGTGCTGGGTGGGGGTTGTGCTAGGGTTCAGCTCTTGGGAGGAGGGGAGCAAGGAAGAGGTGTTCACTGTGTGCATGTGGCCGGGAGCGGTGTCTGTCTGTGCTGAAAAAGGTGTAGATGCTTCATAGAGAGTTGTCAAACAGTCAGGAGCAGGGAGTGTGTGGAGGGAATGACGGAGCTGCAGCTGTATCCAGAGCTCTGGTTCTGACTTCCATTACCTGGATCGGAGCTGCTTTATATTCTGTGAGATATAAACTTGTAGCCATAGGGTCAGTTGACTTTGTACTTTGTCATTAGAGTACTCAGCTAGGTGATTGTTGATTGCCCATCTATTCCAGAACCTCTGAACAGACCAAATACACAGCAGAACTGACAACTGGAGTGGATGTCTTGGGTGTGTAATGGTACATTGGGAAAGCTATGATTTAAACATTTCTTTACTGTACAAGAATTTTCATGTCACTTGTAAAATGTCTTTTGTGAGATCCTTGGGATTAAAGTTTTGGTTACAACTTGTTGTTCAGTATTTGATTTGAGTACCTGCTAATACACTTGCATCATAGAATGGGTGCTGGTGGCTCGGGATGCAACTCTGAATTCACATGAAGATGTGCCCTGTGGGATGGAGTGAGGTGTCACGCACCTGTCACTGCCACAGGGGTCTAATACTGATGGTGCCAAGCTGAATTTAGGTAGTGCTGGCTTCACTAATAATCTGTTGGCAAGCTCTGTGATGCTGACTTGGAAAACCAGCTGGAGATTGAAAGGTTCACAATGGTTTTGGTGTTCTGGATGTGGGTTGGTAACACAGGAGCTATTCCTTGCATCTCAGTTTTGAATCATCTGGAGTGTGAGCTGAAGCTTTGTGTGAAGATTCCCCTTGGATCATAAAGCCCCACAGTGTGGCTCAAGTGTGGTCGTGACTCCCAAGCTGCCTCTTGGCTTCTTTTTTTCCCCCCAGCATCCAATAGAAGATGAGCTGCATCCATTTACATCATGTGCACCTAGATCAAATTTGTCATGCTGAACAGCCATGTGGCTTGATTTCTTTGTAGTGGTTAGGCTGGGACAAGTTCAAGACAAATCTGTGATGGACGCAGTGCTGCTCCTCCTTGTGCTGCCTGCAAAGGGGCTATGGAAGGAGGTGTGTGGGCACGGTCTAGTCACTGCATTGCCTGCTGAGGTAATGTTGATTTATTCCTTATTTAACTGTTTTGTACTGCTTATGGTAGGAGTCAATGGTCTTAAAGGTCATCTCTTAACTTCAATGGTCCTGTGGGTCCCTTGGCCACCAGTTCAATAGCCCCTGGCCCAGACTGTGCTGTCCCTTAAACACAGGTGCTGTGTGTGCAGCCGGGCATGGCCCTCCATCCCCAACCCTTGCCCAACCAGGATCTCTTCAGCCCGCGGAGGACGAGGCTGGGCCGGGCTCGCAGCAGAGCCGTGGCCGCACTGTCGCGGTTGCCCAGCAGGGGTCAGGGCGGCCTCACCTGCAGTGGGACTCTTGGTTCCCAAGGGGCTTTGGTCCCGCCGGGAGCGCGGGCACCCGATGAAAGGCTTGGGATGATGTCATGTACTGTGTGCAGCTGCGTGCCCGGGTTTAACCCGTGATCCTGCAGGGTTTGATCCTGGAAGGGCAGCACCACCATTCCCCTTGTGGTTACGTGGTGTGGAGGGACACAGCGTGCAGAAAGAAGGAAAGCTGAAGTACAGGAGGCAGTACCCGGTGGGGAAGCAGGTGGTGATTCCGGTCTGGGGTTGTGATTTCGTGTTTCACTCCTCAGCCAAACACAGCAGTTGGACCTTGGCGTGGAGCAGAGCTGCTGCTTCCCAGCAGGTGAATGCTTCTGCACAGCACGGGTGGGGAGTTGATGGGGAGCAAAGTCAGCAGCTTCTAAAGGAAGATGGGAGCTGTGTAAGCACTGGCTGTGACCAGCCCTTCTCGCAGGGGGCTGTTACCATGTTGTGGTTTCAGGGCAGTGGCATGTTTGTGGATTTGGGGCTTCCGGATTGCTTCTAGGAGAGGGTGGCCAGCCTGGGAGCACTGGGGTGCTCCATAGGTAGAGTGATGCAGCTTCTGCTTGAAAAGCTCCTCTGAAACCGAAGTGATAAAGGAATGTTTGTGTTCTGGAGCCAGAGACATCCCTGACATCTCCCCACAGATCCTCAGACCAGGAAGAGCTGCTCAGCAATCTGTCCTGGCCAGAGGAGGACACACACTCGTCAGTGGTTCCCTGGCACAAGGGGGTGGCTCCCCCTCCATGCTCAGCACCAGTCCTGCTCTGAGCAGTGATGGGATCTGTGTTGCCTGTGCTCATGAGCTGTCTCAGCCTGGTTTCATGGTTCTCACACCGAGGTGCTGAGCTCCTTTGGTGACCCAGGAGAGCTCCAGCTGCCCCTGCTCTTGCCCAGCAGAAGCATCCCGAGGCTAGCACTGAGTTCCTTAGACGCCCATCTCTGCAGCATATGGGCACAGCCGTTAAGCACCGTTAACTCCCCTCTGTTGATGTGCAGGGTGTTCTTTTCCCACACTGTCCCCGGGGAGAGCATTGTGTGCAAATGGTTCTGCAAAGAAAGGGAGGTTTCATTTCCTTTTTATGTACATGCTGCACTTTGTTTATGACAAAGAATATCATTGTGAGAATGTGCCTTGCACTTAGAAAATGGAGAGGTTGAAGATGTTCGTTCTTTCCCTGGGGTATGTGCCACCAACCCTGTGACAGCTTCAGCTGACCCGGGTCATGGATGGGTGTGAAGCTGCCACCCTACCCAGCACCAGCAGTGGTTGTAGCTACGCCCTGCTTGAGCTGCTGCTGGGGAGCTGCTGCAGTTCACCCCAGCCCAGATGTGTTTCCAGGCACACTGAGAACTCAGACATATTCTGATGGTTTCCATACTCGCTGCCTTTGCACCACTGTCGTTTGAAGTCAGAGGAGGCAGCAGTGACGTTGCTCTGTGCACTGGAACCTCCCCGCAGCACCCGGAAGGGTGGGTCACGCTCTTATCTCTGACCAGCTCCTGCTCCGGAGGGACCTGCCAGCAGAACTCACCCCTGGAAGCCACTGACCGAGGTTCTGCAGCTTTTATCCCCTGCCGGTACCATCCCTGCTTCCAGTTTCCAGTTTTCCCTTCTTTGGCTCCCCAGCCCATGGCCCTGCAATGACACAAACATCCACAAAGCAGCTGAACGTTGGACAAACTTCTTCCTGTTTCCACTGGCCTCAACCCCTGTCCCCACACCCATGTTCAAGTCAGACCCTCAAAACACCACCCCAAAACGTGGGCTACATCAGGAATCACCCTCCTCTGGTGCTGCTTAGCTAGCAAAGTGCAGTAACTGGAGCATCAACCCCCTTTGCAAACCAGAGAGCATCTCCAGTAGCTCCAGTTCAACCTCAGATCCTGCGTAGCATCCAAGACCTGCCACAAAGACATGGGCCTTGGGCTCCAATTTCCCACATCAACCTGCCAAAACCAGGCAAAAGCAAGCAAAACCAAAGCAGTTTTGGCTTGGCAGCCCTGGAGGGCAGCGGTGCTGGAGGTGCAGCAGCCCAGCCCATGCAAGAAGCGCTCTGGCTTCCTAGAAATCCTGTCACTGCCTCTGTTTTCTGTTTCATTTCTGAAGTTTCGCTGCTGGTTACATTCTGTAACTTCAAACAAACACTGTTGTGATTAAAATAAACGCGAGCTGCAGACAGATAGAAAATGGGCTGTGCAAGAGGAACGCTATGTTCCCAAGTGATTCATCCAGCTATTATTTAATAATTTAGGAGCTGACATAGCTTCTAGCTGAACAAATCTCCACATTGAGCCGAGCGGCGGCTCTGCCCGCTCCTCTGGGGGATTTCAGCTGTTGGATTTTCAGTGGGAGTCATCTCACTTGGGAATGGGAAACGTGTGCATCCTTCCCAGCTAGATCGTGCCACCGATTGCAGGGCTGTCACTCCACACCCTCCCCGTGGCTCCCCAGGCTTCACCCTGCTACAGTCACAGTCAGACTGTCCTGTCCTCTTGGCTGGACAACAGGCGGACACGGGGCGATGGACCAACTGCACGAGCGCACAAAGCAGCCGGGCGCCGCAGCCAGGCACCATGGCCCTGCTGAGCTGCCACCCTCCCTCGGGGGCCACGGTATCAGGGTGGAGCCGTGGTATCAGCGTGGGGCACCGTGTCCCCGCACTGTCACTTTGGGGATCGCTCCCACCAGCTGTGGCAGGTCCATTATCTGCGCCCTGCGCAGCCTCGGCTTTACCCCTCAATGCTGGGCACTGTTCCCTGGTGAGGGAGCTCCATGCTCAGCCTTTCCCCCACTGCTGCTGATGGAGCGCTGGCGGTAGCCTGTGCTATGGAACGTTTGTGAGTCGCCCGTTTCATAGGGTCATGGACTGGTTTGTATTGGAAGGGGCCTTAAAACTCCTCCTGCTCCAAACCCTGCCATGGGCAGGGACCCCTTCCACTGGAGCAGCTTGCTCCAAGCCCCTGTGTCCAACCTGGCCTTGAGCACTGCCAGGGATGGGGCAGCCACAGCTTCTCTGGGCACCCTGTGCCAGCGCCTCAGCACCCTCACAGGGAAGAGCTTCTGCCTTAGATCCAACCTGAACTTCCCCTGTTTCAGTCTGAACCCATCACCCCTTGTCCTATCACTACAGTCCCTGATGAAGAGTCCCTCTCCAGCATCCTTGTACCCCCCTTTAGACACTGGAAGCTTCTCTGAGGTTTCCACGCAGCTTCTCTTCTCCAGGCTTAGAAGACTAAACCCCTTGTCAGTCACCACCAGTCACTGCAGAACACCCACGGGCTGCCGCGCTGCCCGTGCTGGCAAACAGTGGATGCATCAGCTTTACACACACTGCGCTGCTGGAGCCCTTTGGGAGGAGGCTGCCCCAGCTGGAGATAGGCTTCAGGCTGCTGCTCCTGCCAATAGGAATTCCTGCAGCTGCCCGGCTGACATGTCCCACTTGGAAACTCGTGGCTGAACGTTCACATTTGGAGCCAAGAGTTCCCCTCGCCCAGGGTCACTCTGACAGGGACTGGAGGGTGTTTGTTGGCCCTATTGACACTTCTGGGGTTTCTGTTTCCTGTTTCACAGCATCCCTCTCCCTCAGTGTCTGTCTCCTGCTCTCCTTGTGGCGTGTTACAGTTGGTCAGCAGTAAATGAGGGCTCCAGAGGGCTGGAGCAGCTCTGCTCTGGAGCCAGGCTGAGAGAGCTGGGCCGGGGCAGCCTGGAGAAGAGAAGGCTCCTGAAGGGGAGACCTTAGAGCAGCTCCAGTGCCTAAAGGGGCTGCAGGAAACCTGGAGAGGGGCTTGGGACAAGGGATGTAGGGACAGGCCAAGGGGAATGGCTTGAACCTGCCCGAGGGGAGACTGAGCTGAGCTCTTAGGCAGAAGCTCTTCCCTGTGAGGGTGCTGAGGCGCTGGCACAGGGTGCCCAGAGAAGCTGTGGCTGCCCCATCCCTGGCAGTGCTCAAGGCCAGGTTGGACACAGGGGCTTGGAGCAAGCTGCTCCAGTGGAAGGGGTCCCTGCCCGTGGCAGGGGTTGGAGGTGGAGGAGCTTTCAGGTCCCTTCCATCCAAAGCAGTCTGGGGTTCTGTGGCTCTGCAGAATCTTTTGGTCTTATGCAAAGCCCAGGTTTGCTGCGGGAGGTGGGGAGGGCTCTGGCTCACGTCGCTGCTGGCATCTGAATGACAGGACATTTGTAACCTGTTTCCATCCTCTCTTGCACCAACACAGCAGCAAGAAGCAGCAGATTTCCTCTCCGTGGTGCAGTGTGGATTCTCAGGGGCCAGGCAGGCAAAAACCAATGAGGGTGGCTGGAACCCAAAGAGAAAGCATTGATCTGGTGCCTTGAGCTCCCCAACAGAACCCCTGTTTGATGGAAGCAAGCCTTGCCCCACCGTGGTGTGTGAACCGTGTCCATCCCCAGCACCCGGCCCAGCACAGCTCTGAGCAGGGAGCAGGAGGTGCAGTGCGGGCTGGGAGCTCCAGGAAATCCTCCTGTGCGTGACCCACACGTGGAAGGGAAACAACCGACCCTTACCCCGGCGTCTGGGCGGTGGCGGCCATCCCGACGCCACTGCTTTATTGGAGCTGTGCACACAGAGCTGTCCCCTCCCATTCCCTCTGCTCCGCACGGAGCTCGGCACCCGTGTGAGTCACGGAGCAGGGCAGCGGCTGTCTGCCCATGGTGCCCTCGCTGGGCACTGCCCTCCTGCAGGTGCCTGCTCTTTCCTCCTGGGGCCATGGGGCTGCCCTGCCCCAGCTCGGCCTCGTCCCTCTTCCCCCAGCACAAGGACAAAGCAATTCCTGACCCACACTCACCCTCGCCCAGGTTACAGCGCTCCTGAAACCTGTGACAGGAGCCCGGGGGTGCCGGGAGGTGGGGACTGAGCTCAGCTCTGGGCCCCTCACTACAGGAGAGACCTTGAGGGGCTGGAGCGGGGCCAGAGAAGGGCAGCGGAGCTGGGGCAGGGCCTGGAGCACAGTGTGATGGGGAAGGGCTGAGGGACCTGGGGGGTTCAGTGTGGAGAAGAGAAGGCTCAGGGGGGACCTGATGGCTGCCTCCAACTGCCTGAGAGGAGGATGGAGCCAGGAGGGGCTGGGCTCTGCTCCCAAGGAACAAGGGATGGGACAAGAGGAACCGGCCTCAAGCTGCACCAGAGCAGGTTTAGATGGAGCTGAGGAACAATTCCTGCCCCAGAGGGTGCTCAGGCATTGGAACAGGCTGCCCAGGACAGCAGCAAAACCTTCATCCCTGCACTGTGCCATCTGTGTCATCCACTGGGAAGAAGTTACATGGGTTCACAGCATCCCATGGGCCTGGCTGCACTGAGAGCTGCCGAGGGCTGGGGACCCCATACACCGCATGGATGGGAGGAATTCTGCTCCAGACTCCACTTACTTATTCCCACCCACGTGCTGAATCCTGTGGAAGGCCCTAGAGCTGCTCCTGTCTTTTCCCTGCCTGCTCCTACCCAATGGGATCTTCCCCTGCCCTTGCTGAGACACCAGGAGGGAAGAGCTGGCTGCAAGAACACCCTGTGGACGTTTTTGAAGGACCTTCCTCCCCACGAGGCGCTTTGCCAAAGGCTGGAAGCCGTTTGCTGTGGTTCCCAACGGAGCATCCATGCCCTCCCGCAGCTGTCTGCATGGTCCTGCCTTGCTCCTGGGTCACAGCGAACGGGGTGATGCAGACAAAGGAGCCTGGGTTGGAAGCCAGGTACCCGCTGCCATCCTCAGTGGGCGCTGGACAATGAGGTCCTGTGCTGCCAGCAGAGAAACCCCAACCCACAAAGCTTCCTCATGGAACATCAGTGGAGCAATTACGTTAATGACTGTGAACGGGGCTAAACCCAGCCTTGGATGGAAATGAGGGGCCGAATGAAGCGCCCGATTCATAGCCCGGCTCCCGCATCCAGGAATATTTCCAGTAAGCAAAAGCCTTGTCCCTGGGACTGTCTCATCCCCCATTTGTGCTCACTGGGACTCGGTTTCCACTCTGCTGGCTCCGGTGTCTCATCAAAATGCCTTCATAAATGGAGCAAACAAGGGCTGTATGTGGCAGGGAACCAGGCGATTAACACGATCCCGGCTCTTTGAGGGGCAGAGTTAATGAAGCATCCAGCGTTTTGTCATTCTTGCCTTTCTTTCCTGGGAAAATCCTATTAGCAGGAGATCACTTAATTGGGCACTTCAAAGAGCTGATGGGAAAACAGCCTCTGCCGGGCTGGAAGCGCCGTGCAGCCGAACACTGGCTCCATTTAGGCTTCTGCTGGGGCGGGAGGGTTGCATTAAGGGCCCTCGCGATTCCCGCTTAAAGGAAAAACGCTTGTTAGGAGAGATAATGAAAACCTCAGCCCCCGGCGCGGAGGTTCGGGTCCTGCCGGAGCGGGCACGGGGCTCTGCTTCAGGGCTTTCTCCCCAGCAGAGCTATGGACACCTCCAGTCCCTGCCCATGGGCCTGAGCCCAGGGGATTCACACCTGCACTGGGTGTTCCCTCCTGCTCGAGGGCTGCAGGAGTCCCCCTGTGCCCCTGCAGAGGTGGGTGACAGCCGGGCAGGCCTCGGGGTGTCGGTTCTGCAGCAGTGAACCCCAACCCCCTGTGCTGGTCCCTGCTCTCACTGCTGGGGGGGTCCCGTGGTGCTTCCCCTGCTCCCAGGTTGGTTCCTTGGGTGGAAATCCGGGTTTTCACAGAGCTTAAATTTACCCCATGCTGATAAACAGCAGCGTGCCCTGAGCTCCATCACCAGCGCCAGCCCCACAGACATGAAGGATGCTTCACCCGCCTGCCCCTTTCCAGTTTCATCCCCCTACACAGGTTGATCTATGAGGTACCCCCCAGAAAACACAAACTTCCCATACCCCTCTGACTACCAGATCTCCAACCCTTGCTGCTGGGCAGGGCTGGGTAAGGAGCCATGTGGATCCCTTCATTCCTGCAGCCAGCACTGACAAGCTTCCACCTGGGAAAACGCTCCCAGGTCATTTCCTTTATTTACGAGTGACATTTTATATTCAGCCGTTATAAAGTCCTTACAGGCAGGTATTTGTGTGCATTTAGAACAGCTGTATGGGCATGGGGTGGGCCTCAGTGTGTGATTCCCTCCAAACGTGTCAAGAACCTTCCTTGGAACGTTTGCTTCTTCATTTTGTGGTCAGGATTACAGCATGTGGCTGCACAAAGCCATGTTTCCCCACTCTTCTCCGTCCCATCAAAGCCTGGGACATTCAAATCCTGAGTTCATAGAATCATGGAATGAACCAGGCTGGGAAAGCCCTTTAAAACCAGCTGATGAATAGAATCAATGGCCAGCACGGTCTCAGCTATGTAGAACTGGGTTTCTTCTTCTGTTAGGGTGTCTTTTTTCATCAATAATGTCATCATGTCACCTAGAAGCCACCCCACAAATAGCAAAAGTGAACACAGAAACTCCACTTTTAGTAATTTGGAAGATATCTACAGAGGACAGAACTAAGCTATTTAAAACCTCAGAAAATCCAACCTCATTTCATACAAAATAAGAGAGTTCCTAGTTCTGGGACAACCTCTGGTATTTTCCCTTAGAATCATGGAATCAACCAGCTTGGAAAAGCCCTTTAATCCCATCCAGCCCAACCCTTACCCCAGCACTGCCAAGGCCACCCCTGAGCCATGGCACTGAGGCCTCGTCTCCACGCTGTGTGAGCACTTGCAGGGACGGTGCCTGCAGCCGTGCCCTGGGCAGCCTGTTCCAATGCCTGAGCACCCTCTGGGGCAGGAATTGTTCCTCAGCTCCATCTAAACCTGCCCTGGTGCAGCTTGAGGCCGGTTCCTCTTGTCCCATCCCTTGTTCCTTGGGAGCAGAGCCCAGCCCCTCCTGGCTCCATCCTCCTGTCAGGCAGTTGGAGGCAGCCATCAGGTCCCCCCTGAGCCTTCTCTTCTCCACACTGAACCCCCCAGGTCCCTCAGCCCTTCCCCATCACACTGTGCTCCAGGCCCTGCTCCAGCTCTGGTGCCCTCCTCCAAATCCAAACCCAACTCAAGCCATTCCCCAGCTCCGTGCGGAAGCTCCCACCCACATCCCCACATCCCCTTGTTGGTGGGAGCTCCTGGTGCTCCCCGTGTCCCTGTGGCGAGGATGAAACTTGGTGTCAGAGGCGATGTGCCCGGGCACGTTCCCCGATGGAGCGCTGAGGATGGGCTGAGTCACAGCCAACTCCCCACCATGAATAATATGCGCCATGTCTGCAGTGGCTTCCTCCCCGCTCCGCATCTGAGGGTCCCGCCTTGGGAGATCCCCCTGGGAAGGAAACGCTCCTGAGGGCTCCCCAGGCAAGGCTTGGCACTGAGCTGCTGGGAAGGAGGTTGCTTTGAAGGCCATGAAATACACTATGAATACGTTATTAATATGTTCCTTTTGCTTCCAGGCATCAGGATGGGTTTTCCAAGCAAGGATGGAGTCTCCCACCACCACCCCTCTCCTGGTGAGGGCTTGGGACACCCCTTGGGGAGGGAGCCAGTGGGAGATGTGGCAGCTTTCACATTGTGACCATAGAGGCAGAGAAGGGAACACCCCATCTACCCTCAGGTCCTGGTCCCCGGTCCTGCTCCTCTGACCTCCTCCTCCTCTGTGTTGCTGGGGCTGGATGTGATGAGTCACCCTGGGACTGGTTATTTAAAGTTCCTGCACTGCCTGGTATTAATCACGCTTCTTTTCCCCACCTTTGCTTTTCCTGCTGATGCTGCTGCAGACCCAACCACGGACTCCCTGACCCAGACCCTGGCTCCATCCTTTACCCACTTCCCATTTCCAGTAACTCATTTTGCACCGATGCGGGTCTGCATCTGCAGCCAGAGCTCCCCAGCTCCGGGGAAGAGGAGCAAGACCCACCAGAAACCTGCATCCCCCCATGCAGGGCACAGGGATGGGACCTTCACCCCCCCAGAAATCACAGGACAATCACAGAGCTGTTTCCCTAGGGGAAAACCTGCGCCTGATCTGTTTTCTCCCTGGTTTTGCCCTGGGATCAATGAGGCATCCCTGTGTAAGCGGGGATATTCCCATCCCTGGGCCGGGCGGTTTGTGTCACGTCACTTCTCCTTTGGAGCCCTGCTCTTGCATCAGCGGGGCTGGGGCTGGCTGCGGTTGCACAACCGAGGCCACTCCTTCCCGCCACTTCGGGCGCCCATTTGAAAAGCTGCCGGGTCTGACAGCCCCATTCCCTTCTCCGTAGTTGGGAAGGGGCCTTTATCCCACCCACAGAGCTGCTTTAAGCACTGAGCATCCTCTTAGCGAAAGCTGCTTCACCCGAGAGCCCCAGCGTGCAGCTGGAGGCTGCACGGAGCATGGGGAGATGCCCACAGCACTGTGAATGTCCCCGCGATGGAGCTGGGTTTCTCATTGGTGCCAGTCGCATCCTCCCGCATCCAGAGGGAGCGAAGCGGGGAATTGCAGCGGGAATTGCAGCGGGAGCAGCGCTGGGGGTTGGTGATGAGGGAATGATCCATCCCTGCGCAGCGCCACATCCAGCCCTCCACAGTACGGCTCCGAAAGCTGCTCTGTGCGACCAAGAGGAAAAATCATTCCCTCCTGGGAACACCGCTGTGGGAAAGGGTTATTCCAGCGGGCCCCCTCCTCTCCCTGTGTGTTATGAATGCAAAACCAGGAGGGATTTGGGAGCATTTGGCTCCAGACCTCAGCTTCCCAGTATGGGTCTTCTGCATTGTGTAATCCTCATCTAGGATGTTTTCACACTCCCCATCCTCCTTTCCCCTTCACATAGCACCGTGCCCATCCGGAGGCAGCGAGCAGCCACCAAACACGAGCACCTTGGCCCAGCACCATGAGCTGTGGCCAGCGATGGCAACTGCTGCTGCAGCCCACGGCAACCTCCATCCAGACATGCCCGAACGCATCCTCCAGCTGCTGGGGCCGGTGGGAAGCTGCTGGTCCAGCTGGGAAGTGCCCGGGGGTGGGTGCATGCCAAGGGTCCTGCTCAGCGCCGCGGCTCCAGGGGCCTTTGAGGGTGCCTCGCACTCCCAAGGGACCACTTCAACCGGGTCTTTGCCCCCGGGGAGGGAGCCGTCACTGCCGGTGCTCCAGGGAGCTCGCTGTGGTTGCAGCCCTGGGGGGGTGATGCCCGCGGTACCCGGGCAGTTTATGCCGTGCTGGGAGGGGGATGCAGAGCACAGCCCCCCCCTCCGTGTACTGGCACCGAGGCCACCAGCCTGTGCTCTGCGGGGCAGGGACGGACCCATGGACCAGGCACAGGGGCTGGTGCCCTCCAGCCCCACAGGTGAACCCCAGCAGAAGCCGCTCCGGGTTCACCCCCGCCTGTGGACTCGGGTGGGTGTTCCAGATAAGCCACAGATCCCCCCCCAGATCCTGCCTGCGGGCTCCTGCAGGACATGCATGGGCTTGTTCCCTGCCCGGGCTGAGACCAGCAGCTCCTTCCCAAAGCACTTTGCTCTGGCCACAGCTGGAAAAGCAGAGCCAGGCCCTGGGGAGAAAACCCGGGGGAGACCAGAGCAGCCCATAGGGCCAGGGCAGTGCCATGGGACAGGGGAGCATCATCCTGGGGTGGGCACCCAAAGGGGCTGCGTCACCCCTTCCCACAGGGGCCCAGTAGACAGGAAAGCCCGGGTGGGGGAATACCCCCTCCTCCAGCCAGATAAAGTGCTGCTCTATAGGGCTCCTGGGGGCACCCCTGAACCTCTTGATCGAGGGGTCCCTGTATCCTCTAAGGGGCAGGTGCCTCCATCCCCTGATGTGAGGGTCGATGCAACCCCTAGGAAGGGACTCCCTGTATCCCCAATGGGGGAGGTCCCTGCACCCCTCCTAGGAAGGGGTTCCCTGTATCCCCTGCTGTCCTTTCATTCCCCTCGGAAGGGCTTCCCTGCACCCCCTGATGGGGGGATCTCTGCACCCTCCCCCAGGAAGGGTTTCCTGTACCTCCTAACGGGGTATCCCTGTACCCCCCTGGTGCAGGGTTTCCTGTACCTCCAACGGGGGATCCCTGTACCCCCTGGTGCAGGGTCCCTGCACCCCGTAGCACGGGGGTCCCTGTCTCCCCGGTGAGGGGGGTCCCGGCTCTCCCCTCTCCCCACTTCCCCCCCCTGCCCAAGAACGGGAGCCGGGACTCAGGGGGCAGGGACCGGCCGGGGCGGGGCGGGGAAGGCCCGGTGGGAGCGGGGAGCAGCGGCGAGGCCCCGCCCCGCGGCCGGTATAAAGAAGGGCGGCGAGCACCGGCTGCCGGGAGACGCGACGCGACGGTGAGTGCGGTGCGGTGGGGCTGGGCGGGGGCAGCCGCGGCTCCGCTCCCCCGCTCCCTCCGTGCCGGTGTCACCGGGGGGTGCCGCTGGCCCGGGGGAAGCGCTCAGCGGGAGCGGGCGGCGGCTCCGCCCCGGTGGCCGCGTCCGTAGCGCTGCGGAGGGAGCGGGGCCGGGGCCGCGGTGGGGAGGGGAGGGGAGGGGAGGGGAGGGGGGGGGGGGTGCGGGAGCCCCGGGCCGTGCTCGCCCCCTGGCGGTGCGGGAGCGGAGCGGGCGCGGCCCCGCCGCGGAGCATCCCCGGTGTCTGCGGGGGGCTCCGGAGCCGCTGCGGGCCCCCCGCGGGCTCATCGGTGCCGTGAGAGAGGCGCTCTCGGCGGCTGCGGCTCCTCCTGCACCCGGCCCTTCCCCGACTGGTGTAACTGGTCCGGGTCGCTGCAGGTGCCTGCGGGGTGGTGATGGTCCACCCTGGGCGTGCCCTCATCGGGGCGAGGCTCCCGCACAGCCCTGCACCTGCAGCACCTCCTTGATGGAGCCTTGGGGCTCTCAGGTGAGCTGGGGGAGCCTCGCAGCTCTGCAGAGGCTGCTGCAGGTGATGCCGGCCCATGGAGGGGACGGTGCCCAGGGTCTGTGCCTTCCCTTGGGGTGGCCCCGGCGGTCTGCAGCCATGAGCCGGGGTGAAGCTGCTGTCTCGGGGCTCCAGGTGGCATCGGAGGAGTAGGAGCCTGGTGCCTGACAAGGCCAGGGAGGGCTGCGGGGTGCCTGGTCAGGGTGTCAGAGCCCATCCCCTGCCTGCTCTCTGCCAGGGCTTGCCTGGACATGCTGGGACTTGCCCCGCAGTGAGGTCACCCTGCCTGTGCTCCGCCTGCCACCGCATAGGAAGCTGGATTTCTATTTTTACCCGGGATGCTCCGTCTGGGTGGGGAGCGGGGCCAGGCTGGGGCAGGGCAGAGGGGCCGGGTGGCAGCAGGGATGGATGTGGGGCACGTCCTGGCCGGGCTGGAGGCTCTCCAGTGTCCACTGGCATGTCTGGGAATGAGCCAGGGCAGAATCCTTCCTGCAGGAGGCTGAGCCCCCATCCCTGGGGATGTTTGGGGCTGGGGGCGAGCCTGGGAGTCTGGTGTGGCCCTGGGTTGAGTGGGCCATAAGGAAGGTGGTCTTGCATGCTGTTGTTTGTGAATCTGGTTTTAAAGCACAGAATGGCTTGCATTAGAAGGGATCTTAAAGCTCCTCCAGCTCCAACCCCTGCCACGGGCAGGGACCCCTTCCACTGGAGCAGCTTGCTCCAAGCCCCTGTGTCCAACCTGGCCTTGAGCACTGCCAGGGATGGGGCAGCCACAGCCTCTCTGGGCACCCTGTGCCAGATTCAATGCTGGCCAAGCAGGGTTAAGCCTTGGCTCCAAAAGCTGCCCCATCCCAGAGCGTTGCTTGCTCTGCCCTGTGACAAGGTTCCTCATGGCAGCGGGGGCTTTGGGGGGAAGGCTCTGCCGCTCGCTGCCAGGGTCAAGGCTTTTGGCACTGATCTGAAGCAAAACAAAACCAAACCCAAGCAGGGTTGTGTCTCTGGTTACCCAACAGCTTCTTGCAGATTAGGAGGGTGGTTAACAGTGGTCAAGCTTGTGGCATGTTCCTGCAGTTGCTCAAAGGCTCCCTTGCCACTGAGCCTGGGTTCTGGAGGTGAAGAAATGAGTTAGAAAACCATCCTGTTGCTTCACTCGCCCATGTGCCAACTTGCCTTGTGCCTGTGTGGAAGGGGAATGGAGCAGGTTGTGATGGAACCGATTGCAGCCTCGATGCTGGATGCTGTGCCCTGGCAGGGCTTTACCTGCTGGAGGGGGGACCATCGGCATGTGCTCCTTCCCCATCCTCCTGCAGCATTCCTGTGATGATGGACTTGATGATTTTAAGGGTCTTTTCCAGCCTGGTTTGATTCTGTACCAGGCTGTGCTTGACCCCGGGCATGCTCAAGCCTCTGAGACCCCACCAAAACCCCAGAGGAGCCCTGGGCAGATGGGGGTTCTCTCCACGCTGCCTCAGTGCAGAGCCCAGCCCTCATTGTCCCACCTTGCTTACTGCATGCATTGCTCTGGTGGACCACGCGCTGGCCCTCGGGCTTGCTGGTGGCGTGTCCAGCACCCCAGTAACTTGCTCTGTTCCCTCCTAGCCACCACGATGCCCCTGTCCCAGAGCAAGGCCGGGCAGATGCCGTGCAACAGCAAGGTCTGCAGGAACCTCTTTGGCCCCGTGGACCACCAGCAGCTCCAGCAGGACTTGGAGAGCCTCTTGAAGCAGAACCTGGAGGAAGCTCAGCAGCGCTGGAACTTTGACTTCGAGACGGAGACTCCCTTGGAAGGATGCTTCGAGTGGGAGAGGGTCTTCCTGCCTGAGGAGCCGCCCCAGGAGCTCCACAGCCTGGTCAGGGCCACCAGCGGCAAGAGCAGGAGCTCCTTGGCCCCCTCCAGCGAGCCCCTTGGCCGGATTTGTCCCGAGGGATCTCAGCAGAGCTCGGGGGTTCACAGGGCTGGTGCCCCCCGGAGCTTGAAGCGTGGGCAGGCCACCATCAAAGGTGAGTGCTGGGGGGGGGGCACCCTGCGGTTGGGTCTGTGATAGGGATGGATGGGGGAGCTTGGGTGCAGGAGCCCTGCCTGGCTCCTGGGCATGGGAAGGGAGCAGCTTCCACTGCACCTCTCCTGGGCGAGTAGAGCCCATCTGCCAAGGGGAAAGGATGCAGACTGGGTGTCTTCTGGATGCTGGGGCTTAGGCAGGGCCCTCATATGGGGCTTGTGGGTGCCTCAAAATAGTTGTTCACCTTCAGCTGCCGTGGTCTGATCCTGTCCTGTAAGATCAGGGCCTGGAGTGGAAATGCAGGCGAGACCAAACAGAAGTGAGGGTGGCCAGCTCTTCTCTGAGGGGTCTCTGGGGGGTGGCTGTAAGGTGGAGCCCACCCGGGCTGGGTTTTGGGGAGCTTCCCTGGGAACATCTCCCTCTTCCTGCCCCATTGGTTCCAACAGGCTGGAGGCACTTCCCAACCCTCTCTTTCTGCCCTCTAGACTTCTACAGCTCCAAGCGAAGGATCATCCCTGAGAAGCCCAAGCCGTGACGTGGTGCTCGGCTCCTCTGCCATCGGGGACAGCTGCTGATGTTCCCTGGGGGTGTCCATGGCTCTTTCCCCCCACTCTGTACTGTGTAAGCTGTCTATGAAGCAATGTAGAGTCTGTAGTTCCCTATTTATGAGTAGTCTGGGGTCCCGAGGGACCTTCACTGTGTGCAATGTATGAGTAGCCCATGTTGTGGCTTGTAGCTACAGCAGAGGGGATGGAGGAGAACTGAAAGGGGCCTGATGGCACTAAGGCATTACCCTGCCTGCAGAGAAGGAAGTGTGTCCTTTGCCCAGCATTGGTGGGACCAAGCATCATCCTCGCACCATCTTCCTGTCCAGCCGTGATCCTTCTCCTGCCTGATGGCTGGCCATGGGGGACACTTGTGTCCCAGCCACTTGGTGGCACCAGGTATCCTCAAGAAAGGGTCCTTGGTGTAGGTTGCAGAGCTCTGCGAGAGCCTGGCCAGAGGACACCCCAGTTGCTGGCACGTGGTGGTGACCCTCTTCCCAGCAGGATGGACCCAGCAGCGTCAAGCCCTTGTCCATGTGTGCAAGAGTGATGTAGGGGCTGCCTGGGAGAGGAAACTGTTCCCTGGACAGCCCTTCCTTGGGGTGACTCACTGCTGGTGTCACCATCGGACAGGCTGCAGATAGTGACAGAGCTGCTGGAGGTCCCCAGTGCTGCGCTCAGTGCAGGACCAACGCTGCCTGTGGGAGGCTTTGGGGTCCCCTGGATGCTGCTGACCCAAGCCTCCCCTTCCTGTCCTTGCCTTGTTGAGTGGTGCTGCTTGCCCTTGTGTTCCTGCCTCTTTCAACACTGACACTGCGCTGGGGAGCTCCTGTTCCTGCTGTTGGCTTGCTCTAGGACGGGGTCCTGCTCCCCAGCAGGGATGATACTGAAAGAAGAAATTGTAGCTTTTTTTTTTTGCCTGTTTTCCTGGACTTTTTCCTCCTTTGGGGCTGGGGTGGGGAGAAAACCCTCACCTGGCTCTGCAGAGCGAGTGGCTTCGGCCACCTCTGGGACCAAGGGATGTCCTGGAGCGAGGGCTGCTCTGTTCCAGTGCCGAAGGGTCAGGGGACTCGACACTGTCAGGTCTCAGCACTTTCACAGGGTTCATCCCCTGCTCTGCTGGGTTTGGACTCTGGAAACCGGTGCAAGATGGTTCCAGGTAGAAAAGGGCCAGGGTCAACCTCCTGCCTTGCACCACGATGCACTTTGCTGTCGGTGAAGCTGGCGAGCTCCCAGCACTTAATGTTTATTTATATAAAAAAGGCTATTAACTATGTGGGGGAAGGGAAAATACCTGTTTGACTCTGAATAAACACTTGCCTTGTGTATGGGAACTGGTGTCTCTGGTTGATGGGAATGACTGTGCTGGGAGTGGGGTGGCTGCAGCCAGCATGCAAAGGGAACAGCCTTGGGTGTAGCATGAAGGGTCAGAGCAGGGGGATGAGGAGCTGGGTGAGGGCTGAGAGGGGTAAAACCTCATCCCAACGCATGTGCTTAACCCTGCTCGTGGTGCTGCACCATGTACCCAGTGGCAGCCACTGCTGCTTGTGTGGGATCTCACTGTGGGAATGCAGGCTCCTCTGCTGCCTTTGCTGTTCCCTTTCCCTGATGTGATGCTGGAGTGCTGCTCCCAGCCCTCAGAGCACTGTCTTATGGGGCAAATGGCCATTAGCTATGGGCAAGCTGGTCACATCCTCCTCCTCTAAAGGGCTGGGTGCCCAGGCCAGTGAGTGACCTGTGCTGTGGGACCTGGACAAGCAAGCACAGGCGGAGGCACTGCAGATAACACACAACAGCGAGCCCTGCGTGGGACTGAAATTTGCTGCTGGGGCTGGGATTCTCTGGGGGACAGGGATGCCCCCACCATCAGCTGCTGCTTCCAAGGGCAGAGCAAGGCTTGTACGTGGGCTGTGAGATCAAGTTAGGGCTAATGGGAGCAATCATGGAATGGGTTGGGTTGAAGGGGCCTGAAAGCTCCTCCAGCTCCAACCCCTGCCACGGGCAGGGACCCCTTCCACTGGAGCAGCTTGCTCCAAGCCCCTGTGTCCAACCTGGCCTTGAGCACTGCCAGGGATGGGGCAGCCACAGCTTCTCTGGGCACCCTGTGCCAGCTCCTCAGCACCCTCACAGGGAAGAGCTTCTGCCTTAGATCCAACCTGAACTTCCCCTGTTTCAGTCTGAACCCATCACCCCTTGTCCTGTCACTGCAGTCCCTGATGAAGAGCCCCTCTCCAGCATCCTTGTAGCCCCCTTCACACACTGGAAGCTGCTCTGAGGTCTCCCCACGCAGCTTCTCTTCTCCAGGCTGAACAGCCCCAGTGTTCTCAGCCTGGCTCCATACAGGAGCTGCTCCAGACCCATAAATGCCCTCATTTGCAGAGGATCCAGGGGAATACAAAGCTTTGATGGTAACAACCTTGTGTATTGTTCAACCTAGGATCCCTCAAGTCTCTGCACTTGTGTTGGGTGACCCCACACATGCCAGTGCCCCTTGAGATGCTTGCAGAGCGCAATCACACAGCCTTTTAGCTGCTGCTGAGTCAAGCCCTCCAGATTTAGCCCTTTTAATCTCTTCCCCTTACGTCAGCCCCCTCTGCTGTCACCTCCTGTCTGTCACAGCAGTGACAATGGAGGAAGTGACACATAAATCAGCAAATACCCCTTGGTCCCTGTGTGGGGGGCTCTGAGCGCAGCCCAGCTCTGGCTCTGCTGTGCAGGAGGCAGCTTGGCATCTAGGTTTGGAGTTTGCACCCACATGGGTGACTCCAGCCCTGCACAGCCTCTCCCAGTGGGGAGGACTGTGTGTGTGACCAGCAGGTCCAAGGAGGTGATCCTGCCCCTTTATTCTGCTCTCGTGAGACCTCACCTGGAGCATTGTGTGCAGTTCTGGTGTCCTCAGCATAAAAAGGACATGGAACTGTTGGAACAGGGCCAGAGGAGGCCACGAGGATGATCAGGGGCTGGAGCACCTCCTGTATGGAGCCAGGCTGAGAAAGTTGGGGCTGTTCAGCCTGGAGAAGAGAAGCTGTGGGGAGACCTCAGAGCAGCTGCCAGTGTCTGAAGGGGGCCTATAGGGATGCTGGGGAGGGACTCTTCATCAGGGACTGTAGTGGTAGGACAAGGGGTAATGGGTTCAAACTGAAACAGGGGAAGTTTAGATTGGATCTAAGGAGGAAATTCTTTCCTGTTAGGGTGGTGAGGCACTGGAATGGGTTGCACAGGGAGGTTGTGAATGCTCCATCCCTGGCAGTGTTCAAGGCCAGGTTGGATGAGGCCTTGGGTGCCATGGTTTAGTGTGAGGTGTCCCTGCCCATGGCAGAGGGGTTGGAACTGGATGATCTTAAGCTCCTTTCCAACCCAAACTATTCTATGATTGTATCATTCTATGAAGTGGTGATGGGCTTCCTGCAGCTGACAGTGGATGGAAAGCTTGCAGTTCCAGGTTGTGTTTTGCTGCTCTCCCATCCCAGCCTCAGCACGGAGCAAGGATGCTCGGGTTCACACGGTGGGGCTGAGAGGAGGATTGGGTTCTTCTCCTCCTTTCCCCCCTGTATTCAACCCCAAGGCTTGCTTGGCTTCTCCTTGGGGCTGGGAAAAGGGCTCTTGGCACTGCAGGGCTGGGTCATACCCAGGAGGAGCAGCAGCACCTGAGCTGCTTCCTCAGGTGGAAGAGCAGCAGAGCAGGGCTGGGCTGTGGCTGTGGGTGCGATGGGGCAGGGCACTGGTGCAGCCGGTTCCCAGCAAGGGACTGAACCAGTTTAGATGGGGAGAGACAGGCACCTCCTGCCCTGGGAGCTCAGCCCTGTGCTGGGAGCTCGGGGCTTAGTTCTGGTTATAACCTAAAGTTATTGGTTGGATTTCCTCTTGTTGGGATCTTTTCCCCATTTTGCAGCTAAAGGAGAGCAAAAATGCTCATACCTTGCCTAATTCCCCTGTCCCCTTGCACACCAGAGTGGGTGCAAGCCATGGGCAGTCAGTGGGTTTGGTGCTGGCTTTAAAGCCCAGTTAGTGATTCCAAAGGGAGCCTTGGAAAACCCACCAGTGTGAGCAGCACAGTGGGATGAGCTCCAACCACTGGGGCTCAAGAGCCTCTGTGGGTTGTGGTGTGTGCAGGTTTGTCCTGTAGGTAGGATGCTGTATATGTGGGCTAGAGAGAGTCTTGTCCTTTGGGTTATTTGGCCTCTTATACCACTTGCTGTTTCTCTGCTGCTTTTCCCCTGCCCCAAACACCCTCCAGACCGCTGCGAGCAGGGAAAGGATGGGGATGTCGGCTGTGATTCCCGATGATGCCAGTGGTGCCTTCGCAGAGCTGCTTTGGGATTGGGGGGCTTGGGATGCTGGTGACCCTGCGGATGGGCTGCTTCTGCTGCCTGTGGGGGGACTGTGGCTGATGGGCCTGTACTGATGGCTGGGAGCAGCGTGGGGTGATGGGGATGGGATCAGGTCCCTGGGAGTCGGTGATGCCACGGGCGGGGGGGTGCGTGCTTCCCATCCCACCCTCCCTGCTTGTTCTGTGCCTCTGCTGGGGCTGTGCTGGGTTGGAGCAGGTAACTGGGGGATTCTGCATGCCCCAAACAGCCCCAGTGCCCCCCCGAGCTCCCACTTCTGCTCTTAGAAGCTGGCACCACCATAAAGGCAGATGGTTTCTGTCCACCCCCTCTTCCCCCCACACAAGGATCCTGTGGGACTCCAGCAGCTCCACAAAGCCCTCTTGATTTAAGGGGATGTTTTGGGGGCCTATTCCTGTGTTTCCAGTGCAGGCTGGGACTCAGCACAGGGCTGGAGCAGCCGGGGGTCTCTCCAGGCTGGGAGCAGAAAGTGGGGCTGCAGCATGGCCCCGCTCTGCGTCACAGCTCCCCATAGCTGTGGGCTCCTTCCCTTGGGTTTTGGCTTTGCCATGCAGAGAGCCCCTCATGGGCCCAGCGGCTCTTGGTGCCGCTGCCATCACCCAGGCTTCCTGAAGGCCTCCCCAGCTCTCACACCGCTCCCCAGGTGCCTCACGGCTGTGGAGGCTGGGGGAGGACGACCAAAGGCTGCTGCTGGGCTCTGAGGAGGCGGCTGGGACCGGCCCCTTGTGCCCAGCATCGCTGTGGCTGCTCCTTCACTGGTGCCACCTCCTGGGTTTCCCCCGGTGCCGGTGCCCTGCGCATCCTCCATGGGAAATGTGGGATGGGTGGGGGCAGGAGGAGGCGCTCACCCAGTGGGTGCTGGGCTCGCAGCCGTTGCTCGCTCTGGTCAAGGCTCCATCTGTGCTGCGCTGCTCTTCCTATTGCCGAACCCAGGGGCCCTGTACTGCAGATAAAGCGCGTTTCCAGCTCAATCCCACTGCACCATCTCCTGCCAAGGTCTCCAGCAAGGAGGAGCTGCCCAAGGGTCAACGACCATCAGTGTCCCCGGGACAGGACCGAGCTGGGGCCCATGGCCGAGCGCCGGGCAGGCACCAAGAGCCGGCGCTTGGGCTCCAGCCGACGCAAGGGCTTTGGTGAGGCCCCGGCAGCAGCCCCCAGCCCCAGCAAGGAGCCCTCATGGGCAGCTGAAATAGTGCAGAGGGTGCAGGAGCTCCTCAGGGAGCAGGACAAGGACCAGGAGGGGTTCATCACCCGCTCGGACATACAGGTAAGGGATGGGGATGTCTCCTCAGGTCAGATGCTGCTGGGGTGCATGGAGAATGGGTGATGGGAGGGGTGTTCCCTGCTTTGCTTTGTTCTTAGAGATTGCAGGAGGAAGATCTCCCATGCAGCACGGAGGAGCTGGAGCTCGTCTTCAATGGGCTGGATGCGGGCGGCAACGGGCGGTTGAGGACTGAGGAATTCACTTTTGGACTCTGTAAGTGCCGGCATGACGCCTCCAAGCTGATCCTGGACATGGCCCTAGTGCTTTCCCAGGGGATTTCTGAAACACCGCCCTTGCTGGGTGGCAAAGGATGGCCCAAAAGTTGTCCCCACATCCAGGTCTCATCCCATGGCTCCCTGGTGAGAGGTCCTCTTGTGCCAGAATGGACTCATCGAAGCCACGGGGTGGGAAGTGTTGGCTTTGGGGCTTTGCTGTCAGCCTGGCCTGGCACTGAGGGTTTGGGGTCTCTGTTGACAGGGCAGTTCCTGAGCTCCCAGAAAGCTGTCAGGGGCCATCGCCGGCAGAAAACAGCATCCCGGAGGGTCCCCTTGGTCCTTCCCAGCCCGGCGCTGGAGGAGGGGGACAGTGAGGAGCGGAGGCAGTTCTCTGCCTTTATGGGCCACTTGGGCACGGACAACATCTCTGAGGAGTAAGCTGCCCTGATTAGCACCCATGGGTGTCCTGCAGGAAGGGGGTAGACAGGGAAAGGCTTGGGCAGGAGTGAGGGAGTGAGCCCAGAAGTGACTTGGAGGTGCCTTTGGCCCCAGGACAGGATCATGGTCACCCCCGTGCTCATCTGTCCCCCAGGACCACACATCCTTAACAGTGTCAGCTAAATCTTAGAATGACCCAGGCTGGGAAAGCCCTTTAATCCCATCCAGTCCAACCCTTACCCCAGCACTGCCAAGGCCACCCCTAACCCATGGCACTGAGGCCTCGTCTCCACGCTGTGTGAACACTTGCAGGGACGGTGCCTGCAGCCCTGCCCTGGGCAGCCTGTTCCAATGCCTGAGCACCCTCTGGGGCAGGAATTGTTCCTCAGCTCCATCTAAACCTGCCCTGGTGCAGCTTGAGGCCGGTTCCTCTTGTCCCATCCCTTGTTCCTTGGGAGCAGAGCACAGCCCCTCCTGGCTCCATCCTCCTCAGGCAGTTGGAGGCAGCCATCAGGTCCCCCCTGAGCCTTATCTTCTCCACACTGAACCCCCCAGGTCCCTCAGCCCTTCCCCATCACACTGTGCTCCAGGCCCTGCCCCAGCTCCGCTGCCCTTCTCTGGCCCCGCTCCAGCCCCTCAAGGTCTCTCCTGTAGTGAGGGGCCCAGAGCTGAACACAGGATTCGAGGTGCGGCCTCCCCAGTGCCCAGTGCAGGGGCACTCAGTACCCCACATGGTGACCCAGGGCCCTATAGCTGGCCTGCTTGGGGGGGAGTTTGAGGCAGTTTCACACAGAACACCCTTCTCCCTGCAGACAGGAGGTCTGGGAGCTCTGGCGGCAGCTCCGGCAGGATGAACCCCAGCTCCTGGACAACCAGGAGGACTTTGTGGCCAAGGTGAGGCACCGCATCCAGGAAGTGAGGAGCAAGAAGGAGGCTTTGGAGGAGTCCCTGAACAAGTGAGTCAGGCCTGGGCAGCAGGGAGGGGTGGGACGGGAAGGATGGGGCCAGGGCCACCCAAGGAGGGAGAACCCTGGGTGTTCCCAGCAGCTCCATCAGCGGCTGGAGCAGTGTCCGCAGGGAGCTGCCGTCTGGGATCGGGCTCCCTCTGCAGTCACACACGGGACGGCCAAAGCGCTGGAACCCGGCTGCGGGGCACATCCCTGCTGGGGGAGCCCCTGCGGGCAGTGTGGGCGCCCAGGGGCCGGCACCCAGAGCAGGGGGCTCTGATCGCACTCGCTGTCCCCGGCAGGAGCGTGGCCGAGCACGGCCGGGAGGTGCAGCGGCTCCTCGGGGCTCTGGAGCAGCGGATGCAGCGGGAGCAGCAGCGCCTGCAGCAGGAGGTGGGTCCCGGCTGCTCCGCTCCGCTCCCCTCCCCTCCCCCAGACCCCCTGGCAGCTCCCAGGCGGGTCACCGGGTGCTGATGTCCCTGCTGCCGTCCCAGAGCGCGGCCCCGAGCCCCCAGCGGGCTGCGGAGCTCCAGCGAGTGCTGGATGCCAGCGAGGAGGAGGTGCAGCGCCTGGTCACAGCGCAGCTGGAGGTGAGCCGGCCCCAGCTCCCTGTCCCCCTTCCTGCATGCGGGGTCTCTGGGCCGGGCTGCAGCAGCAGCACTGTGCTATAGAGCTGAGCCCAGTCTGTCCCCACCAGCTCCTGATGCAGCTCTCACATTGAACCTCCATCACCACTTCTGCCACTCCTATCCCCACGCTCCTCTCCATCCCCAAAGGACCCAGGCTGGGTTTCTCCCCACGGCCCCAGGTCTAGAGGAGCTGGGTGTCCATCAGTTCCCTTTCTGCCCGGGGGTCCTGGCAGGTCTCAGTGTCCTTGTTGCCATCCCACAGCTGGAGACACGGTGCCACAGCCTCTGCAGCTCGCAGGAAGCTGCCAGCACCGAGAACCAGCAGCTGGAGGAGAGCAAGCGAGTGCTGGAGCAGCACCTTCAGCATCTCCACCAGCAGCTCCAGCAGACCCACGGGCGCCTGCGGGCAGTGAGGGCTGCGGTGGCTTGGGAGCACATGGGGGAGCCGGGGTGAGTGGCTGAGTGACCGTGTGCACACACGTGGTTTCCTCCTGGGGTTAGTGCTGTTTGATGGGTCTGAGGCTTCACAGAGCTTCAGTGGTCTCCACAGTGCAGCGTATGATCACAGCATCATAGCATCAGCCAGGTTTGAAAAGACTTTTAGGATCATCAAGTCCAACCATTCCCCAGGCCACCACTAAATCATGTCACTGAGGGCCCCATCTATGTGGTCTGTGAAGACTTAGCCATGGCTTGGGGCAAAAAGCATCAGTAAAAAGCCAGGTCTATCAGGACCATATCTCTTTGAGGGCAGTGCCTGCAGAGATGGGGATGTCCCTACTCAGAAAGACCTAACCAGCACTGATCCAAAAGCTGTCCTGCTCCAGCCCACCCCTGCTTGTGGGGCTGAGGACAGCCTGGGGCAGGGGTGGATGTGGTGGAGAGGATGTAACTGCCATTTTGATCCCTGTGCTCTGTGTTTGCAGGGACAGAGCAGGGGCAGAGCTGCCCAGCGAGACACCCGCGTCCCCCCAGGTACTTCAGCTGGGATTTGGGGTCTTCAGTGGGGATGGGGTGAGGTGTCCATGCTCCAGAGCATTGTGCTGTTTGGTTTGGGACCATTGGGAAGCCCAAGAGCACGGGGTGCTTCTGCAGCAGGGGAGCGACTCCCCTAAAAGCTTTCTCACTGGGTCAATATGGTGCCATAGAGATGTGTGGGAAGGGAGGGGGGGAAAGCACCCCCAAGGTTTCTTGTGGGTACATCTCGATACCTGCTGGGGAGCTTGGCATTGTTTCAGGTGGGTGCACCCCCTCATCAAGCACTTTCCTCTCTTGTTCCCACCCTGCTTGCCGCAGATGAGTCTGGAGCAGAGCAAGAAGATGCAGATGAGGAGGGACTCCCAGAGCAGCGAGCCCAAAGCCAAGAGCACCCACCAAGTGTAAGGGGTCCTGGGTAACGCCTGCTGCTTCAGCTTGTGCCCCCGAGGTCTGCAAGTCCTCCTCCTGCCCCAGGCAAACACCATGTTCAGTCCTTTCAGTGTTCCTTTCCCTCCCAGCCATCTGGAGATCAGGACCCTTCATAGAATCCCAGACTGGTTTAGGGTGGAAGGGACCTTAAAGCTCCTCCAGCTCCAACCCCTGCCACGGGCAGGGACCCCTTCCACTGGAGCAGCTTGCTCCAAGCCCCTGTGTCCAACCTGGCCTTGAGCACTGCCAGGGATGGGGCAGCCACAGCTTCTCTGGGCACCCTGTGCCAGCGCCTCAGCACCCTCACAGGGAAGAGCTTCTGCCTAAGAGCTCAGCTCAGTCTCCCCTCGGGCAGGTTCAAGCCATTCCCCTTGGCCTGTCCCTACAGGCCCTTGTCCCAAGCCCCTCTCCAGGTTTCCTGCAGCCCCTTTAGGCACTGGAGCTGCTCTAAGGTCTCCCCTTCAGGAGCCTTCTCTTCTCCAGGCTGCCCCAGCCCAGCTCTCTCAGCCTGGCTCCAGAGCAGAGCTGCTCCAGCCCTCGCAGCATCAAGCGAGCTGACCCCAGTTTGTCACCCTGCATCACTCCATTGGCTCAGGCACTTGCTGTATCTGGTTGAAAGTTCCCTTTTCATCTCCAGTGATGTGAACATGGAGACTGGGAAGGGACAGGCTCACTTCCCAGACAGGATATGGCGATGGATCTGGCTCCTTGAGTGGGCATCCCCCTTTCCCCTGTCACCATCACTGCCTGTGCAAGCCTCCAGTATCCCCATAAAAGTGGGTCTGGAGAGGGATGGGGTGAGGTGGCAGAGCAGAGGCCCCCTGGTACTGGCCCAGGAGTATGAGAGGGAGCTGGGGACTGAGCTGACCCTCTCCATTTTCTGCCCTTTCCAGGGTTTGGGAGATGCTGCCTGCAGAAATAAGCATTTTGGGAGCCCCGCAGGGAGCGAGCTCTGTGGAAGAGGACCCCTTCCCAGAATGTCTGAAAGAGGAATGCTTCTCTGACCAGAGCTCTTTGCTAAGAGAGGTGGATGATGCAACAGCGGCCCTGAGCAAACAGCTGAAGCCACAGGCACCAGGTGCACCCCCTGCTCCAGCAAACACCGCACATCACCCCCAGGATGATGCTGAGCCCCAAACAGGGCTGGAGGGAGGCACAGCACATGGAACAACCCCCAGGGTGCAACAGGAGACCCTCTCTGGTCACACCGGTCACAAGCTGTTTGAAGGAGACATGGAAGAAGGACCAGGCACAGGTCCAGATGTGCCACAGGCTGGTGCGTCCACGGGAGCTGGGCACCACAGGGCTCAGGAGCCAGAGCAGGGAGAGGAGGAACAAAGGATGTTATTCCCACAAGGAAGGGGTGGTGGTGTGAAGGAGGCGATGCTAAAGGTGGCAGAGCATCTCCAGGGAGCACTGGGAGAGAACACGGAGGCAGCAGAGCAGGTGCTGATGGAGGTGGAGGGAGCAGGATGGATGCAGGAAAAAACTAGCTGGGAAAAGGCACAGCTCCTGGGAGCAGCTGAGGAAGTGGCATTAAGGCAGGGAGAAACCCTGGAGGCAGGTCTGGGGTCAGCAGGGGCTGGGGAGGCAGGTCTGGTTGTGCACCAGTGCCTTGGCATGGATGAGCTTCACCCAGCTGCAGCTCAGCCCCTGGGCACGGGGCTGGGGGAAGAGGCTCAGCCACCACTGGGGCTCTCCAAGGAACTGGAAATGAAGGCAGGAGAGCTCCTGGAGCCAGAGCCACCACCCCAGGGTGAGGCACGAACAGGAGCAGCCCAGGGGCACAGCGCCCATCCCGAGGTGACTGCGGCTCTTGGCCCCGGGATGCTGGAGGAAGATCCTGTCAGCGCAGAGGCGAAGCCCCAAGGAGAACCCTTGGGTGCTGAGGTGCTGCCAGGCCAAGCTGAGCATGGAGCTGGACCTGAGGAAAGGGAGGTGCAAGCAGCACAGGGTGAGCGTGCACGGGGGGATGCGGAGCAAGGCGGGGGTGTCGGTGCAGAGGTGCCGGTGGCAGTGGTGCTGGAAGGGGGAGCAGGAACAGATGTGCCACCGCTGGAGGCGCAGAGCAGCAGAGCCGACGATGTGCAGCTGCGGGCAGAGGGGGGGGCAGCTCTGCAGCCATGGGTTGAGGCTGGCCCCGTGGGGACAGAGCAGGGAGGGAGCGTGGCTCCAGATGTGCAGCCCCTGGAGGAGGGAGATCGATCAGAGCTGGGGCTGGGGGAGGACATGGGTGCTGCTGTGGTGCATGGCGAGGGTCCTTCCTCAACAGAAGCGTCTCTGGGGAGCCCAGACCTGTGTGGGCTCTTCCCAGTTAAGGCTCAGGCACTGGAAATGGTGGAGGCAAAGGACTCCTGGGCAGGTGTGCAGCTACATAGGAGTTCCAGCCCAGAAACACCCCAGGGAGAGGAGGGTCATACAGTGGTACACCTCCTGGAGGAGGATGAGGATGGTGCACAAGAGCAGGGTGAGCATGGGCTGCCCCAGGAGCCTGTGCTTGATCCACAGGGAGCAGGACTTGGGCAGGGAGAGGGGCCTGCTGCAGGCATGCAGCCACAAGAGGATGCTGAAAGCCTGGACAGGCTGGAGGACCAGAGCACTGGTGCAAGTCTGCAGGTGCTTGCAGAGATGGATGAGGTTAAAGAGACCCCAGGCTGGAACACTGAAGGAGATCTGCAGCTGCTGAGTGAGGTCAGCTCCCTGGGTGCAGAGCAGGGAGGGAGCGTGGTTCCAGGTGTGCAACCTCTGGATCAGGTGGATGAAGCAGAGTTAGTGGAATTGGAGGTAGAGGATTCCACAGCAAATGTAGAGCTGCATGGGGGTCCTAGTATTGAAACCCTCCATGGAGGTGAGCACCATGCAGCCTTGCAGCTTGTGGAGGAGGATGAGGATGGGGAAGAGGGGCAGAGTGAGTGTGGGCCGCCACATGAGCCTGTGCTTCACCCCAATGGAGTGGCCATCAGGGAGGGAGAGGGGGCTGCTGCAGGCGTGCAGCCATGGGAGGAGGCTGAAAGCCTGGACAGCCTGGAGGACCAGAGCACTGATGCAAGTGTGCAGATGCTTGCAGAGATGGATGAGGTCAAAGTGACCCCAGGAGGCAGCACAGAGGCAGATCTGGAGCTCTGGAGCGAGGTCAGCTCCCCAGGGAGAGAGCAGGGAGGGAGCGTATCTCCAGATGTGCCAGATGTGCAAACCCTGGATCAGGTCGGTAAAGCAAAGTTAGTGGAAAGGGAGGCAGAGGACTGGGCAGACATGGAGCTGCATGGGGGCCATAGCCCAGAAACAGCCCAGGGAGGGGGAGGGCATGCAGCCCTACAGCACATGGAGGAGCCTGAGGATGGTGCACAAGAGCAGGGTACGAGTGGGCTGCCACAGGAGCCTGTGCTTCACCCCCATGCGGTGAGGCAGGGAGAGGGGGCTGCTGCGGGTGTGCAGCCCCATGCAGAGGCTGCAATCCTGGACACGCTGCAGGCTCAGAGCACTGCTGCCACTCTTGCAGAAGTGGATGAGCTCGAACTGACCCCAGAGGCAGATCAGCAGCTCCTGAGTGAGGTCAGCTCCCTGGATACAGAGCAGGGAGGGAGCGTGGCTCCAGATGTGCAACCTCTGGATCAGGTCGGTAAAGCAGAGTTACTGGAAAGGGAGGCAGAGGACTGGGCAGACATGGAGCTGCATGGGGGTCACAGCCCAGAAACAGCCCAGGGAGGGTGGGACCATGCAGCCATGCAGCTTGTGGAAGAGGATGACAATGGGGAAGAAGGGCAGGGTGAACACGGGCTGCAGCAGGGCTCTGTGCTTGATCGGCAGGGAGCAGGATTTGGACAGGGAGAGGGGGCTGCTGCGGGTGTGCAGGCACAGGACAAGGCTGTAATCCTGGATGGGCTGGAGGCCCAGAGCACTGATATGAGTGTGGAGCCACTGACAGGGCCAGAGGAGCTCAGATCAAGCTCAGGAGGGAGCCCAGAGGCAAATGCGGGTGCAGCTGGGATGCGGGAAGGGGAGCAGAGCCGCACTCCAGGCTCAGATGTAGCTCACACTGCAGAAGGGTGTGGGGAAGCTGCTGGTGCTCATGTGTCCCCCCCAGCTGAGGCCACTTCGTGTCCTGAGCGTGCCACTGCTCCCAAAGCTCCTGGTGCGGAAGTGAAGCGGGAAGCAGTCACTGGTCCTGATGGGCAGATCCTGGAGGATACCCAGGCACTGGAATTACCACAGGGAGAGTGGGCTGCTGCAGAGGGGAGACCTCTGGATGGAGCTCAAGGTCTGGAAGTGGGGCAGGGAGAGAGGCTGGAGGCAGGGGGGAGGAGTTTAGTGGAAACTCAGGCTCTAGGGCTAAAGCAGGGCCATGATGATGGTGCATCTGCACCAACCTTCCCAGTCTCCAAGGTGCCATTACAGATCAGCACACTAAAACTGGAAGCAGTGATGCAGGAGGATGTTCTCGTTCCAGATGTGCAGCTGTTGGGTGCTTCAGGACAGGCAGCCCAAAACGAGCTCCAGGGGCAGGTCTCAGCACAGGCAGAGAAGCCACCACACATGATGGAAACAGAGAATGCAGCTGCTGGGCCTGCTGAGCTTCCAAAACAAGAGGTGGCACCAGCATCACCCCTTCACACAAGGGTCCTACAGGAAGAAGATGCTGGGAATGATCAGCTGGGGACGGTCCTTGGAGGCAGCTCACTGGGGGATGCAGCCAGCATGCAGCCTCAAAGGCAGTCGTTGGGAGAAGAGAGCAAAGACCTCGATGTTGATCAATGGAAGAAGCAGGAGGTTGGAAGGAAAACGAGGCAGGAAGGCGAGCCAAGTCCAGGAGAGCCAGGGACTGTCACTGCAGGTGGGGCAGGAGCTGCCTCAAGGGGTTCTCCTAAAGCCCCCCTGGACCCAGATCACTTCTACAATGTGCTGTTTGTCGGGGACTCCCATGTGGGCAAAACATCGTTCCTGTACCGGCTGCATGCCGACACCTTCAACCCGCACCTCACTGCCACCGTAGGTAGGTCTCCTCCAGCTTCTCTCCAGCACAGCTCTGCACCCGCTTGGGTCTCCATTGCAATTCCCTTTCCTCCACTCCACAAGCTCCTGGTGATCATTACAGGCATGTTACAGCTCACATCAGGTGTGCTACACAACCTGTCACCAAGGACCAAATAGGAGCACTGACTTAACACACCTGGATGCTCTGCAGCAGGCGATGCTGGTCCTTGTTGCTCACTCTAGGGCACCAATAC
The DNA here is from genome assembly GCF_033783945.1 of Neopsephotus bourkii. Classification (NCBI taxonomy): domain Eukaryota; kingdom Metazoa; phylum Chordata; class Aves; order Psittaciformes; family Psittacidae; genus Neopsephotus; species Neopsephotus bourkii. The sequence goes on along the minus strand of NW_026900918.1, from coordinate 1,591,885 downwards.
CAGTGTCCCTAGTGCTTTTCTCTTTGCTTGGCCTTTCATTTCTATTCTCCTTTCTTAAGCAACCTGGTTTTATTCATCATGAGATCAGAGACCTTCTCCAAACCCCAGCCATTAAAGATCTAAGCCAGAGATTCACTTGAGACCAGCCCCCTTGTGCTGCAACCTTAGGTCATACCTGCACCATGTGCCTTCTCCATTCATCTCCTGTCATAGGAATGAACTCTATAGTACAGAGATATCCCTTTTTGTGTCTCCTAGGACTGGATTATCAGGTGAAAAGCTTTATCGTGGACAACAAGTGCTTTGCTCTCCGCCTGTGGGACTCAGCTGGTCAAGAAAGGTGAGTGCTGAGTTGTCTGCTTACAGAGAGCAACCTCTGGTATTCCTCATTCTGGTAGTTTGGAGGATATGGATGTCCTTGGCTCTGCTAAGCAAAGGAGGGTTGTTTAAGGACAGACTCTGTACAGTACGTGGTGTGATAGAGCATAATAAAGGAAGTAATTAAGATAAAAATAAGCATCAGGCTGCTCGTGCTGGCTCTATGATCAGCAGAGGAGCAAAATCTGGGTTGCCTTTTTTATACATGTGCTTTTCCACTGGGATTCCATATTTCTTCTAGGGAAAACCTCCTCAGACCATATCAATGACCATTTTAAATGCACGCAGGTACCACAGCATCACCAAGCAGTTCTTCCGGAAGGCGGATGGGGTTGTGCTGATGTACGATATCACATCCGAGTATTCCTTCTTGGATGTGCAGTACTGGCTGAGCTGCATCCAGGTGGGTGAAGCAGGGAAACCTCGTCCTGTCCCCAAGGTCTTGGAACTGGAGGTGACTCTGAGATCAGTGTTTTCTCCCTCTGCCACTGGTTAGGGATGGACATCTTGGGGTGACCAAACCCTTTGTAAAGAGCATTCTGCTTTGGTTTTGGTTAAAAATAGTTTTTCTTGGAGGATTTAAATTCAAATAGTGACAGTTTCACATTTCCCACATTTGTTTCCTAGGGTAATTTGTTAATAGCAACATGATGATAATGATCAACTTCAATTCAAAAGCACTGCAGAGGATTGAAAGTGATTTTGATAACACTTATAAATCAAGAATAGTCCCCTTTGAGTCCTGGGAAATGGGAGGTAACTTGTGTCTTATTACAAACTGCTTGTCAGAGATTTCCAGTCATGTACAAAATCAGTGTTTAAAAACACCAGAACAAAACAGGATGTCACCTTGTTCAGCCAGAGCATCTCTGGAGTTGAACACAAAGTGAACTCTTCCAATGCTCTGCCCTTTAATAGACCAGGTCCGATGATTTAATAGCAAAAATAAAATCCCTTTCTTAAATGCTGTTAAACTCATTTAAGAATTTAAGGTTTTGGTATCAGCCCAAATCTGTGGGCATCCTTCACACTGCTCCAGGATGTGTCTAGACAGTGTGGCCGGCTGTGAACCAAGGGAGGCTGAGATGTGCTCCTGATCCTACCCTCTTTAATTGCCAGGAAGGAGCAGAAGATGGAGTTGCTATTCTGCTTCTTGGGAACAAAACTGACTGTGCTGCAGAGAGACAGGTCCCTATGGAGCAGGGGGAACGCCTGGCCAAGGTAGGTGCATGGCCCTGCTAAAGGACGTGTCCACCCAAGTTAGGCAAGGACAGCTAAGGGTGGATTCCACCAGTCTGGGGACACAGAGAAAGGCTAAAGTCCTTAACTTACCTGTCATGCATTGGTCATCATAAAGGTGATCTCTGAACCCATCTTCCACCCTTCTCTGCCTTGCTTTCTCCTTGTCATCTTAGTTCTGACTCAGCACCACTCCAGTAAAACAGCTTATGGAGCTGGATCTATAAATGAAAACATTTTCAGCTCTGCTTCTCTTTGCTGTAAAGTGTCACAGATCTTCCCAGCATCATGCAAATTATAAAACCACCAAATTATTCTGGTTTAATGGTATGAAATGCTTAAAGTACAATTAATCTCTTCCAACGTAGATGGCTAATAAAAAATAAGGTGAGAACAATCTCACATTTATCAACTTAAATTTTATGGGATTTGGGCCAGTATCCTGTGTCCAACCTGGCCTTGAGCACTGCCAGGGATGGGGCAGCCACAGCTTCTCTGGGCACCCTGTGCCAGCGCCTCAGCACCCTCATGGGGGAGAATTTACAGATTTCACAAATGAAGACAGCAGGACAAGGGATAGATGCTTTTTTCCCCAAAGCAGTCACTGGCAGGCACAAAAGACCTGGGAACATGCAGTTACATCTCCGTATTTGCTCCACTAACTAAAGGGCATCACATCACATTCTGTCCGCCTTTTCCTTGGTATTAAAAGTTGGTTTTGCAGCTACCAGAAAAGCTGGATTTCACCCTCATATTCCTGTAAATAAGTTACTGAGTCATTTGTTTCCTTGAGTCCCTCCTATTTCCCCTGTGACTGTCCTGTGGCTATTACTCATTTACTCCCATATTAAGCTATTCAAGTGTTAAGAATTTTACATTTCTATGTGTGCTCTTTGTCTTGAAGGAGCATCAGCTCATGTTTTACGAATGCAGTGCTGCCTCGGGCCACAACATCTCCGAGTCCATGGTCAGCTTGATCAGGTGAGGTGTGTGCTTGGATTTGCCATCTCTCCTGATTTTAATGGGCTCCCTTGCTACTTTTTTAAGTCCAAATGCTGGTGTGTTTGTGTCACCGGAGACTCCACGTGCCCATTTTCAGGGAAAATTCAGAACAGCATGTGCATGGTTGGGGTGAGCTGCAGGTAAGTGCTGAAAGATGTGTCCTGAATTAGTAAGATCAATAAAACCCTTTTCAGGATGCTGCTGATTTCTCTCTTGGTTGACAGCCAATAAATTCTGTCTGTGGCTTGATTTAGGGTGGCTTTTTTAGCAGAGTCCATGGTTCTCAAATCATACTGAGCTTGAAGGCTCCTAAATCCTTTCATTTGCGCTGAGCCCCCCTTGACAATGCTTGTCAAGGCAAATAGCACAGAAATACAAAATATGGGGGAAATATTTGACTAATTTGCTTCCTTTTCTCCCAGGTTGCTCAAAGTTAATGAGGATAAACTGAAAAATAAGGCAGAAGAGGTACCAAAGCTACCCCAGAAGAAAAAGAGCTGCTGCTGGTGATGGAGAGACACACCACACCCCACACCCCCCCACACCCCCCCCCCCCCGATGTGAAACTGCAGTGACAGACAGAAAAGCATAAAAATAGCCTTCAGACACCATCTCTGCTCCCCATATGCCTACCTGGCCTCATGTCCCTCAGATGCTGAGAGCAAAAGTCTTTGTGGAGGAGTGGCTGTTACCCATCCCCTTCCCTGCTCATCTCCTGCCACCATCCCAGAGGACAGGAGCCCTTGTAAATACTTGCTGGGAAACTTTCTTTCTTCTGCTTTCTTTTGGAGACAAAAAATGGGCTATGGAAAGAGGCAGAATAGGAAATTAGATGGATCCAAGACGCTGCAATGATATTGGAAGCAGCAGGGAGCAAAACTGAGTCTTGGGATGAAAGACATAAATACCAGGAGTCACCAAAGGCTGGTGTGTAAAACAGGGGGTTTAAGGCTGTTGGTGCTGCTGTGAGGTGGTGTCTTTTGCTCTGGCTTTGCAATCCGATCTGGAACAATGGAATATGGAATATATCCTAAATGCACTTTTAACTCCCTGCAGTTAGGAAAGGTAAAGTTAAGTTTTTCTTTTGCCTGGTTTATTGTGCCAGTGAACAGCAATGGGTCTTGACAGAAAACTGCTAAAAACTGCTTAAACAAAATGTAAAACCTCCCAAGCCACATCCAGGATAACAGAAAGAGCATTGGGGTGGTGGGAAGTATGAGCAAGTAAATGCTTGCAGGAGCCCTTTTCATTGCATTCCCCTCAGAGCAGATATTTGCACTATTGCAGATCTCAGGGTGAGGCGGTCAGAGCAAGCTGCTGCACCCTGCCCTTCTGCACTGAGGTGACTGCTGTATGAAGTACTGAATTGGGGTCAAAAAGAAACCCAGTTTGAAAAACCTAAACAAGCACATTTCAAGGGGGGTTTAATTATTTTTCTTTCTACAGCTTCATGCAGAGAACTGTATTTTTTGCAGAGAAAGACACAGAGACTGAATAAATAAAATGACAATTGTTGTGTTTTAGTGGTTTTCTGTGTTACGGGTTTTGCCCTGTCCTCCAGCAAGGAGAAGTATTTAAAGACCATGCTTTCACGCAATTTGGGGGAAATAGTTCTGCTCAGATGGGTTTGCCTTTAGTTGACATTATTATCTATATGTACATTATGGCAGAGGAGAATAGCAGCCAGTTTCTGCTTTATAACAATACAGTGACAAGTGTTGGTTTCCTAATAACACTATATGCTAAAGAAAAGGATATCATTCTGTGTGTTTCTGACTGTTATAGCTCAGCTTTCCCAGGAAACAAGGCTTAGGAGCTCCTGCTGCCTGTGTATTTGTATCTGTTGGTACAAAAGTCCCTGTTGGGGAGCAACTGCAAAGCTCTGAGATGTTGTGACTTGTGTGAATAAAGGCCTGATTAACTGAGACTAATTAATACCCCCATTGATGGAAACATTGCAGTTTAAGATTAATCTCTATCAAGACAAATCTCCACGGGAGAGACCTGCAGGGCACAGAGCCAGGTGAGAGCAGATCTTCTTGGTTCTGCTGCTCACAGAATTACCTCTTCAAAATGGGCCAGCTCTGTGTGATACCCAAAAGCGCTCAGTAGAAACAATGCTGATTTCTAGATGCAGATGGATCAAGCTCATGCTTGGAAAGATCAGGGTTATGAGCTTCTCCAGGTAGGGTACACCTTTGCAGTGATGCAGGAACTGATGAGTCATTTTGAGATGAGTTATCTCCTCCGCTTGCCCCATCTCAGTGTTGCCTCTGTACTACCGAAGCTCCCATCCCATCCCCTAAATGTCTTCCCCTGGCTGCTCCTAACCAAAAGCCATCGTCCCTTGGCTCTGTTGTTGAAAGACCCTCTTTTCTTAATGCAATATATTTACACCCCCATTCCATATCAGTTCTTACCATATTTCATTATTGAGGTATTTTACTGATGGAGCAGCCTGAAGATCACAGCTCCTCAGGAAGAGTTCCTCAGCTGAGAGCTGTGCCTGGCTTCAGTATCTGGGGGATCTTACTGGCTTTTTTTTACTGGTGTTTGGGCCCATCTTCACTATTTCTGCTTTGCTGGTTTGTCTTTAAATAATATAACTCCAAGCACACTTTGCCAAAGCTGAATTCATACAGTCCCAGACTGGTTTGTGTTGGAAGGGACCTTAAAGCTCCTCTAACTCCAACCCCTGCCATGGGCAGGGACCCCTTCCACTAGAGCACCTTGCTCCAAGCCCCTGTGTCCAGCCTGGCCTTGAACACTGCCAGGGATGGGGCAGCCACAGCTTCTCTGGGCACCCTGTGCCAGCGCCTCAGCACCCTCACAGGGAAGAGCTTCTGCCTAAGAGCTCAGCTCAGTCTCTCTTGTTTCAACCTGATTCTCCCATTAGATGGCAGCAAATGCAGCAACACCTTCCAACTGCAGCACTGCTTCTGCAAAGAAAGAAACGAGGAGGTAGGAAAGGGCCCAGAAGAGAGATCTGCAAAACAAAAGCTTCCCAGAAGAGCAAACAGAAAGAAATGTCTGTCTAATTCCACTAGAAATTACGGACTGAGTTTGTGCCCAAAGCATAAAACAAGTGTTACACCTCTCCAGAGCTCCCCTCCAAACCTGGAAATGGATTTTTCATTGCCAGGTTGAGGGAAATGCCAGGAAGGCGATGAAGGATGTCGGGAAGTATGGCCAGGGCACTGCATTTGCAAGCATCTTTCACCTTCAATAATTCATAATCCAGGTAAACTTTCCCACTCCAGAATCCAATGGACCGCTCCTCTGCAAGCTGGTAAACGCATGCATGAGTGTTTGGAGGAAGATCAAGGGTTGAGATATTAATAGCAAGAGGGAAATGTGTATTTGTTTGGACCACAGGAATTCTGGTTTAAAATCAGGCTGTTTCCCTTCGAGCCATTTGTAATAGCTCGAGGCACTCCACAGGAATCAGAGGAGCTGCCCCAGCCAAACCCAGGTTGCAGAAGATCTTGGATACCGGCCCAAGCTCAGCAGGCGTTTGCCTCCATCCCACTTGGATGCTTCCACTGAAAGCAGAGAACCCAGCCGAGCTCTTGCTAAGTCAGAACAAATCATCGGCCAAAGCTTCCAGTGTCCCAGCCCCATGGTTTTGGGTCTCACCCAACAGCGTCTCCCTGAATCTCACCCCATTCCCCTTGAAAGGCAGGGAAATCAGGATGCAGAGAGCATCGCGCTTCCCGCACTGGGATGGATGGGGCAGGAAGTTCAGACCTGATCAGAGGAAGTACTTTTTCTTGCAGTGTTTAATTCAACTGCAGAATTCATCACTGCAGGAAGTTGTTGAGGCCAAGAACTGAAACAAGGCTCAAAAGGGACTGGGGAGATACGAGAAAAGCTCCTCACAGCCCCAACTGACCACCGACTGAAAATGCATTTAACTGCAGTTAAGGACTGACACCCATATCGGGGTGCTGGGTAAGGCTGAGACCCCTCAATCCTCATTTCTTCCAGGCTTTTCATGTCAGGGATGGCTTTGGAGACCTCCTCTTGCTCCATCCGCCAGCCCTTTACTCCTGCAAGTCTTTCCCATACATTTTAGGGCTTTCCCATGCTTTTTAGGGGGTTAACACCCCGTGCATGGTCACCACTTGTCACTGAGCTGTGGGAATGGACACCCACATCCCCATGGGGATGGGTAAATGGGCCTGGTGGGGCTGCTGTAGGGTTTGGGAGGGTGTAAGGGCTGAGGGGTGGGTGCTGTGGAGGGATGCTGGGGGGTAGAGAGGTGTCATGGGTGCTGTGGATCTGGCTATGAAAGGGCATTGGAGATGCTGGGGGGTCTCAGGAGTGCTGGGGGGGTGTCTGAAGGTGCTGATTTGGGTCTGAGGATGCTGAGAACTCAGTTTTGGGGGGGTCTGTTGGTAATGGGGGGTCAGACAGGTGCTGGGGGGGTCTCAAGGTGATCATGGGCTCAGGTGGGTGCTGGGGGGGGGTGTCCTGGGGAGGTCTCAGGGTGATCAGGCTGGTGCTGGGGGTTCAGGTGTGTGTGGGGGGGGGTCTGATGGTGTTGGGGGTTCAGGCAGGGGCTGGGGGGTGTTGAGGGTACCCATGGCCTCAGGTGGGTGCTGGACGGGGTGCGTTAGGGTGCTGGGGGTGTCTGTGGCTAATGGGGGGGGGGTCAGGCTGGTGCTGGGGGAGTTAAGGGTGGCCTTGGGCTCAGGTAAGTGCTGGGGGGTTGCCGCAGGGATACAGGGCCGGGGGTCCCCGTGTTCTGGGCTTAAACGGGAGCTGGGAATTGCAGGGGCACGCTGGGCTCCGGTAGGTGTTGGGGGGGGTCTCAGGCCCACCGGGGAGGGGGTACCTGGCTGCTGGGGGTGCTCAGTGCCACCGGGGGCTGTCCGGGTGCGGGGGCTCGGGGGGCGCTGGGCCTGGCCGGGCCATGGCGGAAGCAGGAAGCGGCGGCCCGGCCCCCGTGTCCCGCCTCCATCGCGGGCGGGAGGAGCCCGGAGCCGGGCGGCGGAGCGGGGCAGCCGCCGGGCGGTGCCGGGGTGAGGCCGGGGGCGGCTGAAGGAGCGGGGGGGGGGGGAACTGGGCGGGGGTCCGGGAAGGCGGGGGGGATGCCCGGAGCAGCGGGCACGGCCGGGCCTCGGCCTCTCACTGCGGGCCCGGGCCCGGGCCTGAGGGGCTCCCGGGCCTGAGTGAGGCCCTCGGCAGGCGCCCGGCGGTGCGGGTGGGCGCTGGTTTTTGCTGCAGTTTATTGACTTATAAAGCAATATAATCATCCCGGCTGGAGCTGCCGCTTGAGAGAAGCGAGGGCCCTCCCGGGGCCGGTCCCTTTCTGCAGGGCTTGAAGCTGGGACCTGAACCCCCGAGCAGGGCTGAGGGAGGCCGCGCAAGCGATGCTAAAGCAGGGACCGGATCGTGTTTGTGTCGCTGCTTCAGGTTCAGCAGCAAGGCGAGCACCTTTCCCTTCTAACGACTCCTCCGACAGCGCTTCTCTCTAAACACTCAGCTTTCCAAAGCCTGGCTCTGATACCCACCACACATCGGGGCCAAGAGCTGGGCCCTTGGGTGGAAACCCTTCAGGCTGAGAGCTGCTGCTGCTTATGTGTGTGGAGAGCTGCTTATTCCTGCCAGGGTGGTGGAGTCCATAAGGGAATACAGTAGCATATGGGTGCCCGAGTTGAAGAGGCCTGGCTCTGAGGGGCTGCTGTTTGCAAGGGATAAGGCTCGCTCAGTATGTGTGTGTAATGGTGAAGAGGGTACAGTAGTCTGTTGTTATTATTTTGTCGGCTGTATTGTGGCGATAGGAAGGGAAATAATGGGTTGTTATTTGGTTTTTAAGGCCTTATCTGTTCTCAAAACAATGTGGGAGCGTAATGCCTGATCTCCTAGCTGAAGATGTGGGTTACTTTTGAGTTTGTCAAGGGGCTGTGCTGGGGTTTTAGCGTCTGTGACTTGCAGGGATTGAACACAAAGGTGTTGAATACAAATGCAGAGGTGGGAGAACTGGGACGTACCTCAGCATTTCATCACCATAGGATGTTTCTGCTGTTCGGAAAGGGGGAAATCACTGTGCTTGGCACCATTTCTGTATGGGGTGATTGCTTCAAGAGCAGGCAGACCTTGCATGCCTGGAAGCTTGTGAAATCTGCCGGAATTCCACACGGGAGAGCTTCATAGGCGAAAGCATTGGCACACGGCAGCCAGAGGAAACAGGATAACCCCTCAGCCCAGTGAGCACACCAGCTGCAGTGTCAAGGCAACTAGAGCAATCGCAAAAGCTGGGGGGAAGAAGGCGCTTAATATCCTGCAGATGTGCTGGCCCCTGCTTGTGTGAATCACGGCATTACATGAACGAAGGAGAAAAGCAATGCATGTTTTACAGAGCCAAGTGCCCGCCAGGTGCTTTACAGACAAGAAGAGGTCTCTGCCTCGGAGAACTTAGGATCCAACCTGCTTTGGGGCGGCTTTGGTAGCCCATGGGGCTGCTCAGGTGGGAAGATCTGGGACAAATACGTGTGCGGAACGCAAGGAATGTCGGTAGCTCATTAACCTGGCAAAGCAGTGCAGCATGTTCTCCTTGCCTGCTTGGGGTGAGGTTTTAATTTGGCATTTTACTCTCCTGGCCTTTCTAAGGCTGTGGCTAGAAATCTGACACTAATGTGGATGTAACATCTGACACGAGCGGCTTGAGTTGGGCGCTCAGGCAGCTGCGGGCCGAGCAAACGGGTTATTTTTCAGGCACATAATTTTTGTGATCTGATTCACCATGGGATCATATAAACAAATGTGCAGAATCAGAACAGGGAGTTGATCAGGGGGGAAGAGAGTTGCTGAAGCTGGTAGCTCTGTTGAAAAGTGGGTTTGGTTTCTAATGATAGTACCTAGCATCGCAGGAAAAAAGGTATTAAAAATACCATTGTTTGAGTTCTGACTTGTAGGAACCCATGGGTTAGGGGGGAAGCTGTCCTCCAGTTTTTTTAAGGCAGATAATATTTCAAATTTGGTTGCCAAACAAGAAAAACTTTATTCTTTATATATATATATATATACATACATACATACATTTATGTCTGGTTTGTGCTGTGGGAGCAGTCAGAGCGACTTACAGCACAGCAAACTGAAGTTTAGGTAGCACGTTATGCAGCACTTATCAGCTTGTTCTCAAGTGAGCCAAATGGATCTTTGCTTTTTAAATGCTGTACTGTGAGGTGTGTGCAGAGCAGACCCATGCAGATAGTTATACAGTTCCCATGGTGCAGTAACAGGCTTCACTGAGCAAGTCGGTGAATTGGGTGAAGCTGCACAAAGTGTTCAGGAGCTGGCTCCTGGTGTGAGGTAGTATTTAGAGTAAAAGGGGGACAGGGGCCTGGTTACCATTTTCAACAGTGAACTAGGCGTATGAATCATCTATATCATCAGATACAAGGAAGAAGCTCTTCCGTGTGAGGGTGCTGAGGCGCTGGCACAGGGTGCCCAGAGAAGCTGTGGCTGCCCCATCCCTGGCAGTGCTCAAGGCCAGGTTGGACACAGGGGCTTGGAGCAAGCTGCTCCAGTGGAAGGGGTCCCTGCCCGTGGCAGGGGTTGGAACTGGATGAGCTTTAAGGTCCCTGCCAACACAAACCAGTCTGGGATTCTATGCTGCTTGTGTGTTTAGAAGCTGGTCCTCAGCCTGAGCTTCGAGGGCAATGCCTTGCTAAACTCTGCTCCCCAGAAAGTTTCTGTTGTCCCAGTTTGATCAGGTTCAGATTTTCCCAGCTTAGAAACAAGAGGCAAAACAAGACCTCACAGATGCTCCTTTCCCCAGCAGTGTTTTTTCAAAGCAAAATGTCTCTCTAACAATGGGGTTCTCACGTTGGTGGCTATTAGCTTGTCCAGCAGTTTCTTTGCATCTTTTCTTCAGCCCATCTGCTGTTCTTGGTGCCACATGAGGAGGGGAGTGGTAGAGGAACTCATTTCTTTTTTGGCATCTTAATATTGATTGCTCATAGATGTGTTCCTACAAGCTTCATGGTGGGAAATAACTTGCTGTCAAATGTTGTTTTGTCTCTGTCTTGGATTCACAATGCAATTCCTCCTGCATTTGTGCATGTGAACGTCCTGCAGGCAAACTCAGAGGAGCCCAAGAGCTTTCCCTGCCTGCAGAGCATGCTGCTATCATGTTACCGTTACTCAATAATCAGTTGGCTTGGACATAAGGTTGCAAAAATGGAGACAAATTTTAAATTGTTGAACTTTGCCCCATACATATTGTTTATTTCCCTCTCCTGGTCCTATTGCTGACAGGGGATTTAATGAAAACAAATCTATGTTAAACTAAGCGACTAACATTGCGCTGCAGGAGAGCTTAGCTTGGCTGCTGTGTGTGACGATCAGCTTTGTGTTGCTGGCTTTTGTACTTGGTGAGCAATCACTTTATAGGATGGATTCATTTGGAATAGATGAATAACTGGAGTTCCACTGATTTCTGAGAAGCTTTGTTCATTTACATAAGCTGTGAATCTCAGGCAGTTCTCCTCTTGTCAGGAAATTTCATGGCTTCTTTAGGTCCCTAGGAGATATAGGGCCAGCAGAGATTGTTGGGACTGCAGCTAAATGGTCTGCCTTTAGCTGTGAAGAGGTTTTGCCTTCCTCTTGCTTAGGCATTGGGATGTTCCTGTGATTTCTCTGCACATGCTGGTGCTGAGCTGTGCAGCTGGAGTGTGTTTTCTGTTAACGTACTGGATCTCTCCACAGGGATTTTTCATCGGAGGCCATGGAGCTTTTGTCCAACGAGCTCAGCATTTATGACAAGCTCTCAGAGACCATTGATCTGGTGAGGCAGACTGGCCACCAGTGTGGGATGTCAGAAAAAGCCATTGAGAAATTCATCAGGCAGCTCTTGGAAAGGAATGAACCCCAAAGGGGACCTCCGCGGTATCCTGTCTTGGTGGCTCTCTACAAGGTAAGATGGAGAGGGTCTCTTCATCAGGGACTGTAGCGATAGGACAAGGGGTGATGGGTTCAGACTGAAAAAGGGGAAGTTCAGGTTAGGTCTAAGGCAGAATCTCTTCCCTGTGAGGGTGCTGAGGCGCTGGCACAGGGTGCCCAGAGAAGTGGTAAATGCTCCTTCCCTGGCAGTGTTCAAGGCCAGGTTGGAGAGGGCCTTGGGTGACATGGTCTAGTGTGAGGTGCCCATGGCAGGGGGGTTGGAACTTGATGATCTTAAAGTCCTTTCCTACTTAAACCATTCTATGATTCCATGTCTTTTGTGTATGCACAGACCATTTGAGGGTTGGAGTTCTCCTTTTGCACCTGAGCCTTTCACTTCCCATTGCATTTTCTTGATGAATTTTCCCAAGTTCTTAATTTAAAAAGCTGTGAAGTGTAGCTTCCTGCATCCCTTGAGCTGGTTTGAAGACAGAAGGCAGCTGACTGAGCTTTGAAATTGCTCATGTGTGCTGAAAATTTAACATGTCAACACCTTCCTCTCCCGAAATTATTAAAGAAGGAGACTTGCATTGATCCTTCAGGCAAAGATTCCCAGTGTCAGCACCCTCAGAGGAAGTGTGAGGAAGGAAGGAAGGAAATTGAGGGTTGAATAATGAAGAGATACAGATTCTGTTTCTGACCCTATCACGAGCTTCTACCTGTCTTTATTCTCCTTCTAGTCTATAAAATAAACCTGTTGTCGTGATGCTCAATGCTAGAAAAATGTTTTGAGATGCTTAACTAAAAGATGCTGTGAAAAGCTCTGCAAAGTGGGTGAAAGGATGCTGCTGTTGGCTAAGTTTGAGCTGTTTGCTGCAAGGATGACAACCTTCCCACTGGTGTAATATCCACTAATATTTTAGTGTTGCCTTTAAATCAACTCAGTGGTTTCTATTCCGAAAAAAAATAATCAAACTTTCTTCCTCACATCCTATAGAAGGTTGTAAAATAAGGCAGGAAACTGATAATTTGAACGTTCAGTTTCTGTTCTTGTTTTTGTTGTAGGTTCACTTTGACTTTGGCTGGGGGGGGGAGAAATGTGTCATGTCATCTCTTTAAGGCTTATTTGGGATTCTGATATGGAGGAGGGAGTGGTGCCAACTCTGCCAAAGTGGTTTGAGGTTTGACGAATGTTTGCACAAAGCCTTGCAAACCTTGTGCAAGAGGGGTGGCAGCAGCGCAAAGAGGGGTGGCAGCAGCGCAAAGAGGGGTGGCAGCAGCGCAAAGAGGGGTGGCAGCAGTGCCAGCTTTGATCTAAGCAGGTTGGAGGAATGGGAACTGTTTGTAGATAATCCTCATTGCTCTGGTGCTGGATCACTTACAGTGCTAAAATCCATGAACACAGTTGTGTAGCTGGGTTTGAAGGCTGCTTGATTTTGTCCTTGGAGAGCCCTACCAATAAAACAAGAGTGACAACTGTGTACATAAATAGCACTGCAGTTGAATGAGGAGCCACAGCAAAAATTGGAGTGTTCATCTTATGGTGCACAACCACAAGCCTTTGATAGCAGCCAGAGGTGTGTCCTGTTCTGAAGATGCATCTGCTGGCTGCACTGTGATAAATTCTGTGCCTGTTTTCTCTCTTAGGGCCTGCTCACCCTGGGACTGGTGTTGCTGACTGTTTACTTTGTGATCCAGCCATACAGCCCGCTGCCGCCTGAAGCTCCGCTCTCCAGAGCCCATGCCTGGGGCTCCCTCATCGGTCATATCCGGCTGCTCTCTCTGCCTATTGCCAAGAAGTACATGCTTGAGAGTAAGGAAATGATTTCTCTGCTCTAACATAAACCTCGCAAGAAATACCAAGTGAAATATCAGCCATGCAGATCGTTTGAGTGTCTCCCTGAGCACCAAATAACAAATGTGTTACTGGCATGGCACCATGGTTTTCTCTCTTCCTACCACTGTACTTAAAAATAGCAACCTGAATTCTAGCTAGGGCTCTTTTCCTTCCATTCACTGAGGTATATTTGATCTCTACCCTCACAATTTTATTCTTGCACATTCTCTTTTCCCTGCTTTTCTTTACCTCAGGGTTTTTTCTTCCACAAGAGTCCCCCTTCCTCTAAAAATCTCTGCAGTTTGGAGAATCTGAGATAGTTATGCTGGGTAAATGTCACCCTTTCTATTTCTAAGTAAGCAAACAAAACTAGTTTATCAACCAGATCTTGATATCTGTGAGCAAAGGGTAGAAACCTCAGCATGTGACCCGGGTTTAAGGAAAAGTAGTTTTTGCCAAGTGGAGTATTGGGAAAGGACTGTGGGCTTGAAAGCCAGAGTGTTTATAGCAGTTAATGTAGGATTAAGGGTAATGTGTTGTGTGTGTGTGAGGAAGGGAGATAAGCAGCTCCCTATTGAGGTGGACACATCATGGGACAGGAACATAATAGATTTTCCTAGACTGGTGTAATAGAAATGGAAAAGTTTGAGTATTTCTTGTTCTCAGTTAATCATTTCCACTGACTTAGGCTGGCAAAAGGGTGTGAGCATGGGCTCAGCCTCTCTGATAAAACACAAAGACTGTCAGTAATGATAAAGCTGTGAATTATTTTGGGCAGAGATGTGGCACAGTGTTGATCGTCTCGCAGCTCACTGTAAAAACAAACTCCTGTTTCCAAGCCCTCCATGGGTTTATATTTAGCTTGGGCAGCTCATTGTGTTCGAGTTGTCTGGGCTGGCTCTGACCTTCCTGCTGGAGCTAAAAAGGGCTCCCTGAAGTGCCGGTGCTGTTCTGTGCTTTCTCTTGTGTCTCCCTCTCTTCCGCTGACATGTGGGATTGCTGTTGATTCGGGTCGTAGGGGTGGGATGGGGTATCCCCATTGTTCCTCTCCTTCCTTATACACTGGGATCTCTCACAGGGAGGAAAAAACAAAGGCAATGAGATGGCTGATAGCCACTTGACATTACTAGCCTGCTTATTTACTCCATGTCAGCATTGACACAAGTGAACACCCCCCCACTTTTGTATGGGGAAGCAAATCAATGGGCACTTTAATGCTTGTATTTATTCAGTGAAATTTTGTGGAGAAAGCTCACAGGTTCTTCCTTCAGGTGCTGCAGGGCCCCCTTGGATGGGAAGAGCCCAGGGAGATTCCTTGGGCCAGCAGGATGGATGGAGAGGAAGGTTGCAAGGTTGTTTAAATGTATATAAAATCCCCCATGCCTCCATGAGTCCTGGAACTCTTCTGAAGTGATGAGCAAGAGGGTGGGCAGCAAGCCAGCCCTGGGGAAAGGAGGGGACAAGGCAGTTCCCACTCTGTTTTTCTGATAGTATTAGGTTGTAATGGAAAACAGCGTGTCCCAGTTAACAGATTTGCTTGGGATGGCTGGCGTGACTTTGACCCTGCCTCAGCGAAAGGAACTGGGCTAGTCCCTGGCTAGTGGAAGGGAAGAGTGCAGCACCCAGCCTGAACCTTGGTTGGGTTCCTGTGGGAATCCCTCATGTGCCGGCTTCTTGCAGGCAGCTGCGGCCACCAGGGCTGTCCCAGTAGCGCTGGTGTCAGCTTCACAGCTTGCAGCCAGCAGGGATCTGGAAGAGGGAGCTTCATGTCATGGGGCTGAGTGATCTCCCAAGCTCTCTTTCAGCCCTGCCTTGTGCATGATGAAATATTTTGCCCTTAATTTTGGCTTTTTCTGCTGAAGGGAAGGGGTAAAGCTACATCTTGCCATCCTGTTTGTTAATGTGAGCATAAGGCTGGGAAGGTACCAGGGGCTGAACCAGACCTCCATGGTCACAATCACGGGGATCACCAGACAACCTTTCTTCATGGGAAACTCCAGAAGCAGAGGTAGACACTGGAGAGCCTGTTAGCCCCTTAACTACAGAGGATCCAGCCTTGTTAGAAAGCACAGGCACAGCCTTCAGCCCCAACTGGGTCCCAGAAACAAAGGTGTCAAATGGATGGGTTCTCCTGCACAGGAGAAGGCACTGTGCAAGAGACTGAACAGCAGAGAAAACTGCTAAGAAAGGACTCACTGTACAGACTCCTCTTCCTTTCTCTGTGTAGATCCTGGGAGATGAAGATTCTGAGGGGGCTGAGGATTAAACTTGGAGCTTTCTGTGCTTGGGCACCAGTTCAAATCCAGCTTGAGCTGTTCTTGTTGAAAGCCACCTGGTAGCAGTTTGAAGGCTGCCTTGGCCCACCGGCAGTGCTGGCAGACATCCCTGGCCACTCAGCTCGATATGGACAGAGCCCAGCCATAGTGAGTGTGGGCACATGGGTGGTCCAGTTCACTTCCTCCAAGTGCCTGAGCAGGCAGGGGCAGTGGCCTGGGGCTGTGCTGTCCCTCCTGAGCCTACTCAGGCTTGGAGCAGCTTTCCTGTCTCCAGGATTGCAGGGTGGAGCTGGTTCCCCTGGTAGGTGTGGGCTGAGCAGCCAGGTTTGTGTTGCAGAACAAGGGGAGCTCGGATACCTGATTTGCTCCAAGAGGCAAAGCTCCATGTTAGAGTGATGGTAAGGCTTTGGGAAGAGCGGGGCTGCAGGGTACTGCTCCCTTCTCCCTCCAGCTCAGGGTGATCTGCCTTCACTCTTCGCCCTCATCCCTTCCACCCCAAGAGCCATGCTGTGGATGATGAGGGCTGTCTGTCTGGCGGTGGTGGTGGGTGGATCTTTGAGCAGCTGAGGTGAGAGTGCTTTGTGGACACTGCTCCTCTTGTGTTAAGTTTGTAGGATTAGGTCCAAAGTAAATTTCCTTTTTGCCTGTCTCTTTACTCTGTTGTTTGCTGCTTTCTCCCCCAGATCAATTCCCATGTTAAAACTAATGTTCCTGCCCTTTGTTTCTTCAAAGCTGACTCTTGGACCCTTGGGTTTTGAGTTCGTGCCTCTCTTTCAGCAGTTTTCCCAGGACTAGGAATCGAGGTCCCTTTGGCTGGGGAAGTTTTTGTGGAAATGTGGTTTGCATTTGCTCTTCCGGAGCTTGTGTTTGCACAGAGCTTGTGAGAGCCCCAGCGCTGGGTCCCACTGCCTGCTCCGGGCTGGGGAAGCGCCTCTTGCCACTGCAGCATGCGGGGTGAGCCGGGTGGATCAGTGCTTCACACACACCAGGGACGTGAGGAGTTTGCAGATCCCAGGGCTTTACTTGCTGTAAGGAACACTGGATTTTGGGTGGGCATGTGGGTTAACTCAAGGTTTTCTAGTGCTGTTGGAAGGAGAAAGTAGGCCTATGTAAGCTGGAACCTTTGCTCTGACACAGGCTGATAAATCATAGAATGATTAGGGTTGGAATGGAAAGGACTTTTTAAGATTGGTGATCCTGCCCCTCTACTCTGCTGCCGTGAGACCCCACTTGCAGCACTGGGTGCAGTTCTGGTGTCCCCGACACAAGAAGGACATGGAGCTGTTGGAGCAAGTTGAGAGGAGGCCATGAGGATGATCAGGAGCTGGAGCACCTCCCATAGGGAGCCAGGCTGAGAACACTGGGGCTGTTCAGCCTGGAGAAGAGAAGCTGCATGGAGACCTTAGAGCAGCTTCCAGTGTCTGGAGGGGGCTGCAAGGATGCTGGAGAGGGACTCTTCATCAGGAACTGTAGCAACAGGACAAGGGGTGATGGGTTCAGACCGAAACAGGGAAGTTCAGGTTAGATATAAGGAAGGAGTTCTTCCCTGTGGGTGTGGTGAGGCCCTGGAACAGGCTGCCCAAAGAAGTGGTAAATGCTTCATCCATGGCAGTGCTCAAGGCCAGCTTGGATAGAGCTTTGGGCGACACGGCCTAGTGTGAGGCATCCGTGCCCATGGCATTCCCCCTGTGTTTCAGTTCTCAGGTGCAAAGTAGGGGTACAGCTACTTCCCTCTCCCCTGAAAGCATTGGGAAGAAATATAATGAGGTCCCAAAGTCTGTAGGAATCGGAGCCAAATGAAAAGGGATTTTCTCTTTTTAGTAATAGACATTTTAAAACCACAGTAGTGGTCACTCTGTTCTCCAGAGGTTCTTCACTTCACAGCTCTGTGACATGCTTCTAGCTTTCTCAGTATATAAATCTGAGTTTTGGTGTTGGCTGGTTGATGACTGTTCCCTGCCAGCCACACAGAGTAGTGACATTATGAGCAGACCCTGAAGTTGCTCTCACATTAACTTCTGTGTCTGCCTGTGGTAAGTTCACTCCATGCAGCTCAGTGGAGCACGTCATGGGTGGTGAACAGGCTTTCGTCCAACAACGTGACAGTCTCCATGTGTATTGATAGACGGGTTTGTAATGACCTTGAAGAAAATCCAACTTTGCTTCTAATAATGAGCCCTGGTCCTGACCACGTACACCGCAGTGCTCAAAATCAACTGGATCAGTAGCTGCTCAGCA
Organism: Neopsephotus bourkii; assembly: GCF_033783945.1. Lineage (NCBI taxonomy): Eukaryota > Metazoa > Chordata > Aves > Psittaciformes > Psittacidae > Neopsephotus > Neopsephotus bourkii. Next base: position 1,574,026 of record NW_026900918.1, on the reverse strand, counting down.
CAGCTCCAATCAGACACAAGCACACATGTATCTCAGTGTTGTGCAAGTTCCCCCCAGCTTGGAGAAGATTCCTTGTATTAAATACCCCTTTTTGCCTAGACCAGTAGGGCTAAAACCGTGTTTATGGGATTTATACATCATCTATTTTGGAGAAAGGAGCTGTGGAGGAGCAGTGTTGAAGCAGCACCCTGTGAATGGTCTGTGACTGTCACGTCAGGGGGCCTGGTGGGTGTGAGAGCTGTTTGCTGGGGACAGGTCACAGGAGGCTGGGTTACAGGGAGAGGACAGCAGCCTCTGCCTCTTGGCTGGCCACCTTCAGTTCAGCTGCAGGCTTGCCTTGGCCCCTGGCCAGGTCCTGTCTTCTTACTGATCTTAACCCCTTGCAGGCAGCCACGTTTCTCTCTGCTGCTCACGCTCCTCCCCTCTTGCTGCAGCCCTGCAGTGTGATGCAGCTCTGTGTGGAAAGGGAGCAGTCAGTGTGCCTGCCTTCCCCAAGGGTGGACTTTCTGCTGCTTGAGCCCAGCGAGGCCTGAACCCCCAGGTATTCAGCTGGGCTTTCCCTGTGGGTTTTGCAGCCCATGCTGCATCTGAGCTGCTGGGTTCAGTGATGCATGAGCCCAAGAGCACAGGCCTGCCTGAACAAAAGGGTTGCACAAGGTGGCTTGGGAGGTAAAGCAGGATCTGATTTCTAACTGCTTGCTACCTTCAGCAAACCTTCTCCCCTTGCTCACAAAGGATCTTGCTGTTTGTTTCTTCTTAAGCAAAGTCAAGCTGGTTTGCTCTTGTGTTTGTGCATATTCTCATGCACCCACTCCGGTGGCTGGAGCATTTTGAGGTGGATGTGAGTGTTGGATGTGAGTGTGATGTGGGCTCAGCACTGCACAGGGCTTGCTCCCATTGCCACACAGCTGCCAGTTTATCTGTTCTTTTTTATGAGTGTCTAAATAATGCTTTTATAATACAGCCTGAAAGGAACCGACAAACATGTGTTGGCTCGTCCAAAGGGGAAAAACCGGGCTGACTTTGCAGGGCAGAGTGGTGCCAAGCTGGTTTCATGTACTGCTTTTGGCCTCTGTTCAACCAGTGGACTGTTTATTTGGATTTGCTGACAGTAAACTAACTGCAAATCATTGTGGTAATGTGGAACATGAAGAACTCTTCCTTTTGCTTCTGTATTTTGATGCTCTCAGAATTTCTTAGTTCCTCATTTATGGAGCAGGTGGGTTTGCTTTCCTGGAAAGAGAGCGTGCCATCCGTGGCCTGTTGCAGAGGCACTCAGCAGCCCAGCAGAGCCCTCTGCGCTAGTGACACAGACACATCCAGACTGAAGCCACCATCAGGCAAGTGGCAGCAAGTGGGAGGGATTTGTTTCAGCAGCGTGCTGTTCCCCTGAGCCACACTGCTCGTGCAGACGCTGCCAGCACAGCACAAGCTGGCTTCCAGGGCAGTAACCAGAAGTGCAGGCTGGAGTGGACTTTGGAGGCTTTCCTAACAGCTTGGTCCCTGCCCTCTAGATTGGTAGGTGCAGATTTCTCCTGGAAATAATGCTCTTTCACCCCAGAGGACTGTGTTCCTCTTGGGCTGGGCCAGGCAGACTTGATTTCACAATATTTCGTTGGATCAAAATCACTTTTGTGCTTTGCTAGAGGTTGACTAATCCTCCTTTGGTTGTTTGAGCAGCCGTTACCCATTAGTGAAATGAATGAGCAGCTCTTCGAGCTGTTGACTTTTTACCCAGAACAAAAACAAAGGTTTCTTGGTGGGTTTATTTGTAGCTGTTATTTTGTTGCTGGCTGTTCCTGAAAATGCGGTGAACCAAGCTGGGATACGCTTTCTTCTGGCATAAACGTATTAAATACACTCAGAGCTACAAAGAAGTTCAATGTGAGAAAGAAGCAAGGAACCTGTGCATCTTTGTAGTGTATATTTAAACCCCCCACTGTGATGCATTCCTTAATCAGGACTTCCACACTGTAATTAATACTCATTCCTTATGATTCCTGTCTGACTTGCTCAGGAGCCCATCATTGAGCCTGACTTTGACATGACATTGCAAATGATTGAATTAGTTTTTAGCTTAGTGACAGATTTCAGCAAAATGGAGCTTGGGAAACATTGGGTTTGCAACAAAGTGCTCCAAATGTCTCCTGAACTGTGCCATACAGTAACTACAGCTCTTCGTTTCTGTCTGTGTAAAGTGAGAATGACGAGACCTTCCCACATTATAGATTGTGATCGAGAATTCATGTCTAAATTGCTTTATCTTCACGTAAAATCTCAGCAAGGGGGCATGGTGATAAGCATATAGTGTATCCTGCTGCAATGGCACAGGACAACAAGTAACAAGCTATTTACCTAAGGAGTATAGTATTTGTAAGTGTGCAGTGTCCCAGGTTGGCAAGTGGCTACTTGTATCTCGGGAGCTGGTACAACCTGGCCTTGCATAGTCTGGCTTCAAAGCAGTAACAGTGGGTTATGGGCTGCAATTTCACTTCAAGGTTAAGGGCTAGACCTTGCAAATTGCTGTCCTTAAAATGATGGAGAAGCTCTACACAGCATCTGGAAGGTAGATCTGTCCAACTGGAGGGAGAGCTGCAGCCTTTCTGTGCTGACAGTAGTTGGACATCAGAGCATCTTGTGGGCCCTTCGTCACAGGCTGGTTTGTGTTGAAGGGACCTTAAAGCTCATCCAGTTCCAGCCCCTGCCACGGGCAGGGACCCCTTCCACGAGAGCAGCTTGCTCCAAGCCCCTGTGTCCAACCTGGCCTTGAGCACTGCCAGGGATGGGGCAGCCACAGCTTCTCTGGGCACCCTGTGCCAGCGCCTCAGCACCCTCACAGGGAAGAGCTTCTGCCTAAGAGCTCAGCTCAGTCTCCCCTCGGGCAGGTTCAAGCCATTCCCCTTGGCCTGTCCCTACATCCCTTGTCCCAAGCCCCTCTCCAGGTTTCCTGCAGCCCCTTTAGGCACTGGAGCTGCTCTAAGGTCTCCCCTTCAGGAGCCTTCTCTTCTCCAGGCTGCCCCAGCCCAGCTCTCTCAGCCTGGCTCCAGAGCAGAGCTGCTCCAGCCCTTGCAGCACCTGCATGGCTTCCTCTGGACTCACTCCAAGAGCTCCAGGTCCCTCTTACTCTGGGGGCTTTTCTTATGCTGGTGGTAGAGTCTTGACAGCGTGCAGCTGAGAGAGAGAATCCCCTCCCTTGCCCTGCTGGTCATGCTTCTTTTGATGCAGCCCAGGATACTGGGACTCTTACAGGTGGGATTGAATGTCTCCTAAAAAGCTCTGCCCTGTGTAAGCATAAGAACCAGCTTGTGACTGGGCTTTCACTATGAAAATAAATAGAAGAAGTTGGTATCCCATGGACTGTCAGATTTGCCTCCATGAAGCATCCCTTTGGCCAAGGGGAAAATATGGTCATAGCAGAGGGTAGGCTGAGGTCTTAACCCCTTCCTTTGAAGTGTTTCTCCAGATCTAACTTGAAAAATCCCCTGACTTTTACAGATGTGCAGCTGTGGGGTGATATTGTAGAAGTGGAGATCAGCATCTTCTCACTGTTGGATCTAGCACATAGTAACAAGGTTGTGGCTGTCAGTGTGGCACCATAAATGAGTTGCTGAGTCCACCCCCTCCTGAGCTTACCTTTGAATTGCCCAGTGTAGAGCTGGTCATGCTTTCTGAGAGCCCTGAGGTTTTCCTGCTGCCCTACCTTGATTACAGGTATTTTTCTGTTTCTTGATGGTACAATGGATTCTGTGAGGGACAGTCCAGAAGTGTTGTGGGTGTTAATGGAACAGCCAGGCTTGCACAATGGACCTGTAAGAACAGGCAAAGAAATGTCTTGTGAATACCCAGTGTGCAATCCAGTCTTTCTTGAGAGCCCTGAGTTCATCCTTTACTTGGAGTATTGTGTGCAGTTCTGGTGTCCTCAGCATAAAAAGGACATGGAACTGTTGGAACAAGTCCAGAGGAGGCCACGAGGATGATCAGGGGACTGGAGCACCTCCTGTATGGAGCCAGGCTGAGAAAGTTGGGGCTGTTCAGCCTGGAGAAGAGAAGGCTGCGGGGAGACCTCAGAGCAGCTTCCAGTGTCTGAAGGGGGCCTATAGGGATGCTGGGGATGGACTCTTCATTAGGGACTGTAGTGACAGGAGAAGGGGTAATGGGTTAAAACTTAAACAGGGGAAGTTTAGATTGGATCTAAGGAGGAAATTCTTTCCTGTTAGGGTGGTGAGGCACTGGAATGGGTTGCCCAGGGAGGTTGTGAATGCTCCATCCCTGGCAGTGTTCAAGGCCAGGTTGGACGAGGCCTTGAGTGACATGATTTAGTGTGAGGTGTCCCTGCCCATGACAGGGGGGTTGGAACTTGTTGATCTTAAGGTCCTTTCCAACCCTAACTATTCTATGATTCTATGATCCTGGGCTTGTTGAAGTTTGATACTCCTAGCACTGGTCCCTAGTGAGGTATAAGGTGGTAACTGGGGAATGGCTTTGTCCTAGGAAAGAGGAATTGAGCATTTGGAACCAAATATTGCAGGTTGTGGAACTGCTTAATGTATTAGGCAGCCCCCTGGGGAGCTTTCTTGTAGTTATCGTGGGTGATGGTAGCGACAACAACAGGTAAGGACAGAACTGGGGGACTGTGAAGTTTTGGGGGAGTGTCCCTTCCCCTGGAGCAGACCCTCCTGTGCAGACATAGCTGTCACTTGCCTTCTTCCTCAGGCTTCCTGCTTCTTCAGCCTTGCAGTCCTGAGTGCTGGGAAGCAAACCAGCTCTGTGGGCAGCCAGCAGCTGCCTCAGCACCTGCAGTTCTACGTGCAGGACACTGATTTCAACACTTCATTAGGGTCAGAAGCAGCCCTTGGCTCTGTGTATCCTGCAGGAGCGAAGGGTTCCCTTTCAAAGCAAAGGCTTTGAACCTGCTGCAGAGGCAGACTGATATTTCACCCTGTGTATGGTCTCTGAAGAGACCAGAGCAGCCTCAGATCTATGTGGGCAAGTTTCCATGGGGTTTATTGCTTTGCTGCAATGGGCAGAAGCAGGGCCAGATCTTCTCAGTAACCTCTTAGCTTCCAATCTGATCGTCCACACCCAGCATCTTTGGGGTTGTGCTCACACACCCCTCTCATTCTGGGGACAGCCAAAAACTTGGGAAATCCTCTGTGAAAATGGCCAAGAAGGGAGGAGTACTCCTTTAAAACTGATTGTAAGTTGAGAATTATTATTTTTCTGCATAGTGGGAAGTGCAGTCATAAGCTTCTAGCATGAATCATAGATGTGTGCTAAGGAATTCTGTTATCTCTTCATCTGTGTTGTGTTAGCAGCTGGAAGTCCCCAGCACTACCTCTGCTAGGAGCTCTCCTGACACAGGGAAGAAGACAGCTCTTCTGGAGAGATAATAAAGCATAAAAGCAACTATTAGGTAGGTCTGACTGATGGGGAATTGAGGTTCCCCTCAAAAGGGGGTGAGAAAGCACAAGCAGGGAGGAGAGGTGAGTTGGGACTAGCCTGCGCTTGTGTTGCGTGATGGATAGTTGTATGTGTCAGTCCTACAGCTGCTTTCCTGCACTCAGCTCCATAGGGATGGTTGCACACACCCAGCACTTCAGTGGCTGAGTGTGAGTGGATGGGCCCCGTGGTGTGACGCTTGCACTGGGATGCAGAATGCATCTTTTCAGTCTCCAAGCAGGCTGTGTGTGCCGACAGACAGCGCTCGGCTTAACCCGGAACAATCCCCCAGGGTGTCTGGGCAGGGTGATAATGTAGAAGGAATGCAGGGAGGGTAATGGAGAGAGAATCAGCATCCTCCATGCACTCCTGCTGTGGTCCTCAGTGTGCAGCTGAGTGCCCTCTCCTCTCCCCAGTCTCTTCTCCCTCCCAGCATGGGCAGGGCAGGCGCTTCTCGCTGCCTGTACTTGTTATGCCAGTCACACACATGCTGGTGCACAGACTAACACCCTCAGCAATCAATCTAAAAGATTAATTACCAACAAAAAAAAAAGAGATCCCACAACCCCACTTGCAGCATTTGAAATGCGTCTCAACTGTGTTCTGCTTGGGTTATTCATGGGGCAAAGAAATCACCTCCTGAATCAAGCAATTGAGAATGCAAATATCCCAGCCTGGCTCAAAAGAGGAATCAAGCTCTGTACTGTCAAGCTGATTTGCATCCCCTTACGTGGGGTCCTGCTCTGAGCCCAGGGAGACAATTTAGGAACAACTGTGCTTAATGCTCTGGGATGAGGTTTCTTAAGTTTTGCCCAGAGAGAAATTATAGTATTGCTGCTCCCGGTGTAACAGACCATAAGATAAGTTTTCTTGTTCTCTTCATGGCAACTGCCCTTCCTCTGGTGAGATCTTTCAGCCTTTTGTTTCCTGTCCCTGACCAGCTGTTTTTTGTGAGTTGAGTTGTTTTGTTGTTGTAAAATTGAAGCTTTTTACAGGCAGGGGAACAAAGATGTCCTTTTTTCTCTTGTGAGCAGGGAGGGAAAGTAGGTTGGAGCAGGTTCTCATGGGAGTGGGACTTCTGCTTCCAATAAGGATTTTACACTTTCTTTTGCCTTTTTACCCTATTCCCTGAAAGCAGTGTAGACGTGTCTTCCAGAAAGATTAGGAATTACATCCTGATCCCTTTCAGTCCATATCCCAGCAGTGGGGTGGGAAATGCAGCATTTGGGAGTAGATTGGAAATAGAAAGAAAAAAGCAAAATGAATCCCAATCTGCTCCTTGTTGTTATGTCCCAATGAACCTAAATCCTCTGTAATGTTCCTTGTTGTCTGTTGCAGATGTCAGAGGGAGAAGTAAAACAAAAGCTTTCCTGTTAAGTGCTGTTCATCAGTTATGACCCATGCAGAGAAGCATGGGCATGGCTGGAAACCACGATGGCAGTAACAGGCTCTGCAGGGTCTTTTTCCCTTTAAAACCCACTGTGCATCCTCATTTCTCCAACTTCAGTTTTCAGACAGGCTTCACTGTCTTTTCTTTCCCCCCTTTCCCTTTCCCATCCACTCTGTTTCTGAGTGGGTGGCCTGCAGCAATGGCCAGGAGACATGAGCTGGTTTGTCATGAGCTGATTTGACATGTGCTTGCACCATAGAGGACAGATGGGCCTGTTTTGAGGACAGATCTTTGGTCCCAGGCCTTGGGTTTTTCCTGACCCACCCTGACAGTCCCACTTTGGTGGGTTTGCTGCCACTGCCTGAGTTAAACCTAGAATCATAGAATCACAGAATGGTTTGGGTTGGAAGGGATTTTAAGATCATGCAGTTCCATCCCCCTCTCATGGGCAGGGACACTTCACATCTCCCCATTTGATTAAAGCTGCAGAACCAGGGCTATCACTGTCATGAACTTAGCGCCACAACCTTTTAGCTGCTCCTAGGGATCCTTTAGCATAGAAGCACATGCGGAATTTAGCATCATCAGCTCTTGTCCTGTTTGTTCAGTGCTGCAACATGTGGCTTCTGTTAATGGTTACTTACTGGTTTGTGCTGGGAGGGCTGTTAGGCTGGAGGAGGGAGGCATCAAGTAATGGTTTCACATAAAAGCTGGCTATTTGAAGCTGTAACATGAATTATAGGCCTGTTCAGCCCATTGTGGTGTAACAACAATTTCTGGGGTTGAAAATTAATATAGCTGTGGTTCAGGGGTTCCTCATGAGGGGCCTTTTCTCCCTGTTTCATCTTCAAGTCAATGTGACTAGAAAGTGCAGCAGCACATCCTGGTGAGATCCTGCATTCCCTGGTTTCTTCTGCACATCAGAAACTGGGAAAGCTTTGCCCAGGACAGAGAAGTTAACACAGAAGTAAAGGGGGCTGATTTCAGGGTTCATGGCACCAGTGCTAACCCTGTGAGAGTTTCAACCAGGGTCTTTAATTTTGTCTTCTGAATGTCTCCTTGATCACATGTGTGGATTCCTCTTGTGCCTGTGGACTTGTTTCATTTGAATGGCAATATATGTGGTGGTTGCCACTCTTCTGTTGATAGTAAAGGGGTAGCTTAGCCTGTATGTACAGAGAAGTGGCATTTCCATAAAGCTTCTCTCAACCCTGAGCCTTATCTCCAGCATCTTCAACCTGTGCTGGAAACATTCTGTGATGAGTTCCCTGCCTGGGGAAACTTGCTTTTTTGAGTAACTTACAGCCATTAGAAGCTATAAGAAATCTCAATGTTTCATGGTAGGGATAATGAATTTATCATCAAGTCTCTCCATTTAATTTTGGTCTTATTAACCACGTTTCTCTTGTTTCATTCCCAGAATGCCAGGACTGGTGGGCAGCAGGTTGCAGGCAGAACACTTCTATGCTTCCTGCAAACTGCACAGTCTGTTCTGCTGTGAAAAGCCTTCAGGTAGTGACAGACCTTGGAGAACTATCAGAAAAGCTCCAGAGGCCTCAGCCTTTTCTAATCAAGGTAATGCAGTGCTTTGTAAGGCTGGATGATTAGTCCAAACTCACCAACCAAAGACCCCTGGCCAGTACTTTCAACTACAAACTGCTGGTTGAGGTAGAACATGTATCTAAGACAACATTTAGCCCCAGTCAAAAGATGTCAGGGGGTGAGGAGTTCTGTGCATCCTTAGCAAGTTGTTCCTCTGACTAATTACTGTGGTTGGAAACAGCAGTCTAGATGGCTGTCCCTCTTGGATGTTCTTTGGCAGGATGGAAATGGGAGCAGGGGGGGAGCATCAGGTGCACAGCTTTTATCTTTGGTTTGTGTCATTTAAGACAGGGCAGCATCTCTCCTATGAAGAACTCAAACATTTTCAGTCTCAGGATCCAGAACTGGCAGAGGTTATAATAGAAGAAAACTCAGCTGAATTGTGGAGCTGCCCATTTTTCTTTCCCTGGTGAGTTAAAGACCAAACATGTGATAGATGGTACACATCCTTTCTGCAGAGGTGTCCAACCTCTTTGCCTTGGTCGGACTTGATGATGTTAAAGGTCTTTTCCAGCCTAGTTAATTCTGTGATTCTACATGAACAACCAGGAGCTTGTGAGCTGCACTTTAATTTTCACACTGAGCAGGGGAACAGCAGTGGGTTATGGGCTCTGCTTGCTGGCACTGATGTAACCCAAGGAGAAGGCTTTACACTAAAAATGGAGTGTTGTGGCTGGGACTTCACGTATTGTTCCCTTTGCAAGACAAAAATATCCCAGTAACTGCTTGGTCTTGTTCTTCAAGCCATACATTAATCATCTGGGCTGTGGTCTGATCACCTGAGGCAACTGGTTTACATCTCTAATCCCCTCTGTCTGCTCAGTGGAAATCCTCCACCATTAGTGTTGGCTCAGAGGGGATACCATGACTTCTGCAGAACACTGAGGAGTAGCAGAAGGCAGTTTCTGTTTGGTCCTGTGCAGGAAAAATGGCCAACCCTAATCCTGAGTTGCTGTTAACTCAAAGCTTTTTGCCGAAGCCCTTAGTGTGGCTCCAAGCCATGTGAACAGTTCAGAGCTCCTTAAGGTTACAGAGCAACCCAGCAACGTCTTTTCATGTGGAGAAGGGTGAGGAGAACGTGAGGAGGTGCCTCCTGGCATGGAGCAGGAGCTCCACAGGAGCCAGCAGCAGCTCCTGGCACGTTTGTATGAGCAGAGGAGCGTGGTTCAAGCAGACCTACAGAAGGGCATGGTGGAGCCTGTGCTTTAGATGGGATCTTCTTGCTGCACTTCTTGTCTGCAGCACTGCTAGACAGATGATCAGGTACAGGAGTGTTAATCATGTCACTAGACTGAGATGGAAAAATAACAATCCCCACCCTGCCTTTTCCAGTTACAATCCCTGGCCTAGAGAATAGACTTGTATTCCCCCTCCTTGCCATGTGGTTTCAGTTATGGTTGTGTCCAGTACCACCTCTGTATCGTTGTAATTAACGGATATGATTGATGACTCAGATCATTTTAAGGGAAGAAGGTGGGAAGTTAACTTTAGGCATCCATCATGATCTTTGTTCCCTGTTTATGTGGTCCTGCTACAGAGGGAGATAGGACGGAGCACAGGTTTAGAAGCTGGGAAGCCAAATTTGCTCCTAGCTCCTGGGGCTGGGCTGCCGTGCTGTTTATCAAGCAGGAGTATTTGTGAAGAAGTAGAAAATTGTCTTTTAAACACAAGCATTATCATTGCATGATATTTCTTTAATATGGGTTGTTTTGTTTAGGAACAAATCTGTGAATAAAACTCGGATTCTTCAGGAATTTTTCCCTGCTTCCTCTTTGCTGTCCTTCCCCAAGGCAGTGTCCCTGGAGAGCTGCTTCCTCATCCGCCACCCAGATTTGGGGAATAAGGTGAGGAGAAATTCATCCCAGAGACATTATCTCCTGACTGTTGTCCTCCAGTAGCTCCAAGTATCTGGGGGATTTGCAGGACATTTTCAGCTGATGCAATCCTGGCAAGAAGGGTTTAGGGGTTAGAGTTCTGTCCATCCCTGTGTAATGTGGCTTCTCGAGGTTGCTGTGCCACCCAGAAGCTGTCTGGCTTTGTGCAGGTGGTACACCAGGCCCATCTCCCTCAGCAGTTAGAGATGCCCAAGTGGTGTCCAAGCTCTGTTCACTTTCAGGGTGAGGGGATAGTCATTTTTTGCCCAGTTGGACAGAATTCATTGAGGAGTTGCACTGTAGGACCTGTTTGGGGCAGTGAGTTTCACCCTTCTGAGATACCTGCCATCGAGGTGTTTCACTGAAGGTAGTGACACTTGAGGCTTCCAGCCTGATCTCCTGCTTTCTTGTGGGTTTTGTGGGTGCAGAGAGCCTGTATTGCCTTGGGCAGAGATGGGAGGAAGAACCTTGCATGCAGCTGAGCTCAGGTATGACTTACTGGTAACTGGGAAGAGCAGCAAAGCTGTGGTTTGTGCTGTGTCACCTTGCTGCAGGGCAGAGACTTGCCCCCTTTTTGGTCAGACAGAGCCAAGAGAAGCTGGCAAAGCTGTTGAAATGTTCTCCTTTCATCCTAGAGCTACAGTCTGCACAGCCTCTTTGCTGTTGGAAGTGGACAGCTCACCCTGACTGTTGTACCTCTGGACAAGTGCAGAGGACACTGTGAGATGTTCAAGGTGGAGCTGGAAGCTGGAGATCTGGGTGAGTACTGGTGTTACAGTATGCAGGGTCTGGAAGATCCCTTGGTGTCAGGAGACTGCTTCCAGCTGGGTCTTTGCTGTGTGAGACCTGAGAAGGTGCTGTGTTCCATTACCACCTCCAAACTGGTGCGTGCCCGTTTGTTCCAGTAAAGAGATCATCCTGGACTGGGATACGTGTGATGTTCAGTGTCAAAAGTGAGCAGGGTGGGCTGCATGAGATATGATGCTCTGCTGGGTATCACAAACCCAGTGTGTCACAGAGGGCAGTGTCTTTCCAAAGAGCTTCTGCATACCTGCATCACCTGATGGGAAGTGGAGCAGTCATTAAGAATGGATTCATCTAATACAGCCTCTTCATTGCCTCTCCCAAAGGTTATGCCAGCGCAGATTACTGGATGATGAGCTTCAGGGCCAAAGGGACAGAGCCAGCAGTGATTTGTGACGGAGCTGCTAGCTAAGGACATGGGTGGGAGAACAGAGCTGCTTCCAGGACAAGAAGACTTTCAGCTTTGAAGCCAAGGCAACGTCTTGCAAGAGAATAGAGCTGGGGCAGGCAGCTTTGCCACCCTGCATGTTTACAATGTTTAAAAAGGACTGTTTTCCTGACCCTTGAGGTAATTCTTTGCCTTTCCCCAAATGTATTTTGGGAGAAGCTCAAGCTATTTATGACCTTCCCTGTCCTGTCAGGTAAGCCCTGGGTTTGCAGCAAAGGGATTTCTCAGGATGAGATTCACTTTGTGTCCTTTGTGGACTATGGCACTTCTGAAACTTCCTGGGGGGGTTGGGAGTGGAGGGGGTGTGTAACACTTGTGTGTACATTCCTCCTGAGGAGGAAGCTTTGAGCCTGTCTTGTCAGGCCAGTTCTATAAAGGGAATGAATTGATGTGTTCCAGCTTCACCCTATCTCCATCACATTCGCAGCTGCGTGCCTCAGCGGTGTGCCCCACAAAGCCCATCTCTGCTCCATGCTCCAGGGTTGAGATGACCCCTGCAGCCTAAGGGCAGAGACCCTCAGCATCGTTCTTGTACCAAAATAATCTGTTCAGGCCTCTTCTTTGTGTCTTGTGATCCCTCTCCTGCGCTTCTCTGTCAGCAGGTTATGAGTAAGTCAAATCGTAACTGGGCTTTTTCTTTGCTACAAACATACCAAGGCAAGTTTTGTGCTGGTGGTGCTGAGGCCCTCGTAATTCAGGATGGAGACGGGGTTGAGGGCAGAGCAGCGCTGTACAAGTTCCATCTCCTGATTCTGCTCTGCAGACACCAGGGCTGCTCCACTGTTTCCTCCTTGCTTTGGGAGGTGCTGCCTGTGTCCCTGCCCAGGGTACCTACAGGAGCACCTGAAAACTTCCTTGTCCCTGGTATTTCTTTGTGTCGCCTCCATCCAGACCTGGAACTCTGTCGCCAGAGTGAACGTTCGTTTTTCCTGAGTTCTTTCCAAGCTGCCTTCACTTGCTTCCTGTTGCTCGAGCACTGCTCAGCAATGCCCCGAGAGAGGCTCAGTTTCAGTGTTTGCAGGCTGTGGATGCTGAGGGCTCTTCCAAGTCTGATCCTTTGGGTCTGATCCTGTTGTGGAAGATCATTTACAGATGTGTCAGGGCTGAACTCACGGGCCAGGGCTGGGGTTCAGGACATATTCTCACACTTGTTAATATGGAATTGGGAGGGGTTTTGTTTGAAAGTGAGTTAACTCTGTTCTCAGGAGCAGGAACCTTTTCCTCTGTAAATATTTGAGGTACATGTGAAATGACAGATTGGAAAACTGTCTGCCCACCCTCTGCTTTTGAGTGAGACCAGGAGAATGGGAGCAAACATTGTGCTGATCTGAGTAAACTCTGACAAAAGCTGCCAAGTGGGATGACCACGTCTGGCTCCTGGACGAGGATAAGGCAGAGGACAGTTCCTGCTCCAAAGATTTTAGTCTGAGGCCTTGACACTACAAACATTTCTATGCATGACCCTTGGTTTTCTCCTGTAAACAAATGAGAACAGCCCCAGGACCTGTGTCAGTCTGGATGCATGGCCCTCAACACTGCACCAACACACAGCAGGTCTGGTAGAACCAAAGGGGGAGAGCGTGACTGGGTCAGGACAGGAAAGGACTGATCTAATTTGTGACAAAATATTAAAGGGAATTGGATTAATAAGATTGCCATCAGTATAATTAATGTTTGGGGAGTGTTTTCCACTTGTGACACTACGTGCAATCTGTACATGCCAAGACACACACCCCCCTCCTCCTCTCCCTCCTCTTAAAGCCTGGGTCTTAGTTAATGGAAATTTGGGGGTTTGGTGATGGCAGAATTAGGGCCTCGTTAGTGACTGTTACTATTTACACTCTGGCAGCTTCTCAAGTCAAATTCAAAGGCTGATGAGGTGACTTCACCTCTCACTGGGGTTGCACCTGAGCCGTTTGGTTAGAGATGCGTATGGGCAAAACCTGCTGGGCCTATGATCGTGGAGGCTGTGGGTGCTTTGGTGGTGCTGCCACTTCCAAGTGTCCTTGAATGTAACTTGTAAAAGCTGCAGAGACTGTTCTCCAAGTGTCTGTGAAATGCCTGTGCTTTGTGAGTCCCACCTAAGCCACTGTGGCTGTCTGGATCCTTTGGGAAGAAGCAGAGAAAATGGATCTATTGGTGCTTGCTGTTTAGACTGGGGAAAAAAGGGGAGGGCTCCAGGGCAGGTTTGTGCCTATTTAACGAAAGTGCTCTCAAGTATTGCTTCCCCCCTCCTCAGAGTTGCAGCTGGTTGGACAGAAGATGGTGAATCTGGCCTGTTTGCAGATCAGCTTTCCAAGTGCACTTTATGGTCTCTGCATAAGTTTCCAGCTCTGTGTCCAGGCGATACATTGCATATGTCCCAGCCGTGCTCCCTTTGGGGTTTACATCATTTGTTTTCAAACTTCCAGTATATTTTCTCTTCCTCTTCCAAAAGCTGTAAGGAATTAGCTGCTAAACTGAAACAGGAGGGCCGTTCTCCTGCTGATAAAGAGCCGGTCTTGGCCCTGGCCACTGTTGAGCCCCAGTCTGTAGCACGGCTTCTAGAGCAGCTCCTGTCTTCAGCTGCCAGAGGAGCAGCACGGGCGAGGAGCTGGGGTGGAAAACTCAGATGTGAGGCCAAAGTGGCAAGACTGGGGTGGCCAGAAGGAGGTTTTGACCCCTTGGCCATCAAGCAAGCAAGTCTTGGTTGTCTTCCTCACCCAGGGCTCCAGCTTCTCTTTGCAAGGGCTATAGGAAGGAGGCTGTGGCTTCCCTAGAGAGCCTGGCAGCTCCCAGTGAGCTGCTGAGGCTGAGCTGGGGGAGATGTGGCTGTTTCCTCAGCTATCGAGGCATCGATCAGATGAATCACTGGGGGGGGGGTGTCCCACGTGCTCTCCCTCAGCTCCAGCCTCCCTTTGGCACTTGGCTGTATCCAAGTGTCCGTGCTGGTTTGGACAATCCCCGCTTCCCACCCTGGCCAGCTTGGGGGGGTGCCAATCAATGCATGCAACTTTGCTATTTAAAGCCTATTTGTGTGCTTCAGAGCTGTACCCATGAGCTGGGACATGGGCTCTGTTCACTCAGAGGCTGCAAAGCTGCTCTGGAATCACAGAGACCGGTACTACCCGAGAGCCTGGTGGGCAGAGGTGAGGGGGGATCATCCCTCTCCTTGTCAGGGTACAAAGGCAGGCTGTCACCTGGCAGCAGGGCTGAGGCTTCTGGCTTAAAGCTGTCTCCATAAGCAGGGTCATTGCCTGTTGCTCTCAGCCAGTCCTGAACTCAGGGTAACTGAAAGGAGGAGAAAGGCGGGGTGTTACTGCCTTCAGCACCAGGGAGCCAGCATCCCCCGTGGGAGCCAGCCTGACAGCTCCTCTTGATTCTCTTTTTGCTCCCCATTAGTTTCCCCCTCCCCTCTGGCATTGCACACACCAGTTCCTCCAGGGCAGCTCTCCAGGTCCCAGCCTCAAAATCCCTGTGCAGTGCCCTGCAGAATGGGTTTCCTGGGAGCTCTGTTCCTTCTCCCGCTCCGCACTCTGGCAGATGCTGGTTCTACTGGGCTGGATCTGAGCCCTCCTGCTCTCGTGGCTGCCCTCCCAGCAGGTCCTGTAAGACAGTGGGGAGCAGAGCACCTCACCACTGGAGATGAGCTCTGTGAACAGCACCATCCCAGGCAGGGATGCTCCTGCCTCTAAACCTGTGTTCACATTGGGAATGCTGCTCCAGGAGGGAATTTTGCAGATCCCAGGCTCCGTGATCTGAGTTTAGCCCCGTGGCTCCCAGGAGAACCGGATACATTCTGTATTGAGGCCACTGTGGTGGGTGCACAACGAGCTTTGGCTTCCCACAAACCAAACTCTCACCTCTTGCTAAATTCTAGGTAGAGCTCTGCTTTCTCCTCTTCAGGAAGCTCCTTCTTGCACAGGATTTACTGTCCTGATGAGTTAAACGCGGGAGATGCTGGACTCCCCCTTTGCTCTGGAGGTTCAAGCACATGGCAAGTGGTTACTTTTGGTGTTCTCTCTGTCCTCAAGGAGAGGAGCTGTGTCAGAAGGGCTCAGGGGTGCTGGGAAGTCGAGCTGGACATGCATAAAGACTGTTTTCATGCTGAACGCTATAAAACCAGTGGTGGATTAAAAGAAAAAAAGGATGTAAATATGCACTTAATGCAGAATTTTATGGATGGTCCTAATTTAATATATTGCAACCTTTGTAAATACTTGGGAAAAGCCTGTAAAGTGTGTAAATAAATGAGATTTGTATGGAAGAAGAATAAAAACAGTTTTTACTTTTTGCAATTAAATCCAACTGTTAATGCAGCTTTTTCCCCTTTCCTGGTTCATTTTCATGTTGCATGTCAGTCATTGGGGGGTATTTAACTGTTTTAGGGCACTTTTTTCTGGGTGGAAGTGTCATTTGAAGTGAAAAGTTGGAACATTTTCATTTGGAAATTCCAAAGGAACATTTTGGGGAATGTTTTGTCAGGTTTGGGCTGGTTCCCATGTTAGTGCCACAGCTCTGCCTGTCCTTCCTTTCTTCCAGGAACAATTGCTGTCCTCCCTTCAAAAGTCGTAGAACCCCAGCCTGGTTTGTATTGAAGGGACCTTAAAGCTCCTCCAGCTCCAACCCCTTCCACTGGAGCAGCTTGCTCCAAGCCCCTGTGTCCAACCTGGCCTTGAGCACTGCCAGGGATGGGGCAGCCACAGCTTCTCTGGGCACCCTGTGCCAGCGCCTCAGCACCCTCACAGGGAAGAGCTTCTGCCTAAGAGCTCAGCTCAGTCTCCCCTCGGGCAGGTTCAAGCCATTCCCCTTGGCCTGTCCCTACAGCCCTTGTCCCAAGCCCCTCTCCAGGTTTCCTGCAGCCCCTTTAGGCACTGGAGCTGCTCTAAGGTCTCCCCTTCAGGAGCCTTCTCTTCTCCAGGCTGCCCCAGCCCAGCTCTCTCAGCCTGGCTCCAGAGCAGAGCTGCTCCAGCCCTCGCAGCATCTCCATGGCCTCCTCTGGCCTCGCTCCAACAGCTCCACGTCCCTCTGGTGCTGCTGCCCCAGAGCTGGATCAGGGCTGCAGGGGGGGTCTTGAACCTGCCCGAGGGGAGACTGAGCTGAGCTCTTAGGCACAAACTGGGAGTTGAAAGCCTGTTGAGAGGTCAGCCCAGACCCTGCTTGCTGGAATCATTGGACTGTCGAGGCCATGGTAGACCCTGGACCCAGTGAAGCCAAGGGGGGGGCAGGAGATCTGCTGTGGGAAGAGGTGATCGGTGTGGTCCAAACCAGAGGTGGTGAGGCCCGGCCGGGGCAGAGCCGGCAGCGTGTGACTGATGGGCAGCTCCCAGGGCAGCTCCCGGAGTGGAGCCGGTGCTTGCACCAGCGCAGATGGGGGGGAAGAGGCTGCTGGGGCTCTGCCAGGGCCGCTCCATGGCCCCGGGGCTGGTGCTGAGCCCCGCGGAGTCCGCCTGGGGCTGGAGCGCAGCAGGGTCAGTGCCTGTGATTGCAGCCAGCCCTGCGCGCAGCTGCGGGCCTCGAATCCCTGCTTCGGGGCAGGTTCAGCTCTGGATCCCGTTCTTCCTCTCCTCTCATCCTCTGATGGCACAGGGAGGGGGCATCAGCCCTCCATGGATCCCTGTTCCCCGGGGCCGTTCCTCGCTGCTTGCCCCGCTCACAGACACGGGGCTGGCTGAGGGGGGCTCTGACTCCCGCCTGGGGAGTTTCCACCCTCCAAACCCTTCCCAGCAGTTGCATCTCGTTGCCTTCGCTTCCAGACACAGCTGCGCTCCAGGCCCAGGGGAGGACCCTTGTATAAAGCAGGGCTTTGCCGGCTGCCTGGGGCTTCTCAGTGCGGTCCAGGAGGGAAGGGACGGGACGGGACAGGAGGTGGAAGAGGGTCCGTACCCGGGGGCCTCAGGGGTGCCTGAGGTTTGGAGCAGCAGAGGCTTGGCTGCAAAGCGCCCATGCCGGGGTTAGGCTGCAGGCACAGGGTCTCTCCTGGGGAGCGGACCCTGCGCACTCGCTGGCAGGGGCCGTGCTGCTGCTCCTCCATCAAGGCCGATATGTGAGCTGGGTGTGTTCCTGTGGCTCCCAACTCTGCTCTCATAAAGAAAGCCATTTCCTCCCCAGTCTTCGAGCTGTTGGGTGTTCCTTGCTTTGGGGAGGTGCTTTAAAGCTGCCTGCCAGAGCCGTGGGCTTGCGAAGAGCAGAAGCTGGCTGCACGATGCTGAGCTCAGGTCTTCCTCCTGTTGTCCTGTTGCTCGCTGTGCTGGAGCTGAGCTCTGATGCTGGAGCATCGCTGAGCGAAGAGGAAAAGAAGATTATCTTGGATGGGCATAATAAATATCGCTCCCAGGTCTCTCCTCCTGCCATGGACATGCTGAAGATGGTAAGTGGCTTTTAGTGCAGGGGAATGCCAGAGGGGGTTTGAGTAGTGCAAGCCTCAGTCTTAATGCTTGTAGGGATTGGGGTTCCCTTTAGGGGAGGCAGAGCAATTCTTGTGTAGGGTTACAGCCAAGTGTCAATGCCTCTAAAGAGATCAGTTTCTGCACACCTATAGAGATGTTTATGATCACTTCTGGAAGTTCCTAAGTGAGATCTGGATGCCCTGCTGCCCTGTGCGAGTGCGATGCAGCTCCCTCTGTGAGTGCCTGCTGGAGCTCGGTGTGATGGGGAGGATGGAGGAGGATGTCCTGCTGTGCGAGCATCACCTGCTGCCTTTATCTATAGGAGGAAGCATCAACTTCAAACATGCCCAAAACCATGACAAAAAGCTCCTTCAGCTGTTTGGGCTTTCCATCCTGCTCCAAATCCCTGTGCGTGGCTCTTGGAGCTGAAGGATTCCCCCATCTGCTTGGGAAACTGAGCCAGGTGCCCACCATCGCGTGTGCCTGCAGCGGGAGCAAACCCGAGCTCTGAAGCTGGTGCTTTTTGTCTTACTCACCCCTTGATTTGATCAACATCTGGCTGTTGTGTTCTACAGCATGTGAGGGGCTTTGTCACTGCTTGCAGAGCAGTGAGAGGAGCAGCACGGCTGTTGGTCACAGAGAGCTGTGCCAGCGTGCCTGCAGCAGACCCCAGCAGTTGTCCAGGCTGAATGAAACCTTTGTGGGCTGGTAAATGGGAGCTCACTGAGCAAATGAAGCAAAAGCCATGTGCAGGTACAGGTCTGATGAGTGGCTTCACACTCGAAGGGCACAGAGCCTGAACCCTGAGGGTCACGGTCCCACGGATGCTCACCAGAGCAAGGCACAGAGGACTCAGAGGGCTTTGGAGCCTGAGGGAAACGACCCCTGCAGGTCCTGAAGTCAGCAGCGCTCTGAACCAGGGACTGCTGCTCCTGGCTGAAGCTGGCACTGGGGGTCCTGTGCCCCGGGATGCTCCTTTCCCCTCCTGCTCGCACACAGCGCGCCCGCTCCCGGCCCGGAGCAGGGGTTGGTTTATGCACACAGCACGCGTGGAGCTCACAGCAGCCCCGGCACCTCCTTGGCAGAGCGTTCCCAGGAGAGCTCCATCCCCGCTTCCCTCAGGCTCTCTTTGCCTCCCAGCTGCGCGGCACCGTGCCCGGCCGAGCTCAGCCCCTGCTTCCATGGGGACACTGCTCCGGGGGCCGGGGAAATGGTGATGGGGGGGTGCAGAGCCCGAAGCCAATCTCGTTTTGAGCGAGGCAAGCCCTGCAGGGGGGGGTCCTTGTTCACAGACCCAGCTCCGTGCCAGGGCTGTGCGCTCCCAAAGGGGGTTTCTGCCACTGTCCTCAGCCTGGCCTGGGGCCATGGGGGGAGCTCAGGCACCATCCGTGCCCTTTACAGGTGCCTTGGTGCTTCCTTCCCCTCTAGTCCCTAAGTGCTGCTGCTCAAGGGCTCATCCACATCCCGTCGAGACCCTGACGGTGACATGCCCTGCACCAGGGCCATGCCCTGATCCCTCTTGGACATATCCCTAGCTCTGACTGGGAAGGTCCCCTTTAGGATCCCGTGTTTGCTGGGCTGCCTTCCCAGCAGAGCTGCTGTCTCCATCAATGGTGTAAGGATGGTCCAAACAGCTGCGGCTTAGGATTCCCTGTGTGCATCCCTGGGAGGAAACCTCTCCTCCTCCTCCTCCTCCTGCACATCCCTGTGGCTGGTGGGCTCAGCTGGCGAGGGGGCTCCTGGCAGCCTTCAGCCATCCATGCCTCTGATCCAAGCAGACAGATGATGTTTCCAGGGAGCGTGTGCTCACAGGCTCTGTGCTGTGTTCTGCTCCCTCCCATCCCCACTCTGGTCAAAGAGGGATGGCCCCAGGTTCCAGGGTGAGTTTCCTCCCTTCTGCCATCCAGCGTCACGGTTCCTCTGTGCTAAGTTGAGGATGCTCCATGATGATGATGTTAGAAGCTGGTGCAGGGCCTGGAGCACAGTGTGATGGGGAAGGGCTGAGGGACCTGGGGGGTTCAGTGTGGGGAAGAGAAGGCTCAGGGGGGACCTGATGGCTGCCTCCAACTGCCTGACAGGAGGATGGAGCCAGGAGGGGCTGGGCTCTGCTCCCAAGGAACAAGGGATGGGACAAGAGGAACCGGCCTCAAGCTGCACCAGGGCAGGTTTAGATGGAGCTGAGGAACAATTCCTGCCCCAGAGGGTGCTCAGGCATTGGAACAGGCTGCCCAGGGCAGGGCTGCAGGCACCGTCCCTGCAAGTGTTCACACAGTGTGGAGACGAGGCCTCAGTGCCATGGGTCAGGGGTGGCCTTGGCAGTGCTGGGGTAAGGGTTGGACTGGATGGGATTAAAGGGCTTTCCCAGGCTGGTTCATTCCATGACTCCGTATGCTCTGGGCAGGGCTGTCACAGTCATGCTGATGCACTGACCTCGTGTTTGACCCAGAAGCTAACACCCGAGAGCTGAGGTTCTCATGAACGGGGAAACCGGGGCCCTTGGTGTGAGCCCTGGTTCACGCCGAGAGCCCCACATCCCTCCCTGGGCACTGACACCGAGCCCCTTTCAGAGCTGGGACGCGGAGCTGGAGGCCTTTGCTCAGGCCTATGCAGAGAAGTGCATCTGGGACCACAACAAGGAGAGGGGCCGCCGGGGGGAAAACCTCTTTGCGATGGCCCCAATCCTGGACCTGGAATTCGCTGTGGAAGACTGGAACGGGGAGGAGAAATACTACAACTTGTCATCTTCCACGTGTGTCCCCGGGCAGATGTGTGGCCACTACACCCAGGTACCGGGCTGCAGGGTGGAGGGATGGGGCTGTTGGGCTCCCAAAGCCTTTGGAAAGGGATGGGGAGCCAGGGAGGAATCATAATGGTACAAGGGACCTGGGCATGGTCCATGACCAGCCTTTCGGAGAAGAGCTTTGTTTAAACAAGCTCTGCAGCAATTTTTGGGCTACCCAGACCTGGGCACCAGCTGGTCTTGGGCAGAGATACGAGGTTTCAGAGCTGGGTAGGAGCAAGGAGGAGCAGAGCTGGTGCTGCTAAGTATGGATGTAGAGAGGGTTCCAGGACCAAAGTAGAGATGGGGATGCTCTACCTGGCTAGACAATACAGTAGGAAAGCTGTGGTGCTTGGATATACAACCTGCTGCCCCAGGGTGGTCCAGACAAGGGCGAGAGAGAGGATCCTGAATGCTAAAGTAAGGAGGGGATGTGGGGCACACATTAGGGGATGAGGGGGACATTGGTGCAATGATAGAGCAGTGCCAAGGGACAGGTCACCAACAGAGCACCATTTTAAACTGAAACAGGGGAGGTTCAGGTTGGAGATAAGGCAGAAGCTCTTCCCTGTGAGGGTGCTGAGGCGCTGGCACAGGGTGCCCAGAGAAGCTGTGGCTGCCCCATCCCTGGCAGTGCTCAAGGCCAGGTTGGACACAGGGGCTTGGAGCAAGCTGCTCCAGTGGAAGGGGTCCCTCCCCGTGGCAGGGGTTGGAGCTGGAGGAGCTTTAAGGTCCCTTCAACCCAACCCAGTCCATGTCTCTATGATTCCATCTGCCTCCACCCAAGCACCTCACCCTCAGCCCTGTCTCTGCCTCAGGTGGTGTGGGCCAGCACGCACCAGATCGGCTGCGGAGCAAAGTTCTGTGAGAAGATCGATGGGATCGATGCTGAGGGCATGCACCTGCTCGTCTGCAACTATTACCCCCCGTAAGTCCCCCTCCTCCCGGGGCCGCTGCGTCTCGGTGGGGTTTCAGTGCTGGAGATGTCCTTCCTTCAGCCCTTGCAGCAGGGCAAAGCGATCCCTGGAAAGGTCTCCATTACCTTGGCTCGGTCACCAAGGCAGGAAGGGTTTCCTGGTGATCCCTGCCCGTGACTGCCGCTGCTGAGGTCTGGGTCAGCTCCTGGCACACACCTGGGGGGGGGTTACCCCAAAGAGCTCCCCAGGGCTGATGTTGCGGTAGGTGAGGCTCAAACAGCCGCTCCCTGCGCCGTGCCTCGCTCTTCCCCACCGGCAGCAGGGGTCACCTTGGATGGAGATGCCCATTTGCACCATCAGAAACGGTTGGACATGGGAGGAGAGGTGGGTGCCTGCTTGCAAAGCCCTGGGACCAGCCTTGGGGACCACTTGCTTGGAGCTGATGACACCAACAAGAGCAGTTGGTTCCTGCAGGGCTTCAGGGGTCTTGAGCAGAAGGGAGACAAAATCTCATCTCCAGATGCCCATCTCCTGCTCTGTTCTAGGGGTGATGAAGGATCTGCTCCATGGAGCTGCCTCCACGGCTTCAGCAGCCTTGGTGCAAGGCTGTTGAGCAAACGGCACTGACAGTGTGGCAGGAGACCAAGACCTGGCTTTCACATTAGTCCTGAGTTTTGCCTTGGCTGGGATATTCCACTTGGAGCAGACCCCTCCTCTGGGATGGGTGTTTCCCCCTCCGCTCACACTTCTTTTTCCTGGCAGGGGTAATATGAAAGGCCGAAAGCCCTACAGGGCAGGACCCTCATGTTCACAGTGTCCCGAGGGCAGAGTCTGCGTCAACTCCTTGTGTGGTAGGTGAAGAGAAGCGGCGCGTGTGGGACCGGGACCCCCGCATTGGGGTCCAGGCTCGGAACACTGCTGGAGCCATTGGGAAGCCCTGGAGCAGCAGTTCCAGGGCTGGACCATGGGACACGAGGTGTGCTGGCAGCCTGTCCTTGAGGACGAGGACCTGCAGCCCCCTCAGGCAGCAATCCCTGCCCTGTGAGGATGCCCCTTGGGGAGCAGGGAGCGGTGGGAGGGGGGTGAGAGGTCTCCAGGCTGGGAGCCCAGGGGTGGGACAGCCCCATTGACCAGAGAGGGGTCGGCTGCTGCTCCAGCCCCGCTGGGTCCTGCTGGCCCCGCTCAGCACAGGGCTCTGCTGAGGGAGGCGACTGCAGCCCTAACCCCTGCACCTCTCATCTCTTACCAGAGCCCACTGTAGAAGAGAGCACTCCAGCCCCTGTGACAGCAAAGGCAAGGCCCTCCACCCCAACCGCTGCCATGCCAAAACCCACAGCCACAGCCAGACCAGCACCCACCACAGCCAGACCAGCACCCACCACAGCCAAACCAGCACTCACAACACCAGCACCCACCACAGCCAAACCAGCACTCACAACACCAGTACCCACTACAACCACAGCCAAACCAGCACCCACAACACCAGTAACCACTACAACCACAGCCAAACCAGCACTCACAACACCAGCACCCACCACAGCCAGACCAGCACTCACAACACCAGCACCCACTACAACCACAGCCGAACCAGCACTCACAACACCAGTACCCACTACAACCACAGCCGAACCAGCACTCACAACACCAGTAACCACTACAACCACAGCCAAACCAGCACCCACAACACCAGTAACCACTACAACCACAGCCAAACCAGCACTCACAACACCAGCACCCACCACAGCCAGACCAGCACTCACAACACCAGCACCCACTACAACCACAGCCGAACCAGCACTCACAACACCAGTACCCACTACAACCACAGCCGAACCAGCACTCACAACACCAGTAACCACTACAACCACAGCCAAACCAGCACCCACAACACCAGTAACCACTACAACCACAGCCAAACCAGCACTCGCAACACCAGCACCCACTACAACCACAGCCGAACCAGCACTCACAACACCAGTACCCACTACAACCACAGCCAAACCAGCACTCACAACACCAGTATCCACTACAACCACAGCCAAACCAGCACTCACAACACCAGTACCCACTACAACCACAGCCAAACCAGCACCCACCACAGCCAAACCAGCACCCACCACAGCCAGGCCAGCACCCACCACAGCCAGACCAGTACCCACCACAGCCAGACCAGCAATCACAATACCAGTACCCACTACAACCACAGCCAAACCAGCACGTCACAACACCAGTACCCACTACAACCACAGCCAAACCAGCACCCACAACACCAGTACCCACTACAACCACAGCCAAACCAGCACCAACCACAACCAAACCAGCACTCACAACACCAGTAACCACTACAACCACAGCCAAACCAGCACTCACAACACCAGTATCCACTACAACCACAGCCAAACCAGCACCCACAACACCAGTAACCACTACAACCACAGCCAAACCAGCACTCACAACACCAGTATCCACTACAACCACAGCCGAACCAGCACTCACAACGTCAGTACCCACTACAACCACAGCCAAACCAGCATCAATGACAACCAAACCAGCACTCACAACACCAGTACCCGGTACAACCACAGCCAAACCAGCACTCACGACACCAGTACCCACTACAATCATAGCCAGACCAGCACCCACCACAGCCAAACCAGCACTCACAACACCAGTACCCACTACAACCATTGCCAAACCAGCATCAATGACAACCAAACCAGCACTCACAACACCAGCACTCACCACAGCCAAACCAGCATCAACCACAACCAAACTAGCACCCACAGCGCCAGCACCCACCACAGCCAAACCAGCACCCAAAACACCAGTGCCCACCACAGCCAAACCAGAGCCCACCACAAGCAGAGCCAAGCTAGCACCCACAACACCAGTGCCCACCACAACCAAACCAGAGCCCACCACAAGCAAAGCCAAGCCAGCACCCACAACACCAGTGCCCACCACAACCACACTTCCAATCACCACCACGTTCCCAACCACAGCCCAGCCAAGCCCCACACCCCTAACCCCCATCACAACAGCCAAGCCAAAACCTGCCCCCACACTCCCAGTGCCAACCCCAGACAAGCCAAAACCCATGGCACCAGCAACCACCAGAGCCATAGCCGTGCCAGAGCCCACCATGCCAGCACCCACCGCCACTACTACCAAGCCAAAGGCCACCATGCTGACAACCACTGCACCAAAACCCACCACAGCTATGACCAAGCCAGCACTCACCACAGCCACCACTGCAGCCAAGCCAGCACCCACCACACCAACACCTACCACTACTACAGCCAAGCCAATACCTGCTGCTACAACATCAGCAAAGCCCAAACTCACCACCACCACCACACCGGCTTCTACCACAACAGCAAAGATGCAGCCAAACCCTACCACAACCACAAAGCCAGAACGCACTGAAACAGAAAGACCCACTCCTACTGAGGCAACTGGGCTATCTCTTTCCTTGGAGCCCACTTCACACTTGGGTTATGAAGCATCTCCAGAAGCAGAGGTAGACACTGGAGAGCCTGTTAGCCCCTTAACTACAGAGGATCCAGCCTTGTTAGAAAGCACGGGCACAGCCTTCAGCCCCAAATCAGTCCCAGAAACAAATCAAGGTCTCAAAGAGGATGGGAAGGAGAAATCGGCCTTTTCCAGCCCACCTCCATCCCTCAGCCAAATAGTTCCAGAGATCAAGTTAGGCTTCAACAAAGCTGAGCTCATAACCCCCTCAAAGGCAGTGCTCTTCAGCCCCGAAGAACCCACCTTCTTGCGCTTAACTTCATCTGCCAAAGACCAAAAAGGGCAGAGCCCTGCTTTCCAGAACTCCCTCTCAGGTAAGGGGATGGTGGAGTCTGTCCTGGCATGGACCCTCAGACGTTCCGTGATCCCCAAGCAGCATGGAGAATGCTTGGGAGGAGCCAGGTCCTCTGGATCCTCCTCTTGCACCAGCTCTTCCCCACTCTAACACTGAGAGGAGCCGGTTGGATGTCTCCTTCACACAGCATGGGTTTGTCTACAGCCTGCTCCCCACTAACCCACCAACCGCCCCACTGGATGGCTGCACTGCTGCCTCGCACCTCGCCTGCCTTGGTGCACGTCACCGATGGACCTGCATGAGAGGGAGCTCCTTTTTCTGTCCGCATCTCCCCCCCTAACTCCCCATTTTCTCCTCTCCCTCCAGCAGGAGCCCTGGACACCGAAGAACTGGAGGCAAGCTCTGACCAGGCAAGCGTGGATCAGCCCACGGCTGGAGCCCCCAGTACCTGCATGGGGCTTTCGCTCTTCCTCCTGCCCAGTGTCATCCTGGTGGGCTTTCTGCTTTGAATGGTCTTCCTCAGCTGTCCCTGCACCGGTCACCAAGGCTTTCTTCAGCACTGGTTGTTCCACAACCCTGGTAGGCTTGGGAGATGCCATAGACAGTACAGGTTGACACGCTCTCTTCTTATGCTGCCTTACCTGCTCCAGCCCCAGCGAGCCAAGGGCAGCTGGCAGTCCCATAGGAACCTGGTCCCCTTCTGAGGAGACCCAAGGGCAGGAGGGTGTCTGCCCTAGGGCTGATGACCTTGGATGCTTCTCCTTTCCTCTCAGCCAGCCTGGACTTGTGGTCCGTTTCCAAACGGAATGCGATGAGCTCTCCCACCACCCGTGTGGCTGGCCGGCCCTGCCGCACCGTGTCCCAGGGAAAGCAGAATGACTTGGAAACCCGAGTGGCACTGAGACATGGGCACTGCTGTTTGTCTGTACATGAGACATGGTGGTTGGGTTTGTCAGGATAAGCTCCCAGCACTCTTTGCTCCTCCTGATGTGTCTGTTTCAGTTCTGGAGAAGTTTCATCTCTTCCCTTCTTGTCCAAAAAGTGGCTTCTTCTTTTTTCCACAGGAAAGGATTTCTATTTCCTTCCTGGTTCTGCTACAGCTATGGCCAGTGCTACCCAAATGTTCTCCTTGCTCCTCCTCACACCGCTGCAGCCTTTGCCTCCTTCCTCTCTTCTGCTCTCTGCTGCATGTACCCATTCCACAGCCATGGAATCATGGAACCCCAGCCTGGTTTGTGTTGGAAGGGACCTTAAAGCCCACCCAGCTCCAACCATGGGCAGGGACCCCTTCCACTGGAGCAGCTTGCTCCAAGCCCCTGTGTCCAACCTGGCCTTGAGCACTGCCAGGGATGGGGCAGCCACAGCTTCTCTGGGCACCCTGTGCCAGCGCCTCAGCACCCTCACAGGGAAGAGCTTCTGCCTAAGAGCTCAGCTCAGTCTCCCCTCGGGCAGGTTCAAGCCATTCCCCTTGCCCTGTCCCTACAGGCCCTTGTCCCAAGCCCCTCTCCAGCTTTCCTGCAGCCCCATTAGGCACTGGAGCTGCTTCCTCTCTCCTAGTCCAGTGCCTTGACTGTTATACGCATGTGCCTGCACCTCTGTGCATGCACACAAGACAAACCTTCAGCACTAAAGAGTTATTGCTGGCTCCTCATAGAGCTTCCTTCTGCATGGCTTCCTTCTGTGCGTAACTGAAGTGTATTTGAATTCAGATACAGATCCTGGTTGACGTATAACTTGTGTGTGATGGAACTGGGTCCAGGAGAAATAAGTCAGCATGTGTGCTGGTGAAAACTGGAGCTCGAGAGAGCCAAGGGGATGATGACAGAGGTTACCAGTGGTTCCAGGACTTGCTGCAGGACCACTTTCACTGTTTGGGACACTGTGTTTTAGCCCCCCTCCATGTCCCTGTTCCCTTCACACTGAGTGTTAAATATGTGACAAGTCTTGCAGAGTGGTGGGAAGGGAATAGGAGACCCAGTCCCTTCTCTGGTCACTGCATCCTTTGCTTTCTTAAACAGATGAGGTGGAGAATGACCTGAAGGCCAATATTTGTGTCCTCCCCTCCAATGTTGTGTCCTGTGCATCCCCAGAGCATGCACTGAATAAACCCTGTGGTGAAAGGCTGTGAAGTGTCTCGCTGGGGGATCTGGAGGCCGGGGACCCTCTTATTCTATCACTGAAACACTCTCAGTCGTGAGCTTGGGCAGAATCACTCCTGGGGTGCTGCAGGGGTTTGGGTTTGGCGTTGTAAAAGCACCCAGGAGCCAGTTTTCACAAGGGGGCAACTTAATGCTTTGAAGCCTGTGTAAAAGCAGCAGGAGGAGGAGGCTGGGGATGCTGTAGGGAATGTTCCCCGAGTGCCCAGCTGAGGGCAAAGCAAAAACTGTCCCATGGGAATTTTGGGGCAAGGAAAGCAAAAGGAAGAGAGCTCAGAGTTAAAAAGTGGAAATCCAAGCTGCGGGTTCTGTTTGCCCAGCCTCTGCCACCCCCGAGCACAGTTTTTCATGTTTGCAGCAGGGACAGAAGTTACATGCGAGCGTGTGTCCCCAGTTTCCCTGTTCCT
The DNA here is from genome assembly GCF_033783945.1 of Neopsephotus bourkii. NCBI lineage: Eukaryota > Metazoa > Chordata > Aves > Psittaciformes > Psittacidae > Neopsephotus > Neopsephotus bourkii. The sequence goes on along the minus strand of NW_026900918.1, from coordinate 1,546,016 downwards.
GCAGCACTTCCACTGCAGGACATCCCCAGCTGTGAGCAGCACCCTGGGAAAGGGCCTTGTAAGACTTCAACTCAGCGCCCAGGAGCGATGCTGGCACCAGGCCTTTGCTTTTGGCTTTTCCCCCCAGCTTTCCCTGGCCAGGCTGCCCTGCAGCTCCTCATTTCCCTTCTCCATGAAGCCCTGCAGCAGGAGCCCAGCAGCACCAGCTTCCCCGCAGGAAACCAGCTGCCTCCGGGGTTTCTTCGGGTCACGCTCGGTGCCAGCCCTGCGGAATGGGGACCAGCAGATGGCAGTGGGAGGGACACCGCTGAGAACTGGGCAGCTCGAACTCGAGCCGCAGAACCCTTCGGTGCTTCCCTGAATCCCGAGCATCAGATGTAGTTAAGAATCAGATGAGAAAGATAGTGGGGCTGCTCTCGATGCAGGCTGGGCTCCTGCTGTTGAGCTGCTTTCCAGGGTAAAGATCCAGCCTTGGGTTAAGGATGGATGAGAGGAATAGAGCCAAGGCAGCTGGTGTTTGCCTGATGTGAGGGGTGAGGGTTCAGGCAGGGATGGAGCGCTACAGGACCACAGCTGGTGAAGGAGAGCATAGCACAAACTCCCTATAAACGACAAAAGGAGCAGAAAAGCATTTCTCCTCCCAGCAAAGTCCGGGCATTTGGTCAACCCCTGATCTTTTGCCAGTGCTGGATCCCCCACCCTGCTGAGAGCCATCATGGGGCTGGGAGCAGCTGCATCAGCACAGCCCCATCAGCAGAATGCCAGGATTCCAACGTTGCACCATGATTGTGGGGCTCGTGAGCTTTGTGAAAACTCTTACCGTTTGGTTTCCATGAGGTTCCCATTTCTGGAGGCACGCGCCTGGGCAAGGACCTATTTATAGAGTTCCTTGTAACAGAAAATTCAGCCCCAGAAAGGAAATTCTCCTTTCCTCTTCCCCCTGCACACCCCAGTGGCGCTGAGCCCTGCCAGCACAGGCATTTGGGGAGCTTTGGGGTGCACAGGCTTTTGGGGTGCTAAATTAAGCGGGGTTAGGGAAGGACGGAAGATGACTGCATGGCGAGGGCAGGGTATGGTGTGGTGTGGTGCACAGGGGAGGACACAAAACATGCAAGGGACACTCCATTTTCTGGAGTTGGCATGAAGGATGTTCTGGTATTGGGGTGACCAGATAGAAAACTCCTCAGGGAAGGAGCCAATACCATAGCAAAGATGCTGCCAGATTCTGGCAGCCCCATGGCCACATATGATGGGAGGAAGAGAGGGTGTTAACCATCAGCTGTGGCCATTTGGGTTAACAGCAGGGGATTTATGGTGTTCATAAGGCCTGGCTCCTGCATCAACCCCACCTGCTTGGTTCTCCCCATCCCTGGGCCCTGTTTCCCAGCAGGGAGAGGGATATGCCTGGTGCTGCTTGAACGAGAGAGGTTGCTTGACTTTGGATGCTGATGCTTCCCCTGAATATGGTGACTTGGAAGGTTGGGGAAGCACATACCCCATCCTGAGGGGTTTCAGCTGGGGCTGTGATGCTGGCTGCCAAATTCCCTTGGAGTGTTTGGGTTGAAAACCCCTCTTTTTGCTAGAAGAAGGCACATAGCCCTGCTTGCCATTGTGGCTAGTGATGGCATTGCTGCCCCACCAAGCTGCGCTGTGGGATCCTGGCCAGTGAGTCTGGCTGTCCTATATATCCACAGTTACAAGCCTCCTGAGCCTCCTCCTGGGCAGAGGCTGCCCTTTCCCGTACACCAGGAAGCATTAGAGACAGTAAATATTGCCTTGGCTGGTTTCTGAGCTCCAGCTGTGCCTTAGTGGAGACAAGATGATGGGTTGGTGGAGCCTGAAGTTCCCATGTTCTCCTGTTGGTGGTATCTCTTATGAGCATGCTTACAGCAAGGACTACCTAAGGCAGAGAGAAGCCCAGCCTGCACCCATTGAGCTGACTGGGGATGAGGAAGAAGATTAGGGCTTCGCAACAGGATTTGGCTTGGCCCAGGAAAGCACCTACTGACAGCCAAAAATGAATGGTCTTAGCTGCTTGACCAACTCAATCCGTTCCACATCCTTATCGTGTCCCAGCTGTGGCTTCCCTTTCATGCTCAGGATCTTGGTCAAACAGAATCTAGTCAGTGACACAGTCAGGATGTCCCAGTTCACCAATCAAGCTCCCTTCAAGGCAGCCGAAAGATGCTGTTTTAAAGAAGTCAAACCAAGTTCATTTGCAGAAGAGAATCTCTCCAGTAATATTTTATTCATGGCTTCCAGCTCGCGCAGCTTCACCACTCGAGATTCCCTGCATGAGCATCAGTGCAATGGAGGGGACTGAACTGATTTCACCTGGGACACACAGGATTGGTTCTTATAGAATCATAGCATGTTTTGGGTTGGAAGGGATATTAAAACTCATGCAATTCCAACCCCCTGCCACAGGCAGGGACCCCTTCCACTGGAGCAGCTTGCTCCAAGCCCCTGTGTCCAACCTGGCCTTGAGCACTACCAGGGATGGGGCAGCCACAGCTTCTCTGGGCACCCTGTGCCAGCGCCTCAGCACCCTCACAGGGAAGAGCTTCTGCCTTAGATCCAACCTGAACTTCCCTGGTTTGAGTTTAAACACATTCCCTCTTGTTAAACATGAAGTGGATATGCTCTGTTCCCATGCTTCTGGTGCTATTTTGGTCCCTTCCAAGCAATTTGTGGGCAGGAGCCCTGCCCCTTAGCAAGCAGCTAGAGGATAATAATGCATCTGAGAGGACCAAGCTGTAGTTTTGCACAGCACGTCGCCAGGACTGTTGAAGAGCCAGATTTATGGAGTGAGGGCTGCATTCCTTCACCACTAGACACTGCGGCATCCCCACCCACCAGCTGCTGCCCAGCCTGAGCAAGTCCCATCCCAGCCTCGCCACAGCTACACCCTATCCCAGGAAGCAGAGGAGCCTTAACCAAGCTGCTTCGTTTCGGGGAGCCCCATGGCCCCAGCAGTCAGGTCTGGGTCCCCCTGTGTGTTTGCTCAGGGTCGAATTGGAGGGCTCCAGTTTCTTTTTGCAGGTCTCTTTCTCCCACTTCATCTGAGAAGGTGGCCTCTGCTTGCCCTCGCTCCCCGATGTCTCGGATCTCACCCGTCTCCATGGCAGTGAGATGGCAGTGATAATGGCCCGAGATGGCCTTCAGTCTTGAAGAACTGATGCAGCCCTGATCGTGTTACAGCTCCATCCTACTTGCTCTTGCATATAGCAGAGGGATAGTCCCATCTGCTCCTAAGAAAGAGAAGAAATAACAATTCCCTGCCCCCAGTCAAGTGCCAGAGCTCTGGAGCAGGCTGTCTGCTCATGTCTGTTGGCATACAACAGTACTACCTGCCTAGGAGAACCCAAAGGATTAGGACTTGCTCCCTTTGGCTTATATCTCTTCCTTACCTCTCTCCCCTCTAGGACAGGGTGTTAGTCTGAATCAGTGGCTTATCCTATGTAAGTACACAGGAGCCCTAATCTCCTCGCCAGGGTTTGTGTATTAGTGAGTTAGGTTGATATGGATTATCAAACCAGAAACAACCACCCTCTAACTCTATACCATGGGAAAGATGGGAACTTGTCCAAACCAGAATGCGCTTCCTGAGTGGGACCAACCAGCCAAATTGGATCGGCTCCCAAGGCTTTGAGTCTACAGGATAAGCATGCTCTTGGATCTAGTTTTTAACCCAGGCTTCAGAACTGGGTGCTCAGATCTATCCTCTTTGTACCAAAGCATCCACTCCCCCTCACACTTGAGGATAGACCAGAAAAGAGCAGCACATTTAAACCATTTACAGCTTGAACCCATCTCTGCAAAAAAAGAGCAGTACTGAACACCAGAAGCTGATGCACCAGCTCAAGTCGTTGTTTCTCTTGTACCCGTGAAACAGATTGATTTTGTGCAGGAGGGTGGCTCCGTACTCATGGCTGAAGCATGGAGAACGCAATCCTGGATGCTGTAAGAGAAGAGCCACTGGGCTGTTCAACAATGCTGTGCTGTGTTTTGGGACCCTCAACAGAGAGAAGTGATGCCTCAGGAGCAATGTGGCTGAGCCAGTCCTCGGGTGGTTTTGCTGCTCTTTAAGGAAGGCAATAGACTGTATAGTTATCACCTGAAATGGGATAAAATCCCTCCCACCAAACTATACAACCTACTACCTCACCTCCACAGAGCAGTACAGAGGTCTTGGCTGATGCACACCGTATCACTGGCTTTGCATTACTTGCACCACCTGCCTCCATGCTTGGTGTAGATGATGAGACCTGAAGACCTGACTGTCTCCTTAGGAAAGACAGTAGATTGTATAGTTAGCTCAAAGGGAGGACCGGACTCCACAACTATTCAATCTACTACCTCAGCCTCAAGGACAGCTTGGGACCACGGCACTCTCAGGCAGTGAGATGATCCTTATTCAGGTCTTGGCTACTCCGCAGCTCCTGTGGAGAGAAACGTGAAAATCCATCAGACTTCATGATGTTAGGGAAAGGAGTCTCATACCCAGCCTGTCCTGGAGCTCCCTTTCCTTCTTTGAAACCTCCTTCAGTCCGCTTGGGCTATCCTTTATCCTGGGCAATCACAAACTTTATGCACCCAAGGGCTTACGGAAGCGGCAGCCCTCCCCTTTGAACCCAGGGCCATACCTGCAGATAGCAGAGCTCTCCTGGAACAGCAGTGATGCCAAGTAACATACAGCCAGGCTGACCTCACCTCTTGAACACACACTGTATCTAGAACAAACCTGCCAGCCCAGATAAGAGAATCCATCCATTTAGCTGCTATGCACTCCAGGGAATTGGGCGGATTAGAAATAACTGACTACAAGGAAGCTTTTAGGCTGCAGATGTAATGGTATCGAGCACATCAAGGCAGATCTCATTTCCTAAACAAATGAGTGCAACATGCAGGCTTGGTGTCCCTTTAATGCTATAGCACAGCCAGGCAGTATTAGCATGGATCTGAGACAGACTGGCTAACCCCCAAGCCCTTGGCTCACCTTCTGAGACTTTCTCATTCTCTGTACACCCAAATACAGAAGCAAGGTACTAAGCTGGTAGTTTAAAAAGCTTCTTTGCCATGAGAAATCATTCCCTTGGAGATGAAAGCAAGCCATAATGAAAAGGGAGCCACATGCAGCACATCACGCGGGCTGTGTGTGCAGCACAATGGAGCCCCAAAGGAGGACTTCCCCAGGAGCTCAGCAGGAGGTGGCCCCAGGCTCTCTGAGCATCTGCTGAGTGCTGTGGTGGGACAGGCAGGTGCTAAGGCACAAGTCCCCAAGGAGACCGAGGCTGCCTGATGCTTTGTGCTTCCCCAGCCAACAGGCAACAGGCTGAATAAGTGACATTCCCCAAGGTCTGGTGAGCTGTGGTAGCTGAGATCCTCGAGGTGACAGTTCCGGATGGCTGGGGTAGGAGGGTATCTGTGCAGCGAGGTTTGGGAAGCGCCCCTGTTCCTTTGCAGGGCTCTCTGAAGTCCTTCTCACTGGTGTTCAACACGGTCCAGGTAATTCTCTTAATTTCCTTTGACAAACCCAGCCTTCACAAGGGTGGCCTACTGTGCCAGGCCATCTGGTCCAGGCCTCTCCCAGTGTGACAGGGTATAAACAGCATCAAAAAATCAATGTTGCAGGACTGATTCCTACAGCATTTAAGTACCCAGCCCATCCACAGTGCCAAGTACCTTGCATCCCAAACAGCCTTCTGATGGGAAGTATTACTCTTGCTATTTTACTGGCATAAAAAATGATGCACAGAGGCTGTACATCCCTCGGTAGCACGTACAACATCAAGATTAGACAGCCTAAAGGTCCATCCAGTGTGCCACAGACCCCTCTGCCTCACCAGGGACACAAGAATGAGTTTAGACTGAAGTGTTTCAGCTTTCCAAGAATTAAGCTAGTGTCACAGGCCTGAGCCAGAAGGGACCATGGTGGCAAGAGAGCCCATGATCGCTGCCATGGCAGAGGACTGGGGATGTGGATGGTCTGGATCACATTGGGTGATGCAGGAAATCATCATCTCCAAAGAGACTTGTGGCACCTGACCTGGAGGAACAATTTTTCCTGATTGCCAGTCTGGTGGCTTATATTATTTTAAACATAGAAGATATATAGGCCAGGCATTTGAAAGGTCACTCTTGCTACCATTGCAGAGAAGAGGTGTTTGGGCCAACCTCAAACTGAGGGTGGGAAATTACATTAAATAACTCCTAGTTTCCATAGACCTAATTATACATGGAGAGGCAAAAAAAGGAAATCCCTTCTGACTTCGATCAGTAATCCTGAAAACAGGAGGTTTAATTATAATAATTGTCTTAATGAGTCTAGGTTTGGGGAATACCCGGCTGCTGACTTTGCAATCCTGATCTTGCCAGGATCTGTGAACAAAGGAGTCACACAGGAGGATTTAGGTATACTACACCTGGTAAGGATCCCTACAACCATCCTAGCCTTAGCTTCGCTGTCACTCTTGTTCGTGCTACGTGCTGTACCAATTGCAGTGACAGCAAGCCCCTCTCCTGATGGTTTGAGGTCGACACCATCAAGACACAGGATAGGGAAAGAAAGAGAAGCAGAGAGGTGAGCAAATCTATCTAAGATCATAAAGAAAGTCCATGGGAAAGCTGACGCTGGATCCAGCCTTGGGAAGCCCTGCTCCAGTCTCTGGTCATAATGCCAGGGCAATGGTTTGCCTGGGGCAGCCTTAACCATGTGAGGCCAGGTTGATGTCCATGTCCCCCAACTGTCTTTGATGGAGACGTTAAAGACGATGTTCTGTTTCAATATCTGCAGGAGAATCACAGATCCTGGGAGAGCCGTTCTCGCACACATTCTGGATAACAGCTCAATGAGGCGCATTATGAATTAGTCATATATCCGTGCAACCATCAGATTTGTGCAAACTCCTTCTCTACAGAGATTCCCTGCACAAATCCCATGGCAATCACCAAGGAGAGCTGCATTCCAGCTCTGCCCTGCTTGCCAGACACAAAGCCTTCCCTTCTAGCCTATCTCTGCTGAAGCACTGGATTTACAAGTGCCTGAATGTGATGCAGCGATGGAAACCGCTGGGTAGAACAGCCAAGAGGGGCTGTAGGAGGCGGAAGCCTACACCCCAAAGCTTCTCACTGCCTTCTAAGTTATTTAAGCCCAGGTTTTGAAGATCTTTGGATACTTGACTGCTGAGAACAAGGATGTGTTTTAAATCCACCATTTTCTGGGTAGACCCTAAGGCAGTGGCACTGCCCTTTGCCCCTTGCAGATTCACACGAATCCGTCAAACTTCACCAAATGTGATTTTTGTGAAAAAGAACTGAAGTCTGCAAGGAACTTGAGGGAGGTCCCTGTGCTCAATGTGCCGCAGCACAGTCCTAATGCACAGAGCCTCTTAGAGCGGTGAGGCACATTGGCAGGTCAAGGATGAGTATGCTTCTTCACAGCAAGATGCTCCGGGCTGGCAGAAAAGTCATTTCCAATGAGGTTTCAGACCCATTTTGGGGAGGAAAAGGTGATCTGACTGTCCTTCAGTCAGCAGGGGGGCTCAGGATGACAGCCCATTGACCCAAGTGGTGTCCCCCACGGTTCAAAGCATCTCCACACCAGAGATGCTCGAGCACGGGCAAGTCTCTGCCTTTAGAACAGGGCTGCCTTGGAGAGGAGCTGAAAAGGCTCCGGAGCTTGGAGGAGCTGATCTGGTTTATTAAGAAGCACTGAATGAAATGGAGGAGGAGGGGGAGGAGGCAACCATAAAACAGCAGTCGCTCCCTTAACAAGCAGACACTGCTTTCAGCCTTTGTATAGCCACGGCCCCGCGCATCGGTGCGAAAACATGCTGGGGACAGGCAGGGCTTCCCAGCAGGAAACCAGGGCCCTGAGCCGCCGAGAGTTTTTCCAGCCTCATGGAGCATGGGAGGACTGGGGCAGAACCAGCCCGGCCAAGGCGAAGCCTGCATGGGCACAAAATGGCTGCCTGTCGGCCATTTTGTTTCCTCAGCTCAGCCTGTGGGGAGGCCGGTGGTGACTCCCTGGCCTCCACTCACCGCTCCACCGGAGTGGGTAAATTCAAAGCAAAACAGCCAAAAAACCCCACCCCAAACGAAACGAACCCCAAAATAAGTGAAACCAAACAGGCGCGGGGAAGGTTTCCAACAGCTTCCCAGTGCCGCCGCGGTGTGCGGCTGCACAGAGCAGTGCTCAGAGCCGCGCGGCTGCGAGAAACCCGCTCACCGAAAACACAGCAAACAGCCCCAAAACCCCATCCTGAGCACACCCGCGCCGCTGGAAAGGCACCAAATGACATCTGCCAGCCTGGCCACGGGGACAAACCGCTTCTAACTCCTCACAGGCCGGGCGGACCGGTCCTTCCAGACCCCGCATCCTGGGGCCGATATGGAAATATCACGATGCAAAAGAGTTATCCATAGGGAAAGGGAAAGAGAGGTCAAAACGTTTGAAGTACATTCCTGCAATAGCCTCAGCAATGCTTTCCCTCCGTGCTCTTTTCATGACGTAGGTAGTATTCCGTATCAACGTTGTCATAGCATTTAAGCATTTACTATAAAGCAATTAGCAAGTATCTTAATAAATAGCCACTCATCTGTTTGGGGTTGTCTTGAGTCCTGTCAGGTATTTATAAACATCTGGATCGTCATTAGCGAATCTGGTATTATCATGTATAATACAGGTGTCGGTAACCTGCTTGTTATGTGGCTTATCCTTTATTAACCCGTCATAAATCCATTACGAAGGTGGCCACAAAGGTAGCATTTGTTTTTCTAAATGTTCATGTATTTTCCTTGTAAATTAGCAGAGAATTTATACTCCCGAGGGAAAAAAATTCCGAGAATTTTTGCCATAAAACGGGTGCTACTGCTATTTCATAGTGCGATCTTTCTAAAATACTGAAAAATATCCAAAAATACTAAAAATCAAGAGATGTAAGAGAAAAAAAATATCTTCCTGCTTTAACTGTACCTGCTCCATCCTCAATTCTGTACATTAAAAACCCAAAGAAAGAAGATCCTTTCCTATAACCCTCTATAAAGCTCCTCCATGAATCCTGTTTCCTGCTCGATGCTCAGCTCCGAAGTTGCCCACAAAAGGTGCAGTTAACGTCCACCCCTGCCGCAGCTTTGGACCCAAACCCTTGGATTTGCCATGCGGACCGCCCGCCCAGCGCCCACACATGCAGCCCTGGCTCCGGGACCACCGCCGCCCATGCAGTCCTCCACATTGTCAAGGTAAAGCAGCCACGGAAGCAAATACCTTTCTATGCGAGAACAGCGATTTCACCTCTTGCTGCTCCCAGCTCCTCTCTGCGAGCGTCCGCTCCTCTCCCGATGGCTGGGCAGCCCCCCAGGGGAAGGCAGGGCGATGGCTCCAACAGCGATGCCTGAGCAGAGCCCGATCCCACCCGTGCCACTGGACTGAGATCCGAATGGCTGCGGACGAAGAGACGTGGCCACTACCTCCAAGACATCCAGGCTATGGCAGGAAACGCAGATTCACTTGAAAAAAACCAAACACCAAATCACTTTTATTTTGGCACTTTCGGTGGTATTTTTGCCACGTTTCTGCTCAAAATTCTATGGTAACAGCACCAAGTTCCCTTAAACTTTTCGAGGCATGTTACTGTTGATGGCGTCTCTGTCGTGTATCACACCTTAACGTGTGCAGGATACACAGGCTGGTGCAGTAAACAGCTTGTGAACACAGTTCAGCTCCATCCCCGTGAGAAAAGCGAGGGCTTAAAAAAAAAAGAAAAAAAAAAAAAGCCAGGAACAGCTCTTTCTTTTAACATTTAAATTAAGATTTTGTATTCCTGAGAGGAAAACTTTCAAGGCAAGAAGGCAATAAACAAAAGAGAAATGGCTACAGAAAACCAAGCCGATCCTCCGGATCACATCAGTTAAATCCAGGTCGGTGGGAAGGTCGGGTATCAGAGTCACCAACAGCAAGAGGACACACAACAGGTTAAAACGCTACCGTCCGGCACTGACCAGCTCTAATCATACCAAGCCGATGTGTAAAGCCATCCGCCCGTCCAAAAGCAAATGAGACAACAGTGCTCTCTGGTACTTTATAAACACAGAAGAAAGGAGGGCTGTTTTATTGAATATAGCGAACAAACCTTTCCGTCCGGCTATACCGTGCAGCCCTGCGACGCTGCAGGCACCGGGTAGCCGTTACGCTGCTAGTACAAAAGCTCAGTTTGGCAATTCCAGGCATTTTCAGTGCTCAACATACGCCAAAACTACCCACTCTCTGCCTCTGACTTTGGTCTCGTTCCAAAAGGTCCTTTTTTTCTCTCTCTCTCGCTTTTTTTTTTCCCCTCTCTCACTACAGCCGGTGCCACGTAGAGACGGGAGAGTTGGGCTCCAAAAAAGAGCCAAGTCCCAGCGTCCTGGCTTCCCCCTTTCCAGACGGAAAACAAAATGGCCATGCAGCAGCCATTTTGTTTGCTGCGGGATGGGAGGGAGAAGGGAAGGGAGGGGAGGCGCAGGCCAGGCGGGAGCGCGTGGGAAGGACGAGGGGGGGAGAAGGGAGGGAGAGGGGAGGGCGTCGATTCGGCAGGAACCCAAAAGCTCGGCGGCGATGCCCGGGCGCGTCCTGCCTTCCTCCCGCCGGCCATGCGGAGGGATGGACGTGGGGCCGGGTTCGCCGGCTCTCCCAGGCCGGCTGAGCTCGAGCTGTGCGGCCTGACCGGGGTACGGCTCCTTGGGCAGGCCTGGCTGGCACCTCCCTGCTGCCCGCTGGCACTGACGGGCGCCCACACAGCAGGGCTGGGGCTCTGTGAGAGCTCCCGATGGGAGCCAGGCAGGAGAGCGGAAACCAACCGGGAACATCAAACTCCTGAACTTCCCCGGGCAGGAAACGGTGTAAATAACACCCGCGGGGAGGGGGAGAGGAACCCGGAGCAGGCGAGGAGGCCTTGGGGACAGCGGCTTGGCAGCAGCATGGCCTCGGCAATGCGGATCCCTCCGGCACCTGCGGTGAGGAGGGAGGAGTGATCGAGGTTTCCTCACTTGCTCCCATCCGGACAAGGCTGTGTCAGCAGCGGAGCCGCATGGCCGAGGCCTGTGCAGGCTCTGGGCTGCCCTGCAGCGATGTCTCTGCACTCCCAAGCGCTCCAGGCAGTGTGAGGCTGTGCAGCGATGGAGGACGGGGCTCCAGCCTGCTCAGCGCCTCCTGAGCTCCATGGCTTTCATCTTTCTGCCCTTCCACAAACCAACACCGCAATGACCCCTGCAGCCCACGGCCTGGGGACCAGGGAAGCATCACTCACCCCTCTTCTCCCCAGAGCACAGGGCTCAGCTCCGAGCTAGCAGCCTTCCTCAAGAAGCCAACAAGCTGCACAGATGAGCCCTACCCTCCGCTTTCAGGTGAAGTCCCTTCAAGTCCTGACCAAAACCGGTTTTATAGAGCAAGGCAAGCACCCTGTGACCTTGTGTGAGAGCAGCCAGCATAGGAAGACCCTTAGGAGCACACAAATCAAACACATCCTGGGCCTTCTGCTTCTGTAGAAGAGACAAGCGATGTAAATCAGGACTATTCCCAGGATTTAGGATGGGTGAGAGCTCCCAGCCTCAAGCCCTATCCCCTAAGGATGCAGGGAACTGGAAATGCCCAAACCTCGCATAGTTTTGAAGCTGTTACAGATCTTGCAGGAAAATCCTATGAGGAAGGTTGTTAATTGGACAAGGCACTTTGTGGCATATTCATGTGGGATAAATTTAAGCACTGGAGGTTGGACCTGCTAAGCTTTATCTCGTTAGATGTGAGGGCAGTTTCTCTGCAGAGTAATTCAGAGCAGAAACGTGATGCCAACAGCTTGAATTACCCTGTGAGGAAACCTAAAATCTGAAGCTGGTTTTAATAACCATTATTCCTCACCAACTTTCAGCAAAGTAACCTAAGATCTCCAGGTGAGAAACGTTATGGATTTATTGCTCAGCAATGGGCTGTGATGGATTAGTCTTCAAATGGCCCTGAAATCACGCATCACCCGTAGTAAACTCTATCAATGCCCGTCCTAATTTCTCACAGGGGCTTGGTGGGGATCCATGTGATCTTGGAGGTAGGTCTGTGCACTTCATACTAACCTTGTAGTGTGGGAATTTGGGAGTTATTTGAAAGCTCCAAATCTGGTTTGTTTTAATAGGATTTGGGAAGGCAAGGCTCACTTGAAAACTTTGCACTGAAAGGATATTGCATTTTCTTGTGCAATACTCTTCCAGGAAAAACAGCAAGGCAGCTTTGCAGAATGAAGTCCAAAGGGCTCTAGAGATGGCTGTAGCAATAGATCAAGCAATGGCCACATGCGGCATGTTAGCTTGAAACTAGGAATAAGAAACAAGTTCTGCTCTGAATATTCTCTTCTAGAAAAGCCCTGACAAACTGAGGAACTTTATTTTTATCCTTATTCTAAGTGAAAACTCGCTATGAACAAGGCAGGACAAGAGGCATTTGTAAGACAGGGTGTTTTGCCTTCCCCACTAACAGGGTCCCTAGATCTGCCAGGCTGTTCCTTCCTGGTGGGTCCTGAGATGCAGCAGCAGGGGTTAGGGACATACATGGGGCTGAAGATAATATCAGCACACCCAAAACTGCAGAAGGCCCCTCAGCACAAGCTTCTTGTTCAGTATATCTTAGTCAAATGGAGGTGTGCATGGCACGAAAGATGGGAATAAGAATAAACAAGAGGGCGTGTGTGCTTTGCAGGCTTAGTAGCATGGAGGAGAAGATACCTGACCACATAAAGAAGGGGAAGGAGATTGTGAATGCACAGGTTTTGTGCACCAAGGTTCCTGAGAGAGCTGAGATGGTTTGTGCTGGGAGAGGGAGGTGTGAATATGATCAAAACGCTGGAGCTCTACAAAGGACAAGGGAGGAGGTGCTGAGCAGGGGCATATTTCTGTAGCCTCCATTCTGGGCTTGGTAAACTGGGGGTAGCTTAAAATGTGGTCATGAAAGGAGTCCTTTCTCCAGGGCAGGCTGCTTGGAATTGCTGCTTTCTGCTTTCAGGTGCTGCTGCTGTGGCCTCACCAGAGGTCTCATTCAAGGCACACTCCCAACTTATGTTCAAGCCTCCAGTATTGTGAAGGGCAAAACTCATCTGAAAGCCACCAGCAGAGGACTGGTAAGGTACATGGGTCCACACTTAAGCCCCAGAGACACATTTGTCTTCCTCGGAGACAAATCATTGAATGCAGGAGTTGCTTCTCATTCTTCTATGCACATACACTTCCTGCCAAGGGTTGCTATTGCATAGCAGGTAGAGCAAAGCACGCTGTCTGACTTCAGATCAGAGCTGCAGGAGGAGAACAAGACTCCCATTCCTGGTCATGATCAGGACTCACAAGAAAGGGCCTGTGATGCTGTCATGAGTCTTGCAAACCGAAGAGCTCTATCCTTGTGCTTTAGCTCTGGTTTTGCCTACCACATTGTAAAGCTGTGGAAATCAGCTGCTCATCATCATGTGTTTGAGGTGGTGGACATCAGAGCTTCCCCTCTGGCTGTTTGCTGGAGTCTCTTCAGGTCTTACTCTTCCTATCTGTTCACATCCCAGTAAGCCCATACAAACACAGCCCCACTGTCACCTCTCACATGACCTCCCCACGCTGACCCTTTTGCTTCTGGTTCATGAAATTTAGAGTGGGTGAAAATGTAAGAAGCAAAGGGGGGTTACTCATTTGCTGGTGAGAAAAAAACTTCCCTTGTGAAGGAGGATAAACAGTCTTAGCTTTTTTCCCTTAGCTGGTGCGAGCATGTGGGTGAACTGAATTGCCTTTTCTGGGTACTTGGGTGGATTCTTCTCCAGGTTTGTTCAGTGGTACCATTCTCACTGTGCCTGAGCACTCTCTTGGGAGTCTTTTGGACTCCTCTATTCCTGTCTCAGGGGAGCTATGTACATAAGGCAGCAGCAGCAGCAACAACAAAATCACTTGGGAAGGGAAAAAAACAGAGTTAAACAGCCGCATTGCTGAGCTCCTGCATCCAATCTCAGTGAGTCACTTTGCCTCTGTTTCCTCCTTTGGGAGACAACCCTACATGGGATGCTGAGAAGGTTAATTAGTTAATACACTAATTAACCGAGTGTGCTTTGAACAAAGGGATCGCTTTAGGCACTAGCTCTCATGAAGGTCTAAGTCTAATACTGGTTTTAACAAGGTTTGGCCTCCACTTCTTACCAGCTGGGGTAGCTTGCCCTCAGCCAGAGAAAAGACTTGAACTTACATGCATTATTCATACTCTTGCCACAACATATCTGAAGCACAAATGGCCAGAGTCCATCCAAGCTCTTTCCTGCCTGCTTCTTCCACCAAGGATGAAGATGAAACTGGCTTTCTTCTCACAGACGCAGCTCTGAGGCCCCAGGCCAAGGAAACAAGAGAAAACCAAGCTAAGGCTCTGGCAGGATTGCTACTCAATGCCCAGCAGTCTGGCTCTGACCCGTATCCCACCTTGCTCTGGAGGACTGCACACACCCAAGGCAGCTTCTCCTCTCTCTTCCAGAAGATGGATGGAAGTAGAGAGTACTCTGCCTGCTGAAGTGAGAAGCATTTCGCTTTCCACATCACTGGGACCCATCCCAAACTGGATTTGAAGCTGCAGCTGCAACAAATCCTGCAAGCCAAACTGTTTTAGACTTTGGCCAGTCCTGAGCTCATCCAAAGACATGTCTATGGAAGCACCTGAATAGTGAAGCCAAACCCCATAGTGGAGGCTGTAACCTGGTTCTGAAAGGTTCCAACAAAGATGCAACCACTGGAGCTGATGAAGGTTGTTTGCCTTACTCAGGCATGAACCCAGCAATCCACCTAGATCCTGCACTTCATCAGGGTGCCAAAGGATACCCTTTAAGAGTGAGACTGTCCCCACGGGCTGGGCGGAAGAGAAATTGTGACAGTTTTGATTGCCCAGGGAACCGAGGTTGAGTTTGATTTCCAAATGTGAAACTAAATTCTCCTTCCACGTGAGTTCTGCGAGCTCAGAAACTGAGGGCTTAGCTGGGTTCCTCCCCAGCTGGAAAAGAAAACTCAAGGCATTGGCACCGCTGTTTCTTCTGTGTCACAGTTACACAATGCACAGGCCTAATCTACAGAAGCTGAAAATCATAACCAGGGAGACAAGAACCTCCAGTCTCTGCATCCCTCTCTCTGTCTACTCTGAGGTACTCTAGGCTGCCTTTTCAGAGCTGCATTTTCAGAACTGAGCTGCTGCTGAAAGCAGGCCCCCTAAAATAAGCAAGCTTAGTGAATGCTCCCACCTGCAGCAGCTGTGATGATGACACCAACAGGCACACTTCCACCACCCTTTTGGCTGAGCCCATCTGGAACTGTGGACATGTTTTCTACAGGAAGAGCTCTTACAAAACGCCTTTTCCAACACAGAACCTCTACGGATTCCTGCTTGCAGCCAAGTTTGACCACAGACACCATCATACAGATCCATCTCTCTTCCCTCTTTGTGGATGCAGAAATGCCTTGCAGAAACAGTACCAACATGTCATTGCTAATTAACGGTGTGTTGGCTTTGGCCCATCCTCAACTGCCATTTCCTAAAACCAGGATTTTTCTGCTTGTTTATCCTCCCTGGCCTTGTTTGCACACAGGCACCACCCAAAAACCTCTCTCTGTCCAGGGAGTAGGATTTATCACTTCTGTTTCAGCAGCAGCAGAACACAGAACAATGTAGGGCCTATGCAAACAAGTACTGCTGTTTTCTTTTGCTTTTCATTTATTCCTTAGTGGTAAATCAGTGCATTCCAAACCAAATAAAAAATCACAAGATTTAGGATCCAAAGAGCAGTCCAGAGCAATATAATAGGGGCTGAAGACAGGCTGCATTTAGAAGTTAAGCAACAAGTAGCCCTTGAAAGCAAATGAAATGTTTAATCTGTGCTGCATGCCTCAAATTGTTTCTGGCTGGCAATGATGTTTTGCATTCTGCAAATGGCAGGAGCTCAGGTGCCTGGATCACTTAACACCACACACAGGAGAGAGCTGGGCTGAGCACGGAAACTGCTCCAGGTAGGAACAATCCTTATCTTCCGTGTGTGGACAGCACTTGGTACAATGGATCCCTCAAGACATTCCAATGACTAAACGTGACACAAGTAAGAGCTAATACAGGTGCAGGCTGTCACAGTCTACAGGAGTCTATAGGGCACCAGGACTGGGAATTATAACCCTCTGTCACCAAGCTTGACCTTTCAGAAGACCCATGCAAGCTTGAGCCACTGCATTATGAGAGAGCACAATCCACACATCAGCTCCTTCATTTCAGCCCAAGCCCCCATGTTGGCCTGGCATTTGCAAGCAAATGCAGAGCTACCACGTGCATTTTGCATAGTTGGACAAGGCTGCCGAGGAAAAGAAGGTGGAACTGAACCCTAAGGACCCTGCACCAGCACCTATCGACTTTAACCAGTGTCCCTACAGACCAGGGCTGAAATCCCAGTCCTTTCCATGACCACGCGGGGACTGTATAGCGACTTCACAACCCTGGCAGCCAAATGCAATCCACCTTTACCTGCCCGAGGTAAAGCAGAGCCCAGAGGAACAGGGAGCGTCAGTAGAGCTGAGCTTATCGGCGCGTTACAAAGATCACTTTGAACTTGTGCTCAAAGCCGCCCGCCCGCTCTCCCTCCCTCTAAAGAGAAGGCTTTTCGTGGGCTTGGTGCTGCTGCTTGCAGCAGTCGCAGCCGCTCTGTTGGTCTCCTGGGGCTCCCTCTGGCCTGAGCCCCGCAGGGAGAGGGAGCAGACGCCAGGAGAGACCACGGCAGACACGGATAAAGCAGTGCCCAGGAGGCATCTGCCTGCAACGGGGCGTGCGCTGTCGATGCGCAGGGATGAGCAGATGGGTTGATTACACAGGGAGAAATGGACACTAATCGTATCCAGATTCACCAGCTGCAGGATTTCCTCCTGAACCCTAAAGTACAGGAAGCCCTTACCTGCTTCGTTATCCTGTCTCTGTTCATTAGCCCCTTCCCCCGCCCTGGGAACCACGTCTCCGCTAATCCCCTGGGCAGGGGAGGGCCCTGACTGCAGAGCTGAGATCCAGATGGGAGCTCCCACAGCGCTGAGGCATGGCCGGATCCTGCCGCAAGCCAGGGCCCTATCCAGGCTGTCAGCTCCAGCCCAGCCAGGCTCCACCGGCTCAAGTTTCCCTGCTCTGGGAGCTCATTGCTGGACTCTTCTCTTGCCACTGCCTCTCTGAACAGCAGGGAAGATTTCAGGGCTAACAGGTTGTGCAACACAGGCTGCAATGGGCTTCGACACAGCGTGTGTCTCCACACCTCTGCTGAGATGCAGCTGCTTCTGGGGTGGAGAGCAGTGTGTGTGTATCAGCACAGGGCTGCTGGAGCTTCAGCAGATTTAAACCAGCAGAGGTGATCTCCCAGCACACTGCAGGACCACTGGCCAGACTGAACTGGGAGGTGATGCTGGTGGAGACCTTGGCTGTGTTCTTATTCCGGGGAGACTGAAACATGCTGAGTGGCTGGGTTTCATCGCCTGCTGTGCAGTGCCAGCTGGGAGAAAGGAGCAAAACCCTCTTAGACCCCTTTATCCGTGTCCTTCTGCATCCATCCCAGCTGCAGTGATGTGCAGAGGGATGATCCCAGGCAGCTTCCCTGTGGGGCTGCTCAGCTCCCAGGGTCTTAGCCTAATCCTTCTTCCACTAACAGGAGCCTTGGGGGATTTCAGAACTTCAAGCTATTGATCATCTTGGTATCAGGACCCCCCCGAGTTCTGGTGGAGGCTCCACACGAGGACTACAGCCTGCTTGACAAATGCTATGACCCAAGCCATTGCTCCAAGTTCAGCGTTTTGGGACCCAGTCTCCTTGCATCTTCTTCACTGCTAACCTTTAGGGCAAGCAAAGCAGCTTCCTCCCATCCTGCTGCCTGCACCCAAGCCATCCCAAGCTGCCGCTCTGACCTCCATTCCCCTTGGCAGAGCCAGTGCCCAGCACTGGGCAAGCAAAGACTGAAGGAGAGGAGAACTGCTCCTTGAATTCTTGGTGTTACCTCCAGAATGTCCCTGCCCAGCTGAAGCTGATTCATGTCCCCAGGCCTGGCACTAAAACATCAGCACGAGCCATCCCAGTTCAAACCAGACCCTGAGCATCCTGACTGAGCAGTCAATCAAGTCATGGCTGCCCCACAGAGCCCCCAAGCTGGGAGGAGGAGGAGGAGGAAGCACAACACTTGTCATTGTCTTGCAGGTGAGGAGAAACCTGCACAGGCCAGGGCTGCCTTGGGCTGTTCCTTAGTCCCCAAGCCCAGCAGGACTGGGACACTGATGTGCTGGCAGCAGCCACAGGACAGAAGAGCACTGATGGGAATGAGCAGGAGCGGTGCTTGCAAAGCCACCACCCCGCAGCCTGGCTGTGGACCTCCCAAAGCCACAGCGTGTTCCATACGGGGTGATATTTGGGTGTCATCACCACAGTAATACAACACCTACCTCTTGGACTGCACAGACCTCACTTCATGCAGCATGGTGGTCATGCCCTTTGCTGGGATACTTCTCTTACACTGTCCATGGCCGGGACTCCCCCAGCATGCCAACCCCAGCGTGCATTAACCCTGTGCATCTCCTGGGCTTTCCAACTGCAAAGCCAAACAGCACAGCTCAGTGCCCATGAGCAACCCTACAACAACAAACCGGCCACCTCGCTCTGTCCTCCCAGACCTCACCTTTCCCAGCAGCCAAGTAACATCAAAGATAAACAGGAGCTATGAGCAGCTCCACATTAACAAACCAGTGCCACAGAAGAAAGTGGAGAGAAATTAGGGATGGAAGAGAGAAAAGAAAAGCAGGAAGGAAACCAAACTATATTGATTCTTCTGGGGACCAGCGGTGGGGTGGTATGGAAGGAGAATCAGACCTGGGTACCTCTGGATACTGTCCCCCACAGTGCATGAAGCCACTAGCATCAGCTCTCTTTTGGATGTGTTTCTACGTGGATCCTGTTAAACCTGTGCCCCCAAATCCATTGGAAGAATTAGTGGAAAAGCTGAGGATGCCTAGAGGAAAGGTCAACAAAGGCCAAATTCAGTCTCCCTGCCTTTTACACCCTCTTTGCCCACCAGAAGTGGTCAGTGGAGTGATAAAGCTGATTACAGGGATGGGGCAGCATGGGGGCAGCTGGTGCCTGGCCTGTGGACACAGAGCACAGTGTTTACTGCACCTGAAATCAGGCAGCTTTCACCAGGACGTGTTTTGCTTGGAGGCTGGTTTCTGTTTGTCAGCTTGTTACCTAAAAAAATGGGGAAAGGAAATAAGAAATCCCAATCTAAACCCTGCTTGGCCAGACCTGGCCCTTCTGAGGAAAGGAGATTTCCCAGAGCCACCCTCGACAACCCTGGAGGCCCGGTCCTGCTCCCAGGAACGTCAGTGCAAAGCCAGAGTGGCTCTGCTGACTGCTGGGGGCAGTTATAGCAGCCGCATGGGGCTCAAGACTTGGGGGAAGGCTCCTGGTCTCCCTCCTGGAGAAGGAGCAGAGCAGCCTGGGAGCACACTTGGGATTCAAAGGCAATAAACAGCGGAAGGATCCAGCTCCCAGTTTCAAGAATTCCTCCTTTTTGCTGAGCCATGCTCTGGAAGCACGAGCCCTGTTTTGCTGTGAGCTCTGTGGAATAAAGCAGCTGCAGCCCTTGGCTGGGTGGCTCTTCCAGGGGTGCCAGATGTTCTGCTTAGGACACGTCACAAGTGTCTTACTTGAGGTTCAGACTTTCTCTCCTCTGGAGCTGCCCACTGAGCTTTAGGGGGATTTTTCTATCCACCCTCCACCAGCTTTTCGCAGGGAAGCAATAGGGATTGGGAGCAAACTGGGAAAGGTCTGGGTTTATCCCAGCCCTGCTTGTACAAATAATCTGCAAGGAGAAAGCTGGATTGATGAGCAAAACACTTGTGCTGCCTTCTCACTGGCATAAAGGGTCTGGATATAAACTGGTGTGTAAACGTGCCCCAGTGAAGAGGGCCCCCCAATGCATTCGGGTTCAGAGCCCACAAATGACACAGCCCCAGCTCCCACATGGGAGTTTCAGCTTCCAAACCAGCCATGGGTATTGGGAAAACCTTCCTGTGGCTGTGCTGAACGACACACCAGTGAGCAGCAAGGTCCAGAGGCAGATCCCAGCCACCCAACCTGGGTGCACGAGGCCACACAGCTCACTGCAGGGCTGGAAGGATGCTCAACACCCAGGACAGCATCTCTGGGCCGCAAGGGGCAGCCAAGGTGATTTGGGAATGTCTCTGGAGCGCAGCTGAGATGTGAGGCAAAGCAGGGCTGGGGCATTCGGGTGCCTTGTGGCCAGGTCAAAGGCTTTATTGCAGGGCCATGTGTCACTCACTAAAAGAGGGGGTTTGGGAGAAGGAAGGGGAAAGCTGAGAGGGGGAAAGAGAAGGCAGAATTTAGTGAAGAAGGGCACCTCTCATGGCTCTGGAGCGCCTGCCAAGTACACGGTGGTGGGACAGAAGGACCCTGCCCTACAAACAACCTGCTTTTGTTGTGTCCCTAATGGGCCTGAATTCAGTTGGACAGAAGGAGGGCAGGTTCACACAGAGTGGGATCAAACCTGGGCTCGGCTACAGCCTGGCAGACCCAGAGAGCTCCAGTCTCACCCAGGAGAGGCGCAAACCTCCACGAGGCAGGAGGTGCTGCAGGCCCTGAGCAGCCCTGTTGATCCCGATGCCTTCCCAAAGCAGCTTCCTCCCGGGAGCACCCGGCTGAAGCCATTCCCGAAGCCTAAAGGCCTCCAGAGCGCTGCTTCACCCGCTGGGACCAGCAGAACCTCCCACCCCATTCCTGGGCATCTCCCCATCCGTGCTGCCCGCCCGGGCACGCTTTGCCAGCACGGAAAACAAGCCAGCTTCTAAACAGTTAACGCTGCCAAACCCAGCCCGCTGGAGTTCCCACCTTCCCCAACCGCTCCTCGTTTAATTCACCCCCCCAAAATGAAATGAAATTATCCACCTCCTCTGCCCTCACCAGCGTCCTCCCTCCTTCCCATCCTTCCCATCCTTCCCTCCCTCCTTCCACCCTTCCCGTGCCGCCACGCTGCGCTGGCACGGCTGGAGCACGCGTGTGCCGGGCTGCTCCGTGCTCCCACCACGCTAGCGGCGGCTGCCATGTTGAATCACAAACCCGACATGATTCGACATCTTTTCTGCCCCCCTCGGCCGCTGGAGAATGAAAGCAGCACCCACAGGACACGCACCCAGCCCCGGGTGGCTCCTGGGGGCATCCCGGGTGGCGGCGTGAGGGCAGGGACTGAAACTACCCTGCGGTCCTGCTCCGAGCACTGCCCGTAGGGACCTGCCTCTCTGCTATAGATCCCTCTCTATAGGAGACCGATTGTAAAGTCGGCTGGTTTAGCACCACGGGCCTCGATGGGAAGGGGGCTTTTTTGGGGGGAGGAGGCAGGTTACAGCAACAACAAAGCCACTGAGGAGCAAAAAAAACGTTATTTCAAATCAAAGGCAAAAAATAAAAAAAAAAAAAAAAGAAAAACCCAACCGCACGGACAAAAAAAAACCCTAAAAAGGCAAAATTAAGAGTGAGGTTCGAGTTCGTACCAAGGCAGCAAAGAGACGCACCGTGGAAGAGAGCGGGTTTGTTGTGGAGTGGTGGCTGGGTTTAGCTCCGCTTTCTCCGGACAATCACCGGGGAAGGATCCTTTTCCGAGAAAGGCCAGTTTGAGTGAGACAGCTTTTTTTTTTTCCCTTCTCTCGCTCTGCTCTCTCCCCTTTTCCTTCTCCTCGCAGCTCAACGCCAAGAAATGGGCGGTGCCTGGATGCCAGGCTCCATCCGAACGAGACACCCAAGGCCAACGGAGGCTGGCACAAAGGCGAGCTGGCAGGAATTCCTGCACTGGGAGCCGCGCGCCCTCGGGATGAGCCCCGACACCTCCCAGCAAACCAACCTCCGACACTGCTTGTTCCGGAAAGTTGCCCCGTTCGGCTCGATAACACCCTGAAGGGTCCAACACAGAGGGGAAAGCAAGGATAAGGGGAGGGAACCCCCCCCCAAGACCTTCCTTTGCATCAACGCAGGTTAAACAAAAGGCCTGGGGAGGTGAATTATTTTCTCCCACCCCCCCGGCCTCCTTTTCCCGCCCGTCCGTCCCTCTCCTCCCTCCTCGCGCCTCCATCGCCGCTCCCAACATCCAGGCAGAAACGAGCCCTGGGCTCCCTCCTTCCTGGTTTTAGCACGACAGGAGGCGGCGGGTGCTTGAATAGGAGCACACACACCCAGCGCGAGAGGGAGCCGATGGCGGGGAGGAAATCAGAAAGGGACAAAAAACCCTGCACGCAAACAACAACCCACCCGCCATGGAGGGCGGTTGGAGCAGCCACCACCCAGGGTGGCTGTTGGGGGTGCTTTGGGTGCCAGGGGGTGGGTTTGGCCTTATCCCTTTGCTGCCCTGGCACCTGGGTCCTGGCGATTGTACAAGGGGAGCCGCAGCGGGCTGGGGCAGGCACGAGGAGGGGGGCAGCCGGCGTTGGCAGCGCTGCTGGGGAGATGCCAAAAGCCCCAAACAAAACACGTCTTCATCTCGCCTGCACCAGCCTGGGCGCGGGCGAGCGCGGGAGGGAGAGGGAGGGAGAGGGAAGCGCGCGCCGGGAGCGAGCCACTGCGCTCCGGCATGGGCCTGCGGCCACGTCCCTCTGCTTCCCGCTCCCTCGGCCCCCTTCTCCCTGCCCACCCGGCTGCTGCTGCCAAGTCCGAGTTGGCACCGCTCCCCCGGCTGCACCGAACAAAGCCGTCACCCAGCCCCGAGCCAGCGCTGACAGTAAGCAAAGTGACAGGCGCATCTTCCGCATGTTAATCCAACCGGCGAGGAGGCAATCGAGCAGCAGAGGCCCCCCCTTTTGATACCATGCACCCCCCACCCCCCCCCACGCTGCCACCGCCAACCCATGCATCCATCCCACCCTTGGCACCCGCCGGCCTCGTGCGGCCATGGCGAAGGCCCCCACCGGCGGCAGCACCGAAGCCTCCGCGTCGGCGAGGTTTAAACGGAGCCGAAGCCGCTCTCGGCGGGCAAACGAGGCCACTCGGCATCTGCTGTACCTGTTCCCGCTGCCTTCATCTCGCCTTGGACGCGTGACAAGAGCGCACTCGCCTCTGGTGGGCTCTCCGAGCCGCGGGTCTGTAACCCTTTGCAGGAAGTTGGCACCGATCCCAGGTAGGACTTTACTCCCCGGCTCCCGCTTTCTCCCCCCACCTCCGCCTCCTGCTCCCTCCCCTCCGCTCCCCCACCCATCCTGTCCCTTGGGCCCCCCAAAAACACCACCCAGGCCCCTGCTCCCCCTTCGCGCCGCTCGGCGGCCAAGGGGCAACACGGAGGGCGGCTGCTGATGGCTGCTGGGTGCCCACCGAGCCCCTTCGCCCACCGCCGTGCCACACGTACCCTGTCAGGATGACCTGGGCAAGACACACAACAACAACTTCCTGCTCCGGCTCCCTAAAACGCCTGTTTCCACGCAGGGGTTAGGCGGTGCGGCGAGACGGGGGGAGCTGGGAGGAGGTTTGGGGGTTTGTCGTCATTGAACCATGCTTGCTTTTTTTTTATATGCTTTTTTTCCCTTTTTTTTTTTTTTTTAAACATATATATATATTTCTTTTTTGCCCAGCAGCCCCAGCCCAACACGAAGCAGAAAAGGGGGGGAAAAACAGAAATCAAATGGGAAGAGAATGGCTCCAAGTCGCCAGGACAATGCATGGGAAACGGGGAGATTAGCGTAGCTCTGGAAATGCATCGCGCCCGCCCCGTTCCTGCCCCGTTCACCCCCGCGCCTCGTCTCTTTTAATTCTCCCAGCTCCTGAATTATTCCAGTCCACGAGCGGGAGGGGAAACGCGCAGTCCGGAGTCCCTCGGAGCTGCCAAGAGCATTGCAACAGGAAAGAAAGGAAAGCGCGAGAGGGAGAGAGCCCGGCAGAGCCCTCACAATCAAGCAGCGAGAAGAGCAAGGAGAAATTAACATCCAATTAGTGCCGTGTTTAACGAGGGAGACAGAGGCGGCTGTTGTTTTATTGCCCTGTTCTTTTCAGGCGCAGCTGACAGGCAGCGTTAAGGCACCCCAGCTCCAAGTGACGTCATCAGATTTGATTTTTTAATCATTTCTCTTCCCCCCCTCTTTTCTTATCCCCCCCCCCGCCCCCTTTTCCTCCTCCAAGTTTCACAGCCACAGTCCCAGCAACTCGGCCAAGGAAATTTGGTACTTTCTCGCTTCCCCCCCCTTCCACCTCCGGCCTCTTTCCTCCCCCCTTCCCCATCCACCGACACCAACCCCGGAAAAACAACCGCGCCAAACCCACCCCAAAGGCTTTGTTCTTCCAAAAAAACACCACAGAAAGAAAAAAAAAAAAAGGAAAAGAGAAGGAAAATCATCATCATCATCATCATCATCATCATCAGGGCTGGGATCCGAGGCGGAGGGAGCCCGCAGGAGGTCTCTCCGCGTGTGCGTCCGGGTGCGTGCGTGCGGCTGTCCCCTCTCCCGTCCCTCTCCCCTTGTAAAACTTGGCCGCATGTGACGCTGCTCCGGCCTCCGCTGGCAGCCTGACAAGAGCCGCCCGGCGCAGGCGGCTCTTAAGGGAGAAAACTCCATTGCTCGGATCAGAGAATTAACACGTTTTCTGCAGGGGAAGCCTCGCACAAGGGCGGCCGCAGCCGCGGTGCGGATCAAACCGTGTCCGCAGGGAGCAGGGGGACAGAGAGGAGAGGAGAGGAGAGGGAGCAGGACTGGATCAGAACCAGGGAGGCTTCCCCCCCTTTCACAGTTCCCTGGGCCTCCAGCTTCTCCCCCGGGATGGGGGCCCAGTGCTGTGCAAGTGCCAAGGGAGGCATGCAGGGACCGTGGTGGCTGCAGGGAAAAGGCATCCCAGTTGACCCCAGCCGGCCTCTGCTGCCACATCTGTCCCCAACGCCTGGGGTCGCCTCAGGAGGGATCAAACGCTGCTTGCTTCCCCCCGACAGCACTGCAAAGGCAGGAAGTGATGGGACAGCCCGGCTGGGGGGGACTGGGGGGAGCTACCCCCTATAGAAGGCCCACAACAGCCAAGGATGAGCGTGGAAAGCACCATCCCCACGCTCTTCCCCTCCGTGTCCAAGCTGCCAGCGTGGCAGGGCAGGGCAGGCCACCACACCAAGCTCTCCCGCCGGGCCCTTTGTGCCCTTGTTTCCAGCCAGGATTTCCCCTGTCCATGGGGAGGAATCCAGCAGGACCCTGCTCCTCCAGAACCTCCCGCTCCGGGTGAACAGGACCATCCTGCTCCCACAGGGGACGGGGACAGGGCCACCTCGCTGCTGGAGCCTGGGTCCGGTACCAGTGCCCACCCTGAGCAATTCCCAGCTCCACAATTCCCAGCAGCAGGATCTGCTCCCCAAGGGTTGCTGTTGTAGAGATATTTGTGAGGAGCTCTCTGCTATGAGCTCGGCGCTGTGGGAGAGCAGCACAAGCAAACAGCCTGCTCGAGGGCAGCCGCACGGGCACTTCCTCATGCATAGCCACAAGCAGGGGCCCCTCCGTTGCTGCTGGGGCTGGTGAGGGCTTGGCAAGGGGAGCCGGCAGCCCCTGGCCTTTCTGCTGACCAGACACCAGGGTGATGGGCACCGTGCAGTCACTATGAGAGCTTGGCTGGGCTGCTTTGTCACCTGGCTCCGCAGCAGGAAGGGCAGCGCGGCTGGGTGGGGGTTTGGGTTTAACTGAAGGCTCTTTAGCAGGACGATGCAATCGTTCCGAATTCAGCTGCTCTTTTCCTGGGTACCAAAGGCTTCACCAGCACCTAAATTCCATCGGACCCCAGCGTCCAGGCCTGGCACAGGGACAGGGAAGCCTTGACCTGAGTTTCCCTCTCCCGGTTGCCTCCCTTCTCCGGCAGCGGCTGGGAGCAGGTGAGGCCAAAGCCCCGGCAATCTCTGCTTTGCACTGATAAACCCCCAGGGGCCCTGGCGGCAGTGACCTGCACCCAGCCCGCCTCCGGGCAGGAGAGAGTCAATATTTGAACCCAGCTCTGTTTCCTGGGCTGGTCAGGGAGCACTGGGGCCATCGCTGCAAGAAATGCCTGGCTCCATCCCAGGCACCGGGCCCAAACCTCCTCCCACAGCCCTTGGTTTGCCCTCCCGGCCACAAGTTTCAGCCTAGATCTCATCTCCCATGGGAGCAGGGCCCCATCAGCTACATGAGAAGCAGCACCCAGGGCCAGGCAGCAATTTAAGGGAGGAGGGTGCCCAGCCAGGGTTTGGGTTGTCCCAGACCTGCCTTGCTCCTGGTGTGGACACTGTCCCCATGGTGGAACTCCTTAAAGGAAGCATGGGATGAGAACCAGGGACAGAAATGGGAGGAGGTAAGGGAATATTTAACCTTCCTATAAATGGCAGCCCTTACTTCAAGGTAAGACAGTGCCCTGAAAGCTTTGAAATGTGGCTTTCATTTAAAGTGACCAAAACCTCTATTCAAGTGATGTGTTTCCAGCTAAGTTTGTGGGCAGTGAACTGGGCAGAAATTGGTGGCAGGGTGCTTGCTCTGGTGCAGATTTAGTTAAATCCCTGAAGTGACTTCCCCAAAGGAAAGGAAATTGCCCTTTACACTGCAGTGGCTGCAGCCAGGCTGTGCATGGGGTGTCAGAGGTTTTACAGGCGTGTGACCAGCAAAAGGTGGCCTTGAGGATAAAGGCTCATGTATGCTCCAGAGGAGGCGTTGGGTGATCTGGGAGATGCAATGCCCAGTGTTGGGGTAGGCAAGAAATCAGCTCATGTGACAAAAGGTCCTGGGGTGAGGATGCAGGGAGGTGTGCAGGGGAGGATGGAGCAGCCGAGCCCATCCAAGGGGGTCTCCATCAGCGCTCCCACAAGAGCTCAGGGTCAAAAACTCTTCCCTGTGAGGGTGCTGAGGCGCTGGCACAGGGTGCCCAGAGAAGCTGTGGCTGCCCCATCCCTGGCAGTGCTCAAGGCCAGGTTGGACACAGGGGCTTGGAGCAAGCTGCTCCAGTGGAAGGGGTCCCTGCCCGTGGCAGGGGTTGGAACTGGAGGAGCTTTAAGGTCCTTTCAACACAAACCAGGCTGGGATCCTATGATTCTAAACTCCAAATACCCACTTTCACGTGTGGGTGCACTCAGTGCCATCTGCTCAGCCTAAACCCACCAACTTCCATGGAGCCGTGGAAGCTCAGAGGGAATCTGAGTTTGCAACAAGCTGGATCAGGCCCTGCTAGGGGAAGAAACTGAAGGAAGTGCCCATCTCAGACTGAACCCTTCCCTGAAGGAGGGCACCTGCTGGGCAGAAAACAATAGCACCTTTAATAAAAAGAAACACCCAAGTTAGTTGTTTTATAGCTGTATTTTGGAGCAGAGTTAAATCCTCTTGGGAATCATCTCTGGTGTTAGGGAACAGGACCATGCATTATTTAACTTCTGTTACTGTAACACAAACCGTTTGGGAGGAAGGGAGGAAAGTCAGGACCCACTTCACAACACCGAACGGAGCTGGGTTGGGGCTGCTGGTCCCAGCATGTAGCAGCACTGCCCCAGAAGCCCTGGCTGGGAGGTGTGGATTGAACCCGTCTGATGCAGGAAAAGCCCTGTGCCACGGCAGGTTTGGGTCCCAGAGGATGTGACCCCACACAAGAACCTGCTCAAGGACCGCAAAGCCTCCTCACAGGGAGTGCAGCAACACCTCTGTGCAAAAGAGTGCTCTGGGGGGGAACCAAATGGGGGACTCGGCCTGGCTGCTGTGGCAGCGCAGACTGGTGCAAATCAACCTCCTGTCTGGAGAGCTGAGGGTAAATCCCTCCCTGCTGTCACCAGTGAGCTGCTATGTAAGAGCCAAACATGCACAAGGAGCCCTTGATCCCAGTGCCTTGCCAGCCTTTGGACAGCTCAAGGTTTGTTCCTTCATTCCAGCCCTGGACTGAGTGCTGCTGCTGCAATGCTGGGGCTCCTGGTGCTGCTGACAGGGAGATGCTCCTGTGGTGCCACTGTGCCAGTGCAAGCAGGCCCCATGTCCCCTGGGAAATGGACACCCGGGATACACCCAGCAGCTCTGTGGGATGTATGCTACCCACATCAGCCCAGCCTACTGCAAAAAGCCTTCCCAAAGCAGTTGCCATCACAGCACACAGCCCTTCCTGAGAGCTCTCTCCATGTCCAAGATCCAACACCACTCCTGAGCCTCTCCCTTTGGGACTGTGCTGTTCTTTACAGTGGGAAGTGTTTCCCTTTTCTGGTTTTGATACTTCAATTTCCCTCTCGCACCCTGGGAGGTGCTGAGCTTCCCACTGCTCAGGTACCCTCAAAACCTCAAATACAGGTCACAGGGTTGATCTCGCTCAGGATGAGCCATGCCAACCTTTGCCCTCTCCAGACCAGAGGAGAAGAGGCAGGAAGCTGGCCAGCTGCTGTAGCCTTCCCAGCAAGGAGACCCTGGATCTCCTGCTGCTCCCCAGCTCAGGCAGAATGAAGCAGTCTTTTGTCCCTCAATCAGTATCTGGGCATTTCCTGGTTTCCCAGACTCCCAGAGCCATAAACTGGACCAAAGAGACAAGTCACCGCTCTTCTGCTCTCTGCTGCACATCCTGGTTGAAACAGCCATGAGCATGGAGCTTTGGTCCAGCTGGAGCCTGAAGCAAGATGTCCAGAAGCCAACTTGGTGCTGACCTTACTGGAGAGGAGGTGTCTTATTCTGGCACCATGGAATTTGGATCAAAAACTAAAACTATACAAATATCAAATCAAGCTCAGGGTTTCTCGAGGAGCCCAAGTTCACCACCTCTCCCTGCCCAGGAGTCAGTCAATGGGGAAGCGGGCGGCTGGGATGGGAGCTCTGCGGAAGAGCAGGCTGGAGCCACGGAACAGCTGCCCCTGGGGAGGAGGAGGAAGAGAAAGCGCAGGGTCAGGGCTGCCACACTGGGACCTGGTTTAGGAGGGGCTGACTCACGCCCACTGCAAGGCCGGAGCACCCTGCGGTGCTACAGAGAAAGTGGGGTTTCAGCCCCATGGGTGCTGGAGTTGGGCCTTTCCCCCATGGATAAGGAATAGGCAAGGACAGAGCCACCTCCCTTTCCTGCATGCAATGCATTGGCTAAAAGGCTGCAGGCTGCCAGCTCAGGGCACATAACAGGCAGAGCAGTACTGCCATGCTGGGCACCAGTGCCACAGCTGGAGGGTGAAAACAGGTTACAGCACCCAAAGGACGTGGCTCAGGAACCTCAGGAAGGAGCATTGGGAGCCCCAAGCCCTGCGTGTGCCCCTCACCTGAGCACTGAGATGCCTCCAGCAGTGGATCCAGGATGTAAATGCAGGAGCATAGGGAGGGAGGCCAGCACGCAACCTGCATGGCAACAAGGAATAGCTGAGGAATAGCTGTGGAGATGTCACATTATCCCACAGGTAACACAAGAGCAGCAGTCAGTGTAAGTGAGGACACAGAACAGCGTCTGCACTGGGCTGAAGGCCAAATGACCGGCTCATTATTTACAATGCAACAGATCATGTGATTTAATTACTCCTGGAGTGTTACTTGGATGCATTAATCCAGGACTCTGCACTGTATCTACACCTTCAAGAGCCAGCAGATACTTGGAAAACACCACACCAGCACCTTGGCTCCAGTCCCCTTCCCACAAGCATGAATGCAGATGTCTGTAGCAATGGGATTGGGAAAGCCAGCTTGGTCCTGCCCCTGTCTGCACCCATTGCTGCGTGCAGCTTTGCTTTCCCTTGTGCTGCTCCCCACCACAATCCCTTTGATCCCTCCTGCCCCAGTCTATTTCAGACTGGGCCACACCACCACGACTCCCCCTGTTTCTCTCCACTTGAGCTTTTGTGCTGCTCTTGTCTGTGTCCTCTGATCTAAAATTATAAGCAACCTGGGACAGGAAAGGAGATGGCTCTGCAAGGTGCCATCGAGTTTATGGCTCTGTATGAAAGCTTTACGATCGTTAGCAGTGGATTCAGCCAACAAGGGGCTGGAAGAAAGGAAGGGAAAGCCTTAGTTCTCAGTGTGATGGACATACCCACAGTTGTTCACTGCCATGAGATCTCCCACGAGAAGGAATGGGTACGTCAGCATGCTCACAGCAATCTGAAAGCACAGAAAACCAGTAGCCTCTCTAATGTTCACCGTGTCAGAAAACCTATTCCCAGCTTTGGCATGTCAGCAAAGTTATCTTCATTTGGATATAAAGGACAGAGCAGCCTTTGCCCCAGACCATGAGCTCTCACCCCACAGATGGCAGGAAGAGGAGAAATGACACAGCAGTTTCCTACGTACCCCTATCACGAACTTGGTGTAGCTCCGGATCACCGATGCCTGGCTGAACTGTAAAGAGAAACCAAAGGGACTGTGGAGGAGCTGGGTGACCCCAGGCTGTCACTGTCACTGGGTGACATCCCTCTGAGCCTCAAACACAGGGCATGCGGCAGGGGAACAAGGTGGAAAGCCACAGTAACCACACTACCTCCCAGCTGGGAATCAGGAAAGACATTTGCTGTCAAAGCTGATGCCCCCCCAAAGTGCAGCTGAAACAGCCCTGAGCAGCCTCAACATCTCAGCGCTTTCACAGGGCTGTATTCAAAGCCCAGTGTCTGCATTCAATGACCCCCACTTCCTGTTACCTCCTGCCACGGGCAGGTGCTTGGGATGGGCCCCCCAACCCCTCCACTGGGCACTTGCACTCACGTTATCATCCACAGCGTAAGTGTTGATGAAGTGAGCCAGGAGGTTGCAGCACCAGAGGAAGATGACATCCCCCAGGATGTGAGGAACTAAACCCCTGCAAGGGCAAAAAGAGGGGGGTGAGGTGCAGAAGGGTCCCAAGTGCTGCCTTCTGAGGTGCTGAGCCCTCCCTCCAGCAGCACAGAGGAACCCCACTCCCTCAGAATGCATCTTTACTTTGGGAGGAAGTTAGAGGGAGAAGGGAAGAGCCCTCCCAGCCTTCAAACGTGGTCCTGCATGCGCTGCAGCTGCTCCAGCCAGGGGATGCTCTGGAGTGGGAAGTCTGGGATCTGTCATTCAGACACCACTCAGCCAAGTCACCTTTTTCTACCCCAAATCCCTCCTTGGCCAGCTCCTGCTCTGAAACCCAAGTGAGACACAGACAAAGGGGATCTATCAAGCTCGTTTTACAGATGCTCTTCTGGATGCAGAATGAGAAGTTCATCTCTGGACTCTTCCTCCTTTTAGAAATCAAAATGAGGCGGGTTGTTCCTGTAAAACCCACTACTGCAACGTGGGATTACCAGGGGGCAGCACTCCAGGCCCTCTGATTTCCCCCCAGTTCCCTGCTGCCCTCTGGAAGCATGGCTAAAACATTAACTGAACTGTTCAAAGGGTTTCTCCAGGTCAGCTCTTCTCCAGCATCTGCTGCACCACTGCAGGCATCGAGCACAGAGCCTCCTGTTTGGCTGCATGGTTGTTGCGTTGCAAAAGGATCCCAGTGTGCATTAAAGCCGTATTTCACCAGCAGATGTGCTGAAAACGAGCCTCTTGAGCCACCTGAGTGTTTGCTGGGCTGGAAAGAGCCTCCTCCGAGCACACAAATCCAAGCCATTCCTTTCTTCCCAAACCTGACGCTGCCCATTTGGAGCAGGGGACCGGCTCTGTTTCCTGCTGCAGCAGCAGCACAGTGGGGACCACACGCTCTGCTCCAGCCTGCTGCTTGCTTGGCACTGGGGTTTATGCTTTTTGCAGATAAGCTGTATATTGTCAAGGCTCCAGCAGCTCTGGAGATGCTGCCCAGGTCTCAGGGGCTGGGCACAGCAGAAGTCTTTAATAGAAGAGATGTGATAGATGGGAGCAGCAGCCAGGACAAGGAAATCAAAGCTCTCTGGTCCCAAGCAGAAGGTCTGCTTTGTGTTTAGCTTTCAGCCTTTGAGGAAAAAAATCCTTTCTTTAACTCAGTCAGGTCTGAAGCAGACTCCTGAGCTGCTGCAGATACAACAGGGGCTTAATAAAGTCCAGAAACGGAGGCTGGGCCATGGCAGCCATGTAGGGAAAACCTTACCCATCTCTTGATAGAGAATCACATTGTTTGTTCCATGGGCAGCAAGGATCCATCCCCCTTTCTCCTCCATCATCAAAGTAACAATGGATGCTGAGCCCAAGCTTATGGGATGACTGGAGACCAGGGCTCTGAGAGCTGCAGAAAGGGGCTTAAAAACCCAAATCCATTTGTGCTCAAGCCCAAGGAAATCTGGACTAGGAATATTTGTAAAAGAGAAGTCATTAAAAGCTAGAAGAGGAGGAGGCAGATGAGGAAGGCTGTGATGTACAGCAATGTGACCCAGTGCCAGGGAGCTGGGACAAGCCATCTTCGAGCTGGCCATGCACAGCAGTTTTGGAGCCTAGGGAACATCCTCCTGGCCTGCTGGCAGACAGGAGACTGCTGCAGATAGGAGGGGAAGGAGGTATGTCCATCCCCTGAAAGTGTTTCTCTCCAGCCATGCACACATCCAGAGCGTGCCACCATTGGTGCTGCACAGATGTTGTAAGGCCACCAGAAACAAGAGATTTTAATGGTTTTAATGGAGCAACGATTTTTAAGGGAGAGGATGTGTTTGGATGGCTGGCAGGGCTGGGAGCAGGAAAGCACAAGTGTGGTCCTACAGATGCAGTTTGTGCTCCCCCCCCAGCAGTGTGATTTCCTAGCGGGGCTGTAGAGCACCTATAAGTTCAGAGCCCTCCTGAGACATTTTTGGTTGTGTTAAAGCCTTTCCTGTGAACTATTAAGTCTGATTAGGCTCCCAACAGGGTTTGTTTTATGTGGATAGAAGGAAATGCGGCAGCTCCTTTCACGTTTATTCCTCAGGAGGTGGGGGGGAAGGAGGACTGCAGCCTGCTCTGGCCGTGCCCCACACACAGGGACCATCCCAGAGGAACCTGTTTTTAATGGAGACCTGGAGCTGCACAGCTCAGCAGAAAAGCTGTGGGCTGCAAAAGGAAGATGTAGGGACACTGAAACTGATGGGAGCTCTGCAGACCTCAGGCCCTTTTCCCTTGAGGAGAAGCGGATCATAGGTGATACCCCCTCCGACTGCTTGTCTCTCCCTGATGCATGCAGGTTTTATCTGGAGGCCCAGATTTTGTGATTGCAGAGCCAAAGGCACCAGGCCTGAAATCCCCTCCAGAAATGTCAGAGCTGCCTTTACTACTGTTGACACACTAAAGTGAGTTATCTCCCCACTGGGAGCAGAGGCAGCACGTGGTTCTGCTTTTATGTAGATGGGGAAAAAAAGGCAAAAAGCATTAAATAAGGGTTCAAGCAAAAAGATGTCCAATAGAATTCCACTTCAGTGATGCCACCAGTTCACCACCAGCTGGAAGCACCTTTCAGCTCCTTCTGGTCCAGTCAGCACCACTGAGCTGGGCAGCATCATGCTCCTGCCGTTCAGCCAAACAGGCTCATTACAAGCACCCACTGTGCTCCTCAAGGAATGTGCTTTTTACCCAGCCCCTGGCTTTTATTTCAACAAGGGCTCTCATTGTTGCACTTGATCTTGGTGCCTGTTGCACAAACAAGTGCTTTAAATGGCCCTTCACTGAAACACAAGGAAGCATCAAGGGAAAAAGAGAAAGGTATGAAAAAAACTACTGGGTTTCTCTGGGCTCTCAAGGTTTGAGTGAAGATAAAATCTGGGCCAAACTTAATGGCCAAGCTGGAATGCTGTCAAAGCCACAGATTTAATCTGTGCTCATGGGAATGATGTGAGAGTCCCAGGGTCAGGCAAGGTTCTGGAGCTCAGCACCACTCTAACTGAGGTTGGTAGAGCAACCAGGAGAGCCACCAGTGCCCTTGGACTACAGGAGAAGGTACTGAAATAACAACTCACGTACACAAAGAATCCCAGGATCCCTTCTTCCTTAAGTATCCTGCCAATGGCACTGAACACACCACTGCCAAGGAAGGAAAAGAGCTGTAAGTGTCAGGGGTTGCTCCATCTCTGTCCTGTGCAGCTTCACACATGTTCTGCAGCCACCAGGCACAGCAGTGGCACCCCAGCCATTGTGCCAGCACTGCAGTGTGGCTCTGCAGCTCTGTTCTTGCTGCTTCTCCTCACCCCGTGAAGGAGGGTCAGGTCTACCCAGGAGAACAGCCAACGTCCTGACAGCCATTCAAATGCTGAAGCTAGAAGAGCTCTGCTTGGCTTTGCGTGAGTGGACACACGTGCTGCAACCACAGCACATCACATGCTTTGATTCAGCTGTCCCTGGAAGCTCGTGCTGGCTGTCATGGGTTAGCATGCTTTCATGTGGCTGCACGTGCAGTTTTGCCCTGCAGAGGGGCAGGCTTGGAAAAATCTTGCAGGGCTGCATCAATGTTTTGTGTTACCTACGCTGCCTCCCTGCTGGCTTCCCTTCCTATTAACACCTGAGGCAAACAGCAGGAGATGCACTGTGTGATGAAAGGTGTGTTACAGCCACCAAGACCCCCATGGGCACACCAAGGCAGCCTGGGTACAGAGCCCAGCCTTCCCCTGCACCTTCACCCTGCAGTCAGCCACCCTCTAAGCACAGCTCAGGTTCACTTTCTGGCCACCCAGACCTCCTGGGTTGCCACATCCCCCACTGCACAGAGCACCTGGCACTGCTGACTCCCAGACTCATGCTTCTGTGTGCCCAAACCCTTCAGAGCTGCAGCCACTCACCTGTACTTGACTTCCCGGCCTATGAACTGGACCATGCAGCGCATAGAGATCACTAGGAGGAGAGAAACACAGGGCTGGCAAAGAAACAAATCCTGTTTGGGTTGCAATGGATGCGAAGGAAAATACAGCCTGACCCTTCTGCCCTCCCTTCCCTCAAGCTGTGCCACCTCCAGCTCCTCTCAGTGGTCCTCATTAGAAACTGGTGACCTCCCTGGTACTGTAAGTGATGGGAGGGATTTCTGGCCCTAACCCAAATGGGGTCTATAGGATGAAGTCTTGGATGAATGAATGGAGCACCTCACTGCTCTGCTGGGTTGCTCCTTGAAGGCCAACCCAAGTGTCAGCCTCCCAGAGAGGCTCAGACCTGCATCTGCTCTGATTTCATACAAAGTCATTTATGGTAGAGAAGCACATGAAGTAATCAGGGTTTTGGGGTGACCCCCAGTCCAGAGAGAGCTGCCAGGTAGCAGGACAGGACTCACCATGCAGCGGATGCGAGACAACGCGGGACATGCACTGCATCATCATCTCATGGGAGGTCTGGGAAGAAACAAACCCACACGGGTGTGAAAAGCTGCTCTGCTCCACCTGCACGGCTCAGGCCTTTCCCTCAGCACAGGGAAACCCGTTTCAAGTCCCCTTTTGAAATCTGTTGTTCATGGCAGACCTCT
This sequence comes from Neopsephotus bourkii, assembly GCF_033783945.1. Classification (NCBI taxonomy): domain Eukaryota; kingdom Metazoa; phylum Chordata; class Aves; order Psittaciformes; family Psittacidae; genus Neopsephotus; species Neopsephotus bourkii. Next base: position 1,510,678 of record NW_026900918.1, on the reverse strand, counting down.
GCTCCTATGAAATATTCCACAGGTGGGCACAGAGTGGCTACTAAATCCCACAGCCTTCTCACCCAGAGAGTCTCTCCAAGTAGTTCCACCCAGAGCCCACAGTTTAAGCTTCCTCTGCTCTCCGGGCACATCACTGCGATCTCCCTGATCACCCATGAAGATGCAGCATCCCCTTCTCACCTCTTTCACCACTTTCCTAAGGGAGGTCTTCACATCATCCTTGTTAGAAACGTGCTCCATGTCTTCCAGTGGAAAGGCCTGAGTGGAAAGAGAAGAAACAGGGTCAAAACTGAAGGAGACACTGACCCAAACCCCTCAGTGTCTGAGGACAGGAGGAAACCAAGAGCAATTGTGCTCTAGATGGGAGGAGAAAAACAGGCAAGAGGGAAAAAGGCGAAGGAAGGATGGGAAGTAAAATGGGAAAAGAGGGATTGTTTGAATTAAATGAAAAACAGGTTTAAAAAGAAGTTTGTTGGATATGGGCACTGCTCTCCTCCTGTCATGGAGGAGTATTCTGAGCCTGTAGGAGGGATTTGGGCTCCTTAGTCCTCCACGTGCAGTCGTGGCTGGGGGCAGGCACATGCAGGCTCTCTGCAGTAGCACCAGCCACCCCAGCAAGCTGATTTATGGGGAGAGAAGCTGACCTTTACCTTCTTCACACTCCCCCTGGTGATGGTTGATAAAGTGCTTGAGATGAGGCGAGGAGTAAGACCACGGAAGAGGCCTCTCTTCCCATCCACTTCCACAATGTGTCTGGCTGGGTAAGAAAACACCAGGCTGCTGTCAGCTGGGGGCCAGAGCACCCCAAAGACCTCCAGCCAAAACCACACTGTAGTGATTTAGTGTAACAGCCCCAAACTTCATACAGGATGCACAGAATCCTTAGGTATTCCCTGTCATCTATCTAATCTGGAAGGACAGCTCCGGTATTTTGGGCTACTCCTCATCTTTTGACTCTTTTGCTCACCTGGAACGGCTACAAGGCGGATTGACTGGAGCGGGGCAGGGAGGGATCATCTCATGTGCTGTGTGGTGTCACCTCCTCCCTCCTCCACCCTGGGGCTTAACATGGATTTCACAAACCCACCTTCAGTTCCTGCCCCACCACCGTCTCCCAGGCAAACTTCCTTAGGTCTCCAGCCAAAACAATGGATCCCAGTTTCCCCCTGACATAACAAGGTGGAACACAACCCGCTACATGCCTGTGAGTACTGCTCTTGCCCCCCATCCTCTGCTGTCCCAAGCTAAGATCTGTGCGTCTCCATCACCCACCCATTTGGAAAACGCATCTTCCAAAGGGCAGCATCAGAGTGTTTCCAGCTCTGGGTGGCCCAGGATGGATTCGGGATCAGCCCAACCTGGCTTTCAGGACCATGTGCTCCCCTTCCCCACAGCAAACCCACTGGGAAAGCAACCCCCAAGGTCACGGAGCATCCACCCACATCTCCCATGCTGCTCCAGCCGCAACGAGAGAAAAAAGTCACTTTTTTTTTTTCCTTCTAAACATATTACCTTCCCCTTTTCTTGGGATTTCTGTCCGTTTAGGGCTCCATCTACAACACAAACGAGGAGGGCAGGGGGGCGAGTTATTGCAGGGCTGTTTGGCAGCAAAGGCAGGCGCTTTGCTGTCTCTAACACACACCAAACCCTCCACCAACAAACCTGTCCCACCTAAACCCCCCCAACCCCTCTGCTATGGTGTAAGCCCAGAGCAATGGGCCACGGGAAGGGGATGAAGCACCAACACCGGGGCCACCACCTGCTGTTGGGGTTTATGTCTCGCTGCAGCCTCAGGATGATCCCAGTGGGGATGTGGGAGTGCTGCTGGGGGCCAGCAGCCCCCAGCCCTGGTTTTAGGCAGGACCTTGAGCTGGCAGCGAGGGATGTTCGCTCACCATAGGTGAAGAAGCCGGGCAGGTAAAGGACCTTCCTTCCCAGCACGTTTCTTCCAATGGCTGGAGGTAGTGGCTCATGCCCGACCTGCAAGAGAAACCCTATGAGCAGGTTCCTGGCTGGCATTCCCAAAGCTCCTGAAGCCATGCAGCCTCTATCCCGGCATCCGTGAGCTGCCAAAGGGCCCTGTTCTCCCCGCTGCCCTCAGATAAATGGGGATCCCATGGCACCGGCAGTCCCTTTCCCACCGCAGGGCACACGGGGTCCTCAACCCTCCCATTCTGGGGGTCCCTATTACAGGTCTCAGGACACCCTTTACACAGGCATTTCCCACCCCTCCTTACAGAGGAGCCCCCAGTGCAGAGGGGATCCTCATCCTCCCCCATCCCATTTTATAGGTGTCCCCACCGGACACGGTGTCCCAACCCCGCCACAGGGGGGTCCCAACCCCTTGCTGTACGGGGGTCCCCACCACACAGGGCTCCCCGCTCCGTTACAGACGGGGCTGCCGCAGTAACAGGTCCCTGTATGAGCCAGGCTGCGCCGCTGCCCTCACCTCCCGGTCCCACCCGGGACCCCCATCCCCGCACCCCTTTCCCAGGGGTCACCTCTCACCAAGGGGGGCCGGTTCACACAGCGCTCTCTATAGGAGCACCACAGAGGAGCCCACCCCCGATCCCCCGGTGCCCCCGGACCTGCACGAGCAGCTTCACGTAGAGCAGGGGGTGGCTGGCGGCGGCGAGCCCCGCGCCCAGCGCCACCAGCAGCGCCTCGCTGCCCTCGGGGGGCCCCGCCGCACCGCCAGGGGGCGCCGGCGTCGCCGGGGGCAGCGGCGATGCCACCGCCGCCATGGCCCCGCCGCCACTGCGCCTGCGCTGCGCGCTCCACCGGCGCGTCCTGCGTCACCGCGCCGAGCGCGGGGTGGGACCATGGCGTACACGGAGGGGGGGGGGAGCGAGGGGGGAACCATTGAGGGTGGGGAGATGGAGGCGCGGTTGGAGGGAAGGGACATGGAATCATGGAATGGTTGGGAAAGCCCTTTAATCCCATCCAGTCCAACCCTTACCCCAGCACTGCCAAGGCCACCCCTAACCCATGGCACTGAGGCCTCGTCTCCACGCTGTGTGAACACTTGCAGGGACGGTGCCTGCAGCCCTGCCCTGGGCAGCCTGTTCCAATGCCTGAGCACCCTCTGGGGCAGGAATTGTTCCTCAGCTCCATCTAAACCTGCCCTGGTGCAGCTTGAGGCCGGTTCCTCTTGTCCCATCCCTTGTTCCTTGGGAGCAGAGCCCAGCCCCTCCTGGCTCCATCCTCTCAGGCAGTTGGAGGCAGCCATCAGGTCCCCCCTGAGCCTTCTCTTCTCCACACTGAACCCCCCAGGTCCCTCAGCCCTTCCCCATCACACTTGTGCTCCAGGCCCTGCCCCAGCTCCGCTGCCCTTCTCTGGCCCCGCTCCAGCCCCTCAAGGTCTCTCCTGTAGTGAGGGGCCCAGAGCTGAACACAGGATTCAAGGTGCGGCCTCACCAGTGCCCAGTGCAGGGGCTCAATCCCTGCCCTGGCCCTGCTGCCGCACTGGTGCTGGTACAGGCCAGGATGCTGGGGGCTGCTTGGCTGCCTGGGCACAAGCTGCTCCTGTTCAGCTCCATCACTCAGCACCCCCAGCTCCTTTCCCATGAGCAGTTCCCAGCCGCTCTTCCCAAGCCTGGAGCACTGTTGGGGTTGTTGTGGCCCTTGGCCCTGTTGCCCCTCATCCCATGGGTCCAGCCTGCCCAGATCCCTCTGTGGAGCCTCCTGTCCTCCAGCAGCTCAGCGCTCCCCCCAGGGCTGCGGGGCAGCTCCTCCTAGTGAGGGGTACCCCGGTGTGGGGCACAGCCCACCCATTGCTGGGGGCTCCCTGCAGACAGCCCTCAGGCCTCCTGCCCTTGCCCCAGCCCCACTGCTGCTCTGGGGCGCACACAGTGAGGTTCTCCCAAACTGAACCAATTCCCAGTGTTTTCTCAACGTTTCTCCTACTTGTGCTGTGCTTCCTCTTTCCTTTCCCTTTTGAGGCCAGCGCAGAGACAGGCTCTCCCCCCACAGAAAGGAGGGCAGCAGATGGGCTTTGCCTTGTGCAGATCCTCCTCCGGAACCAACATCCTGGGTCCCAGAAACACCTCGAGAAGAAGGGATCATCAGCACCCACCCTGCAGCCCCTTGACACCGCTCCCAGCCGGTGCAGGCAGTGCCATGGAGGGAGAGGCTGAGAACCAACGGAGGGTGCTGAACCTGGTGGCTGTGTTTGAAGAGCGCTGGTAAGGAGCGAGGGTCCTGGGTGCTGTGGGTGCGTTTGGGCTCTGTGCAGCGTGGAGTTGGGAAGGCAGGAGCCCAGCCCAGAGGTGGCTTGGAGGCTGTGGAGGAGCTGACACAGTGATTTGCTTCTCTTCAGCACTCAGATCTGCCCCAGTGTCTTCCTCCTGTGCACGGAAGGCTGAAAACCTCAGTGGGATGTGGCTGTGCTGGAGGTGGCAGTGCCTGGCTCAGGGTTAGGTTGTGCCGTTGCCTCTGTGCTCAGCACCTTTGCATCAGCCTGGCCGGGGAATGCTTTTTCTCCCACTGCTGGGGAAAAAGGATTTTGCTTTGCAAATGTATGGGCAAGGGTTTTCAGTGGGAACTGACTGCTTGAAGGCCTGGGAGGATCCAAGCCTCAGGCTCTCCAGCTGTTTGCAGCGATGAGACTCCTTGGAAAGGGAAGAGAAAGCATCGTGGCAAGGGGAAAAGCAAGATCCTTTTGGGCTGTGCAGGAGGCCCATAAAACAGCACCTTCACTGGGAGTGAAGCAGGGACCCTCAGCGTGACCCAGGGTTGGAGTGAGGGGATCTGCCTTGCCCCTGGTGTGGAAGTGATTCGGAGACTTGGGCGAGTCATTGTTGTGCTCTGTGCCTCAGTTTCCCCACCTATTGAACCAGGATGCCACATCCTGCCTTCGTTGTGTCCTCCCAGTGAGCCTCGGTGAGGCTGGGTGGTTGGGCCAATGGGTTCTGCACTAGAGGTGGTCAGGCAGTGTCTGCTCCGGGAATGTCACCTCCACTTCTGCTGCTTTGTCCCCAGCTTTCTGCTCTGGATGGCTCCAGAGCAGTGGTTGTCCCCGTGGTCCCACAGTTGAAGTGTGCCCTTGTGATGCTGTGGTGCTGGAAGCGTTTGTGGCATTTGATGTGCCTCCGTGTCAGTGCTGCAGAGTGTTTTGTTCATCATGAAGCGTGAGTTGGATTTAGGGGAAATAGAAGTAACTTTGGCATTCAGGGGAAGCTGAGGAACCTGGAAACGAGTTTTCTGGAACAGAAAATGGCTTAGCCCAGGTCAGCACAAATAGAGAAGTTCCCAGGTGGATCCTGGGGGTGGGTTTAGGGTGGCACAGTCTGGGAGGCACCAGGAGATGAAGCCTCCCTGTCACCTGAAGGGTTATGCCATCCCCATGGACAGGAGGGGATGTGAGCATGGCTGTGGATGCACTACCGAGCTCACAGACACATGCTGATCAGTGTGAGAATGGACCCCCATCTGTTTCACAGGAGTGTCTGCCTCTCAAGTCATCTGCTGTCCTCAGCTTTGCAGTTCTATGTCCAGTTTCATCCCAGCTTTCCCCTCCTCATTATCCCACTCCTGTGTGCAGGCCACCAGGGAATGTCCTTCTAGCTTCTGTCCAGGGCAGTTCACCCCAGGGGCCAGCTCTCAGGTGGCACACATGAACACTGGCATGTTCACAGCCTGTGCCCTCTGTGGCTTCTCCCCCTTGCCTGCTCTGGACCTGTTTTCCTTGTCTTTGCCAGAAAGAGGAAGAGAGAAAACCACCCAAGAGGTACCCCTCTGCACAACCACCTACACAGGCCTCCTCTTGGCTGATGCCTCTTGGCTCTTTGGCTGTTAAAGCCTCTGCCTGAGGCTGCTGCTCCCCACTTTGGCTCTGCAGTGGCAGCAGGCAGAGGGCCAGAGCTGTGCCAGCGCCGCAGAGGTCAGGGTTATCCTTTGGGAAAGAAATGGCTGTAGGTGGGATAAACAGCAGAGTTGTGTTCTTCTAGAGCAGCACAGGGCCTGACCGCATCAGCAGGAGGCACTGGAAAAGAGAGGCTGGATCCTTGGAGGATGTATGGGCTTTCAGACCCTGGTTTGGAGAGCAAGGCAGGATCAGCTGCTTTGTGTCCTATCACCTTCACTTGAGGATGGAGGCTTCAACGTGGGAGCTGGGTGGGCCACACCATGGGGAATGGGTGAGCTGATCACATTGATGCTATCATGGCAGGGCCTGGAGGGACAAACGGGCTCCACGCATCCAGCCCACTCCTGCAAGCAGCCAGTCCCAGCAGCGTCCAGCACCTCCAGCCAGGCAGAGCCTCTCCCAGGTGGATACCGGGCCCCAAGCGGAGCGAGGGAGCAGTGAGCAGCAGCAGCAGCAGCAGGGGCAGCGCGGGCTCAGCTTCAAATGCCTCCGTTCCTTCCGGCACAGGATCCGAGAGGACAGCTGGAGGAGGCAGCAGGAGCCCGGCCTCAAACCGGGCAGCAAGGTGAGCTCCAGGCTTGGGTTGAGTTGGGTTGCATTGGAGCTGAGGCCTCTGCAGGCCCTCAGCAGGTCCCTGCCCTGCAGGGGCTGTGGTGTGAGGTGACAGAAGTGGCCCCTTCCCTGGTGCTTCAGGCACAAAGTCCCCATAGTCAGGTAGGTCCAAGCAGACCTTGTCTCTTCCAGCTCTGATATCGCACCATGCAGGTCAGATCATAGAATCCCAGACTGGTTTGGGGTGGAAGGGACCTTAAAGCTCATCCAGCTCCAACCCCTGCCATGGGCAGGGACCCCTTCCACTGGAGCAGCTTGCTCCAAGCCCCTGTGTCCAACCTGGCCTTGAGCACTGCCAGGGATGTGCAGGTGAGCCCAGCCACGTCCATCTCAGGGCATCCCCAGGGCTGTGCTGCCCTTTGCTGACTGCAGGCACGTTTCTGCAGGACTGCATTCAATTCCTAGATGCATCTGTAGACCACGGGGTTGATCCACCCCACGCTGCCCCGCTCCTCAGGATCACTAACCCTATATTGCTCTGGGGGAAATAGGCACAGAGAAGGGGGTGACCCAGGAGGATATGAGCCAGGCTTCCCAACAGCTACAAGGGAGCTTTGTTTTCACCCTTGTTTTCATTGCGTGCTCTGTAGAGCTACTTCCCTTGATGGGAAGATCTGGTTTAATGCTTTACTGTGCTCTCTGAACACTGGGAAATGGAGCTGAATCCTCTCAGGCTGGTAGAGGATGTCTCTGCCTGTGAGATTGATCCTTTCTCTGCATGCAGGAGCCAGAGGAGAAGAAGATCGCTCTGGAGCTGCTGGAGACAGAGCAGGCGTATGTCAACCGCCTTCACCTTCTCGACCAGGTGAGCTGGGAGCAGAGGGACCCACACGGGGAAGCAAAAGCCCTGCTGCCATCTGCCCCACCAGCACAGCTCGGCCACCTCATGCTGATAAACCACTCAGGGCCAGGGCACAGCTCCACACTCCCCACGTTTCATGTACTCGGCAGGGCTTGGGCCCTGTGGCAATGCCCAGGCTCAGTTCAGGGTGTGCACAGACCAGGGACTGCTTAATGGAGATTCTGGGGAGAATGAAGCTGTACAGATGTGAGCCACACTGGGCTCTTGGTCTTGATGACCAAAGAATGGGTCTGGCCCTCCATGGAGCACCTCTGTCCCAGCAGAGCTTTCCATTCCCCACACTTCTCTCCTGGGGCTTGGGATTTCCCTCCTGCACAGTCATGCCCTTTCACTGGGTAATGTGCCAGTCTCAGAGAGGAATCCTCAAGCATCTTCCTGACCCATTTGATTTACTCCTTTCTTCCAGATATTCTATACAGAGCTGATGAAAGAAGCCAAAAATGGGAAGACAGTCCCAGAGGAGGTGGTGAAAATGATTTTCTCCAACATCTCCTCCATCTACCAGTTCCACTCCAAGTTCTTCCTGCCAGAGCTGCAGAAGCGCATGGAGGACTGGTGAGCTGCACTCAGGATACCCGGCTTGCTTTGCCAGAATGGGGGAGCAGGGAGGAATCTGGGCTTCCATCAGGACCAGAGCTCAGCCTGGTTTACTCCAAATGTCTTTGTGCTCTAAAGCTCTTCCTTAGAACACTTCAGCACACATCAGGGTATGTCTGAAGGGGGGGGGGGTGACATCTCAGGTGGTTTAAGCTGTCTGCAAGCTGGGGACCATCCCGTTCTGGAAAGCATTAAGTTGTTTGTGGACACAGCTGGTCACAGTGGTTAAAACCTCTGTTCTCCACCGTGCACAGGCTTTGATTTACCCTTCACTGTCTGTCTGTCCCATTGCACTGCAGTCTCCGGTTCCTTCCTGCAGGAGCTGCAACCCACGGATAGGGGATGTGATCCAGAAGCTTGCTCCATTCCTTAAGATGTATGGTGAATATGTCAAGAACTTTGACAAGGCCGTGGAGCTCATCACTGTCTGGTCAGAGAAATCACCACCCTTCCAGGAGCTCATTGCTGACATCCAGGTACTGGGAGACAGCAGCAGCACTCCCCAAAATCTCCTTGTGAGGGGGAGCAGCAGAGGGTAGGAGCTGCCTTGGTCACTGTTTCTGGTCACTGTTTCTCTCTCCGTGCCTTCCCAGAAGAGGAAGATCTCTGCTAACCTAACACTGCAGCACCACATGCTGGAACCTGTGCAGAGGATCCCACGCTACGAACTCCTCCTGAAGGATTATGTCCAAAAACTACCTCCTGAGTCCCCAGACCGGGATGATGCAGAGAGTAAGGGCTCCCTCTGGCTCTTCCTGCTGTGGGGAGCAGCACGGTGGGTTTGTAGGGAATAACAGCCCCTGAGGTTGTTTGTGCATGGGCATCAGGATACCTGGATTCTCTTGGGTAAACCTCTCAGTCCGACCCTTTCCTAGCAGGGAGAGGGATGAATCTGCGCTTGCAGGGTCTGTGGAGGTCAGCGGGGAAGGTGGCTCAGGATGAGGATAGTCCCTCCAGAGCATCCCCCAGGGAGACCCGCAGTGGGCAGGGCAGTGCTCTATCCCTGCAGACACCAGCAGTTCCCACTGCTGCTGGGACGGAAGAAGGCGCCGGCTGTCCCCAGGGCCGTGCAGGCTGTGTCCAGGGGAGGGCAGCAGGCACCGCACATGCGGTGCGAGGCAGAGACCGTGGACTTTTCTTTAGCTCCATCCTTTCTCTCCTGGTTACAGAGGCCCTGCAGATGATTTTTATGGTGGCCAAGCACTCAAACGCAGCTATCGCAGAGATGGTGAGTGCCTGTCCCAGCTGGAAGTGCTTTGCTGCTCAGCACGGTGACTTGCAGCTTCCTTCACCACCTCGTTGCTGTGCCATGCTCTGAATGGGGCAGGAGCACTGTGGGTTCAGCAGAGGAGGTTAGACCCTGCTCTTGATGCCCGACCCCATCACCCTGAGCCTGGAGAAGCCGTATCTGCAACCTGAGCTGTGATGTTGCAGGCTGGGAGATGGGTCTGGGGTCAAGGAGCTGTGCCATCACTCACAGTGCTTGTCTGCTGGCCTGGGGACGGAGAGGACCAGGGGTGACAAGGTTGTGGCTGCTCAGCTCCACACAGAACATGTCCTCTGCCTGCCCAGGAGCGGCTGCAGAACCTCTGGGTGGTCTATCAGCGGCTGGGCCTCGAAGATGACATTGTGGATCCCTCCAATGAGCTGATCAAGGAGGGCCCAATCCAGAAGATCTCCACCCGCAACAACAGCACATCGGAGAAGTACCTGTTCCTGGTGGGAGCCGGGGTGCCCAGGGGAATGGCAGGGAGCAGATAAGTTGGGAATGGGGAGAGGGGCAGCACCACCTCACTGGGTGTTGCTGGGGGTGAATTCAGAGCTGGGGGGTTTGACCTGCATGAGGCACCCTGCACAGAAGATGGTTGGGAACCTGTGGAGCCCTGGGTGCTCCCAGAGCATTTCACCTTTGCAGGGTGGGAGAGGGCTGGGACAGGGTCACTTTTTGGGCTGGATGCTTCCCAAAGACTGGTTCAAGCCTCAGGGAGTAAAGGACTCCAGATCCCAGGGAAGCCCTCAGCTCTGGGCAGGCTGGTGCTGGGCTCCAACCAAGCCCATTCCCCCTTCCTGCCCAGTTCAACAACATGCTGCTGTACTGCGTGCCCAGAGTCATCCAGGTGGGAGCTGAGTTCCAGGTCCACCTCCGCATCAATGTGGACAGCATGAAGGTCAGACAGCACCTTGTCTCTGGGCTCCACTTTGGGGTGTAATGTGGCTTTTGCTCTGTGCTTCCTTAGGAAGGAGGGAGGAGCTGGAGCCAGGGGTGGCTTTGTGGGTGAGGAGGGCTGGTTGATATGCCCCGGTCCTGTGGAACAGCAGTGAAACCTGGTCCATGCAGGATCTGAGGGGCTGAAGGGCTTGCTCCTGAGGAGGGAAGTCCCTGTCCCTCACACCATGGGGGAAGGTCCCTGTGTGCTGGAGGTGGGTTCAGCTGCTCCACACCCTTCCTCCGGTCTCTCTCAGGTGCGGGAGCTGAGTGATGCGCAGTTCCCAAACACATTCCTGGTGTCGGGAAAGCAGCGGACGCTGGAGCTGCAGGCCAGGTAAGGGGAAGGGTGATGGTCCCACAGACCCTCAGGGAGGAGGGACGGTGGCTTATGCAGCTCCCTTTTTGTACCCAGGTCTGAGGAGGAGATGAACACCTGGATCAAGGTACCGCTGAGTGCTGGATGAGGCAGCACATCCCACTCATGCTGGATGCCCTGTGGGGTGGGAATCCTCTCTGACCACCCCTCCATGCCCTCCCTCCCCTCTAGGCCTTCCAAGATGCCATTGACAGGAAGGAGAAGAGGAGTGAGACCTTTAAGACAGCAGTGCATGGGCTGGAGATGGGCACCCCTGCACTGAAGGTAACCCTCCTGCCCTCCCCATGCCTTGCCTGCCTCCAGCAGCCCCTGCACAGCACCCACCGTGCTGTGCCTCAGTTTCCCTTGATCACCGAGCTGTGGGGAGGCGGGAGAAGGGCTGAGATCAGAGGGGCTGGGAGCAGCAGACCATGGCTCGCCAGCCCCACTGATGCAGCCTCCCCCCCAGACAGAGGAGCTGGGCTGCCGTGCTCCGCAGTGGGTGCGGGACAACCTGGTGACCATGTGCATGCGCTGCAGGGAGCCCTTCAACACCATCGTGCGCCGCAGGCACCACTGTCGAGCCTGTGGATACGTGAGTCCCCCTGTGCCCCTGTCCCCCCGCCCGGCTCTGCAGGTGGCTGCTGGGGCTGGAGCACTCTGCTCCTACACCTTACACACTTGTCCCTGGGATCAGCGCTGCTCCTGCCCCTCAGTTCCTCATGGAGCTGTCCCTGGGATGCTCTGGCACTGCCCCAGTCTCACCAGTGTCCCGGTCTGCTGGCTGCAGGTGGTGTGTGCTCGCTGCTCTGACTACAGGGCCCAGCTACAGTACGATGGGAACCGCCTGAACCGCGTGTGCCAGGAGTGTTACCTGTTCCTCAATGGCCACATGGTGCTTGAGGACCAGGAGGGGAAGCCCAAAGGCATCTTGGAGGTGAGCTCTGCCCCTCAGTGCCACAGCCTGGCAGCCAGGACCACCCTCACCCCTGGGTGGGAGGGAGCTGTGGATCAGGCAGGGAATTCCCCAGGAAATGGGCATTGCTCAGTGTCCTTTCTGCCTCCTGCACTGGTGTTCAGGGATGTGGTTGGGTTGGTTTTTGCCAGAAGGAAGCTGCAGAGGCTTCAGGCCGGAGTTTGCTCTGCAGTTCCCTGCAGATGCTGGACAAGAGTGGCAAAGGAGGCACCCGGGGCTGGTTTGTGATCCCGCAGGATGATCCCCTCGTGCTGTACATCTACGCAGCCCCCCAGGTAAGAACAGGCTCAGCTCCACCTCCAAGGGCCTTCCCCCTGCGCCCGCCCCCTGCCTCCCACCATGCTTCTGCTCTTGGCAGGATGTGCGAGCCCACACCTCCATCCCGCTGCTGGGATCCCGGCTCAGGGACCTGCCGCAGGAGAATTCCCAGCACCTTTTCCAGCTGGTGCAGTCCGGGCAGGTCCACACCTTCCTGGCTGACACTGAGGAGCTCAAGCGGTGCTGGATGAGGGTCATGGCGCGCTGCGCCGCGGGGATCACGCACCCCGAGGAGGAAGAGGAGGATGCAGAGTCCTACAGTGAAGCAAAATAAGGCCCAGCTCCAGGTGGGTCAGACCTCCCCTTTCCCATCCTGCTCATCCGGCCATCAGGCAGATCCCGACCTCTCTGCGTTTTGGTTTTCCCGCACAGAAAGGACAAGGTGGAGACACGTTTGCCACCGCACTGACGAGCTGCATCCTCCTTCCCCTCTCTCCGCACTGGACAGGGAGGATGGAGATACCCGAGCCCGGCTTGGGGGAGCCTCAGCCCGCTCTGCCGCCGGCTGCCGCCCGAGGGCAGCAGCGCCTCAGCCTTCCTCCCCGGCTGAGGATGGTGCAGGGGGATGCCCGGTTGTGTGAAAGCGTCTGTGGAGCTGAGCCCGCTGTGATAAACCCGACCTGCAGCCCCCGTGCAGCCCAACGAGCCTTTTTGGGGTGGATTTTCCCGAGTGTCCTGTGGGATTGTCACCGCGGGCACACATCGGCTGGTCTGTGACCAGAGACCCAGCTTGTTCTCAGCCCTGCCTGGCCCAGGGGAGCTGGATTTAGGGTGTCCTGCTCCTGTCCTCGGATTGCAGCGGTCCCACAGCCTGCGGTGCTGGCCCAGCCTGTGCTCCTGCCCATCCCAGCCTTCCCCTGCGCCCCATCCTGCCCACCAGTGCCTTCCACTCTTGTGCCTCTCTCAGTCACTCAGTTCCAGAGAGGGGAAACCCTCTGGGCCAAGGCCAGGTCCATGCAGCTGCTGGTGCAGGGCAGTGATGCTGGGGCACATGGGGACGTCCCCCCTCCATCACCAGTCAGCAGAAGGAGCACCCCTGGTCATTGACACAGTGCTGCAGGCTCCAGCCCCACGTATTTTCTCCCCACATCCTTTTTAGCTTCCCCAAATATGTTGCCCAGGCAGAAGTCACCGCTTGTGAGCCTGCAGGAGCTAAATTGGGGTGCAGGAGCCCCATGCAGGGAGCTGGGGTGCCCACAGTCCATGTCAGCAGCAATTGCTGCCTGTGCCTGGATCCCACAGCAACCTCTGGCAGAGCTGAGGGGCGTCATGGGCTAAATGAATCCATGGGGAGCAGGAATGGAAGTGAGTTGGGGCTGGGTACTACAAATAGGGATAATACTTGGGGAAAGGATGAGGGGCAAAGATGAAGCGCAGCCATTGCCACTCTGGGGGTGGGCGATAGGGAGCCAGGCAGAAGCTGTGAGCATCATCCTCCTTCCTCGGGCTGCTCGGCTCGCCCCAGCAAAGGGCAAACCAACCTTGGTGGCTTTATCTCCTCCAACTTATGAGATAGCATCAAGGAAGGGGAAAAGGAGCTTGATGGGTGGGGGGGAGGGAGAGAGCTCTGCTAAAACAACTGCCCCTCGGGGTGCCACCCAGCATGGGGGTTTCCAGAGACCCCAAAACCACCCTCACCTCCCTGCATCACCTCGTGTGATGGGGAACCCCAGCCACGCCGTGGAAATCCGTGGGGTGCGGGGTGCTGCGGGGGAAGGTCCCAGCAAGGGGACACCCATGGGGCTGGAAGGTTCTGCCTCGGTGTCGCCTCTGGGGCAGGCAGGAACAAAACAAGCCCTGAACGGGAGCAGGAGCGGCCTCAGCTCATGAATGGGCCTAAGAATAGATTTCCTGTTTACCCAGCAAGAAATGGCTCCTAGGGCAGAGGGCACCTGGGTGCTATTTTTACCAGCTCCTGCCCGATGCACTCCCAGCCCCCAGCAGCCCTCAGGGACCAACAGAGCATCCATGGAATCGGGGAATCCCAGCCTGGTTTGGGTTGAAGGGACCTTAAAGCCCATCCAGTTCCACCCCCTGCCACGGGCAGGGACCCCTTCCACTGGAGCAGCTTGCTCCAAGCCCCTGTGTCCAACCTGGCCTTGAGCACTGCCAGGGATGGGGTATCCCTGTGTGCCATAGGAAGGGGCTGCCAGGGAAGAGGGGTGGCCAAGGGATGAAGAGGATGAAGGGATGCAGGTTGCTCCCATGGCCCCATTCCCAAAGAAGGCTGGCTGGGAGGCAGCATCACTTGGCTGCCATGAGCATCCCCAGCCCATGGGGAAGGGGAGCGATCCTCATGCCGCACTGATGGGCTGCCCCGGTCCCTCAGCAGTGTCACAGCCGTGGTCAAGATCCGGCCTCTCCTCCGCATGCAGAAAGCGAAACCCTGCGGAGAAGTCTCTCGGTTTCCTATTCTCGAGAATGAGGAAGGCCCCGAGGCCGGTTACGGGAACCCCCCCACCGCAGCCCCCCCTCTACCGCTTCTTGTAAGCACGGACCGAAACACCTTGTGAAACCCGCGGCAGAGCTGGGCTGGGGCCGGGCCGCCCCTCACAGCCTGCAGCGAGCGGAGCGGCCGCCGGCGCAGAGCCTCCGCTGCCCACGCTCATCCCGAACCCAGGTCCCAGCGCTGCTTCCCTCTTGTGCCCCCCGGGGGGGGACCGGGACCACGCGGAGGGTTGAAACCGGAGCAGGTTCAAGGCCCCTTCCAACCCAAACCGCTCTGGGATTCTATCGTGTTCTCTTATTGCCAGCTGTGGGTCCCTATAGGTGCTGTGCTCTGCTATGGGAGATGGGGTTTCCTGCCCTACACGGGCTGTTCTGTAACGGACAGCATCGCTGAGCAGTATCTTGCTCTGTAATGCCTGGGGTTGGGTTGTGTATTGCTGGGCTCAGTAAGGGCCAGCCCATTGCAGCAGGGGCTCGTCTCCCACACCCTGCTGTGCCATGTCCTATAGGTGCTGTACTATGCCCTGTAGAGGCTGTAGCATGCCCTGGAGGTGCTGTGCCGTGTCCTATAGGTGCTGTACTATGCCCTGCAGAGGCTGTAGCATGCCCTGGAGGTGCTGTGCTGTGTCCTATAGGTGCTGTACTATGCCCTGTAGATGCTGTAGCATGCCCTTGCCCTAGAGGTGCTGTGCCATGTCCTATAGGTGCTGTGCCGTGTCCTATAGGCGCTGTACTATGCCCTGTAGAGGCTGTAGCATACCCTGTAGGTGCTGTGCCGTGTCCTATAGGTGCTGTACTATGCCCTGTAGAGGCTGTAGCATGCCCTGTAGGTGCTGTGCCGTGTCCTATAGGTGCTGTACTATGCCCTGTAGAGGCTGTAGCATACCCTGTAGGTGCTGTGCCGTGTCCTATAGGTGCTGTACTATGCCCTGTAGAGGCTGTAGCATGGAGGTGCTGTGCCATGTCCTATAGGTGCTGTACTATGCCCTGTAGAGGCTGTAGCATGCCCTGGAGGTGCTGTGCCATGTCCTATAGGTGCTGTACTATGCCCTGTAGAGGCTGTAGCATGCCCTGGAGGTGCTGTGCCGTGTCCTATAGGTGCTGTACTATGCCCTGTAGAGGCTGTAGAATACCCTGTAGGTGCTGTGCCGTGTCCTATGGGTGCTGTACTATGCCCTATAGAGGCTGTAGCATGCACTATAGATGCTGTACTATGCCCTGTAGAGGCTGTAGCATGCCCTGAAGGTGCTGTGCCCCATCGCGGCTCCGCAGGACGCTGCAGCCCCGGTCCGTTCCGCCCATGGCCCTCGCCGCAGCGGCGCTGGGGCTGCGCGGCCGGAGCTGCAGCAGCACCACGGGCTCCTCCCGCAGCCTCTGCAGCCCGCGGGGGCTCCCACCTCTCCCGCCGAGCGCTTGGAATAACCGGTAATGGCGAGGCCGAAGGCAGCGGAGCCTGCCCCAAGCATCACCGCTCGGTGCCGGGGCTGCGGGACACGTGGGACCCCAAACCTCCCCTGAGCCTGGGGGTACCCCTGGGCAGGGGGGGTAAGGGCGGGAGATGGTGCTCAATGATGCAAAATATCTGTGATTCCCCCCCCCCCCCAGAAAAGAGCATTGAACAGCCTCGGGTTTGGGGCACCCCCCATGGAGCGATGGAAGCAGGAGGGGGACCCCACATCCACCCAGCTGCACCCGCTTTGCATTGCACTGGCAGGACCCCGCTATGGGGTGCCCCCAGGCTCGGGGGAAGCTTTGAGCGGGGCTGAGGCTTCCACCGCCTTTGCCCGCAGGCTGCTGCAAAGGGCGCTTGGTGCTGCTGAGCCCCGGGTCGTGCATCCCCCGTCTGGCGAGGCGGGAGGTGATTCCCGGTGGCGCAGGGATCTGCTGTTTGCGCCTGTGTCGGAGGCGGCCGGGGAGGGAAGGGGGGGCCCGGCAGTTGTTACCGGTTGGTTTTCCTCTCCTGCCTCCATCCAGGAATCTCTGCAATGTGCCGGCTGCTCCCCGCGCTGCCGTGAGTCACTGCTGCCGCTGGAACGTGACTCAACCCTGCTGCTCCCCGGCAGGACATGACCAGACTGCCAAAGCCGGCGAGGAGCCCCAGCGCCGTCTCCTGCCCACGCCGGCCCCGGAGGATGCACCACATCCCTCTGGAGAGCGCAGCCCCTCCATTCCCGCAGGGATGCCACCCCCTGCCGTGGGGCAGCGCTCACGATGGGCTCCTTCATTCACCCTCATTTTATTTATCCTCTCCGTTTAGTTGTTTCCCAGCCAGGAGAACCCTCCCCACATGCTCTGGCTCACCGGGGCTGCGTCCCCAGGGTTCTGCTGCTTCTCCTCTCTGTGAGCAGGGAAAGCTCCAGGCGCTGCTCCTGCCCCAGTTCCCGTGCCTCGGTTTCCTCATCCCGTGGGGATGCGGCAGCAGGAGCGGGGTCACTTGAGGTTGTGTTTTGAGGTCGGTGAAGAGCAGCTGGGGGGTATTATTGACATTAATAACCAGGCTGGGTCAGGGCTCAGGTGCTGGGGAGGGACGGGAGGGGGACGTGAAGCAGCCCTGAGTCACAGGGTAGGAGCAGCCCTGCGCTGAGCCCTGACACCGCACCCAGGCTGCCCTGCTCATCCCAGCCGCGGCTGGAGGATGCCGGGCGTGAGCCTTCCTCATCCTCACGGGTGGGGGAACGGGCTCCAGGGGTTGGGAGAGCAGCAGCCGTGGGGCAGAGCTGAGCACGGGGCTGCTCATCACACCCCAGGCCCTGCGTGGCCACAGCTGCCTCTGTAAGCAGTGATTGAGAGCCCAGCCCGGCTCCCTGCGAGCTTCTTAATTAAGAACTACATTTAATTAGCAGCGCCCCAGCTGTGACTCAGCCGATGGTCGTGATCCAAGCAAGAGCCCGGCTCCAGCTTAAGCCTCCCCCAGGCTGTGACCCCCGGCTCCGCAGTGGGACCCCGTCACCCCCCAGTGCCCCCTGCGGGTTTTGGGGTGAGTTTTCTCCTGTGCTGGTGGCAGGTTGGGGCCGGGGCCGTCCTCACACACACACAGGGTGTCATCCCCCCCCGGGGCAATTACCCATTGCCACACTGTGAGTAATCATATTAATAACCCGTTTACTGGGCTATAAATAGCCTGGATAATAACAGCCTGGGCTTTCCAGGAACAGAGCATCAAAAATGCAGGGAAAGTCATTCCCCTCTGCCTGGGATGCAGTGGGGAAACTGAGGCATGGCTGGGTTTGGGCACGACCCAGCCGTCTGCCAGGCAGCTGTGGAATTTGCTCCCGACTAAACCGTCATGTAAATGAGCCCTTATGTATATTTATAGCGCCATCCTGCCAGCTGGAATCTCAGAGGGGAGAAAATACACTGGGAAAGCGCCTGGAGCAGGAGGGAGGCGCTTCACACCTCGGCCCCCAGTGCTGGGTGTCTGTCCCTGGTCCTGGGTGCCCAGACCTGCACCCCGGGATGCTCAGCTCTGGTCCTGGGCGCCACATCCCCATCCTGGGGAGCTGACACTGAGTGAGCTGGGGCTGCTCCAGGCTGCAATGGGCTTTGGGGTTGGGATAATTTGGGGGTGCTGCCAGCACTGGGTATAGCAGGGTCACAGTGAGTGATGCTGCAGCACCTTTGGCATCCCTGTGCAGAATGCACTGGAACAAGGGGTCCCCCCCCGGTTGTCAAGGTGGCACCTCCACCCCCAGAGCTGACGAGTGCTCCTTGCTTGCTGTGCACCCGTGTGTGCATGTGTACATGAACATACATGTGCGTGCATGCGGCAGTGCCGGCTGCACAGCACCCACCCTGCGGGCAGCAAGGCAGCAGCACCCATAGCGGGGGAGCAGAGCACCCAGGGGTGCCGTAGCCCCGCTTTCCCGCAGCCTCCATCCGCAGCGGGCGGCGCTGGGCAGGGAGCGTGCAGCGGGAGCGAGGATCATTAGGGATGCAGACAGCGCTGTGTGCTAATGTTTCCTGTCTCGAGAAGGCAGCAGCAGCCTGCGGCCTCCCCTCCACACCCTGAGCCTACCCCGTGCCAGGGTGCAGCCCCACTGCCTGCTCTCCGTGGCCGTGGCTCCTTGGGTCCCCGCAGGGCGCTGAGGGATGCGATGATGCCAAGGCCCAGTGTGATCCTGCGCCATCCCAGGGCGGGGCTCCTCCCTGGCGAGGGAGGCAGCAAGGATTTGGGAGCAGGGATGCTGATGGGGCTTTGTGCTGCAGCATCTTCCTCCCCAGCCCCCCGCTGCTCCCGAGCACTCGCCACCGTGATTCCCTGCAGTGGGCTAAAAATATCCCCAGGAGCTGCCGCCGAGCACCGGCACTGGGAGGGGATGTAAATAACTGGGAGGGGAAAGCTCACGCTCGTCCCACGTCGCTCCCTCCGGCCCTTCCCGGCTGCGGGAGGAGGTCAGAGCCCCCGTCCTGCTGGAGGGGCGGTTGAAGAGATGGGGATGTGCAGGGAAACGGGGATGGAGCAGCCTCTGCCCCTCGGCTGTGTGGGGAAACTGAGACACAAGTGGTGCTGTTCTGGGGTGAGGGGAGGTGATGGGTCCATTTCAGCGCTGCCAGGGCAGAGGGACAAGTCCCGTGCTGATGGCAGGGCTGGGGGTGACACAGTCTGTGTCAGATGCATCCCTCTGCATCAAGCCTGTCCCTTTGCAGCAGCTCCAGCCCCTGCAGCAGAACCAGCCTCCTGCAGCCGATCCATCCATCTGCGATGGATCTGCCCCTTTGCACCAGCTCCATTCTTCCGCGTTGGCTCCTTCCCTTTGCACTGGATCCATCCTGCTGCCTCGGATCCATCCTGCTGCCATGGATCCGTCCCCCTGCCTCGGATCCACCCGGCTCCATCAGAGCATCCCCAGACCAGGATTGCCTCTCTTTCCCCACACCACCCTCCTCTGGGCGGGGGCTGAGCCCTGGGGACCCGCTCAGGGGATCCGTCCCCTTCCCTCCCACCGCTCCATCCCAAGGGACCACACTCCCACCTCTGATCCATGCACCAAGCTGGGGCATTTCTCATGCCCATGCACCTCAGGCCAGCTTCCTCCAAGGCCACAGGGAATGGGCTGCAAGGGTGGGGGGGTCCTGATTCGGCCCCACCATCCCACTGGGGCCGAGCATCCATGAGGACATCCCCCCTTCCCACCATCCCTCCCTCCTCTCTCCCGTTCTCGCCGCATCCCCGCCTGCCCCAGCAGAGCTGCCAAAGCACAGGGCAAACGGGGACAACCCGGCAGAGAGTGATTCTTGGAGGCGTTTATTTCCCTCCATCAAAATCCACCAGGCGGAGAAAGCAGCGGGGGGAGAGGATGGGGAAACCCATCCCAGGGAACGCTGCCCACCCCCGCCCTGGTGCTGTGTTTATCCCCCCCCGTCATGAAGCCGGGTGATAAACAGCAGCGTGCCGGTAAGCGCTGAATCACCGCCCGCTGCCGCCGCGGCACCGTGACCGTGTCCCCAGCGCTGTCCCCGCCCCGGCCCCACGCCGCAGCCAGGCCGCCACCACCACGCACAGACACGTTTGGCCGCATTCCCCTGGCTCCAACCCCAGCCAGTGCTGGGAATCGGCTCCAAAAGCCGCGTTTTGGGGAGGGGGGGGACGGGACGGGACACCCGCTGGGCAGCGACATTTCAGCAGCTGATGGAGGCTGCGGGAGAGCTGGGGATGCTCCTGCCCCCCCGCTCCGGATGCTGGGGTGGTCACACAGTGGGTCCCCACTGCCTTGTCCGCAGGGTGCCTAACTGGTTCCAGTGGGTTCATCCGGCCCCCGGGCAGATGTCCCGTTTTCCAGCCCCCAAACCTCATCCCAACATCCTGCCGCCTCCCTGCACTCATCCTGCACCCTCTGGCCTCAGGTCCCTGGGGTTGCAGGGGGACCCAAACCCGGCTGTGGTTTCCCTCCCCACCAGGTCAGTGTGTCCCCAGGGAGCCGAAGGACACATCTGTAAGTGCAGCCGCCCGGGGGATGCTCTGGGATCCTCCCCAGCACTAACCCCCCTCCCAAGCAGCTCCCCAGACCCACCCCGGGCCCTCAGCCCCCGCCTGGAACCCACAGATGCCGGCACATCTGGAATGCACATCTGGGGAGCTCGGTGTCACCCTCGGTGGCAGGGCCACGGCCCACCCCAAGTGCCACTGCAGTCCCCGTGGTCCCCAGGAGCTGGAGCTCGAAGCCCCTCCGGGGCTGCTGATCCCCTCCACAAGTTACAGAAGGTGCCTGGACCTGGCGAGCAGCTGGTGTGAAGCGGTAATTACCGTAATTAGCTCAGGGATCGCGTTCCCTCCCCAGGCTAATTTGGTTTCTACAGTAACCAGCCCGAGAGGTGCGCGTGTGCTCGGAGCGAGCCGGAGACAGGAGCCCCGGCAGCCAAACCAGCACCCCGAAACCCGGGGCCACCCCCAGATCCACGCACCCTGGGGCTCAGCAGAGCTTCAGGTGTTTCCCATCATCCCAACGGGGTCATCTGCTGCCAGCAGCATCCATCCGGCTCCAGGGAAGGGACCGGCTGGGGGGAGGCTGGCGGTGCCCAAATGCAATGGTTGGGTTTAGGAGCAGGCAGAGCCTGGGCTTGTTCTTGCTGCTGGTATTTGCTGTAATCCAATATCCCCCTGATGGAAGAGCCATTTGGGAGGAAACCATAAAAGCTTCAGGAAATGGGTATTAATTCACCCCGTGGCAATAAAAGGGAAGGAGGGCTCCAGGCAGCGCGTCCGCCTCGGGGCTGGGGAGCACAACCTCTGCCCATCTTGGAGCAGATCCCCCCATCACAGGGAATTAACACCCCACCCCCGAGTGTTCCTGGATGGAAAACGGATGCTGCAGCGCGGGAGCTCTGAGGTCTCGCCCAAATGAAGCATCACCAGCCCCTCGAGTGGGGTGTCTGGAGCTGGAGCGTGGCTGGGGCGACTTTCTCACCCTGGGGTTTTGGAGCAGATCCAGCTCCAAACGCCAAACCCTCCTCTGACCACATCCCTCCCTGACGCCAATCAGCCTTGGCATGGAGAGGGCAACCCCGCAGCACGGGCAGAGGCTGGGGCTGCTCCTGATCCATAGGCTAAGCAAGGATGGGGGAGCACCGTGCTCCACTCTGCACAAGGACAAGGGCTGGGCAATACCACTGCAGTGCTGCTCCAGTCCCTGTACCGTGGCCATCACTGCAGTGGCATCATCCTGCCAGGGAAAACGGCCCTGGGCAGAGCAGGATCCATCCCGCTGCTTGTATATGGAGTAGGGTGATGCTCTGGGGAGCCCCAGGGGATGCAAGTGGGGTGCTCTGGGCTCACCGCGCACATGGGGCTATGAATAGTGCTGTGATGCTCCATCACTGCATGGAGGATTCAACAGCCCCAAAACGCATCAGGGTGCAGGGAGGGGTGGGGAGCAGGGACCATCACACTCCTGTCCTCTGTCCCAGGCACCCCCGAGCAGCGTTTCCCGGGCAGCAGCAGGACGGGGACGGAGCTGAATTTTGCTGAGTGGCTGCATTTAAAAATAACTCTGCCTTTGTCAGCAGGTCAGGGCTGCTCCTCATGGAATAATCGCAGCCGCCCAGCCCTGCCCTGCTCCGCTCCCGGCGCTCGCTGCCAGCCCCAGCCCCGGATGCAGCCGGAGGGTGATGGACCACGGCGTCTCCATTGGGGTTGTGGTCCCCAGGGGGTCGACATCTCATGGGGGACACGATGCTCTGCAGCCCACCCCCGCTTCCCCTAGAACCCAGCCCAAAAGGAGCTGGGTGATGCCCTGAGGTTGCACCCCTTGGGATGGGGGGAATAGGGGAAGATGTGAGAGGCGTCGGGCGCGCGGGGATGGAGCTCTCGGGCGTTTGCTGGAACGGCTGATTCATACAGTAATTATACCTTAAATGGGAGCACGTTTGTGCAGGGATGAAAGATGCTCACATGAGCCAAGGCAGGAGCTCCTCTGCCCTTCCTCTGCCATAGGCTTTGCCCCGGCTGCCACTGTGGCCAGGAAGGAGCAGATCCAGCTGCCTTTCACCAGGAGCAGGGAAAATCATAGAATCCCAGACTGGTTTGGGGTGGAAGGGACCTCAAAGCTCCTCCAGCACCAACCCCTGCCACGGGCAGGGACCCCTTCCACTGGAGCAGCTTGCTCCAAGCCCCTGTGTCCAACCTGGCCTTGAGCACTGCCAGGGATGGGGCAGCCACAGCTTCTCTGGGCACCCTGTGCCAGCGCCTCAGCACCCTCACAGGGAAGAGCTTCTGCCTAAGAGCTCAGCTCAGTCTCCCCTCGGGCAGGTTCAAGCCATTCCCCTTGGCCTGCCCCTACAGGCCCTTGTCCCAAGCCCCTCTCCAGGTTTCCTGCAGCCCCTTTAGGCACTGGAGCTGCTCTAAGGTCTCCCCTTCAGGAGCCTTCTCTTCTCCAGGCTGCCCCAGCCCAGCTCTCTCAGCCTGGCTCCAGAGCAGAGCTGCTCCAGCCCTCGCAGCATCTCCATGGCCTCCTCTGGCCTCGCTCCAACAGCTCCACGTCCCTCTTGTGCTGCTGCCCCAGAGCTGGATCAGGGCTGCAGGGGGGGTCTCCCCAGAGCACAGCAGAGGGGTAGGATCCCCTCTCTCCTATGTTGGTGCTCTGGGGTGCAGCCCAGCACACGGGGGGGTTCTGGGCTCTGAGTGCACACTGACAGCTTTTGGGCAGGAATTGAAGGGTGGAGAGAACATGGAGGTGATGGGGACAACCTGGGGCAGAATGGACAAGTGCAGGGGAAGGAAGGTGAAATCCTGTGGTGCAGATGATGCCTCCATCCCGGTCTCTCTTTGGGGCATCCTGGGAGCAAACACTGGTGTTGCACGGATAAGTTTTAGTCCGTGAAGAAAGTGGATACAGTGCACGAACCGCAGGTAACTTATTGCTCCTCACAAAGACCCATAGGGCTACAGTGTATGGGGAGAAACCCGCTTGGTAGGACTCCATCAGCAGGACACGGGAGGGTGGAAACCAGAGGATGGGAATAGGGACTCAGGCTGCCGGGAGCTGCCATTCAGGCTCCCCTGCACAACGTTCCCCCACAGTGGAGCGGGGCCCCTCAGCATCCTGGTGCAGACGTCCTCATGTGCCCTTTGCCAGGCAGTGGGGACACAAAACCTCCCCATCACGACACTGCTACCAGAGTGAGTGCCAGCAGCAAGACCAGACCTCACAGAGGAATCCTCAACCTTGTTCAGGTCTGATTTACACCCTGGAGATGCTTCCATGCTCAGTAAAGCCACTGCTGAGTGATAGCAGTGTGACAGCATCCCACCCCGAGCCACCTGCATCCTCCCAGCACCCGGGGTCAGCCCTGGCCACCCACCCCCTGCAGCCCCATCTGCCCACGATGGCATCACCCCATGGAACCATCCCTGCTGCCAGGATGCAGGGGTGATGCTCCCCAGCACCCCACAGCACCCCTGGCTGCTTCCATCCCTATCGGGCTGCAGTGGGACCGTTCATCCCCATGCAGTCCTGTGGGGAAACATCACCAGGGTCCATCAGCCCCCTCACTTTGGTGTCTGGGGGGTACCAGCTCTGCTGGAGGTTGATCCAGCTGTGGAGCACTGGGGATCTTTCCACATCCCCATCGCACATCTGCAGTTGTTCCCTCCCTCATTGCAAAACACCTCCCCGAGACCTTCCCATTAAACCCTTTGGCACATGTTTGTGGTCAGCATAGGGGACGGGGTGGATTTGGCCTCCCATCCCTCCTCCTCACCCCCCATGCTGTTTCAGATGGGAGAAAGGGCACTGCATCTTTGGGTTTCCTCCTTGGTTTTGAATACTAAAGGCAGGGAGCAGGTTGGGATTGTGCTGCTCATGGAGGGGCTGGGAGGGGAAAACAGGGACGGGGGATATAAAAGGTTTCCTGTGGTGAGCTGGGCACTCAGGGAACAGGCTGAAAGGGGTGGTGAGTGCTTTGTGTTTCATGCTTGAAGGCACTGAGGCTTTTACCAGCTGTCCCATGGTGATTTAAGGCCAGCACTGCAGCTCAGGATTTGGAGCCACGGCAGGGGAAGCTCCGGGACCCCCCATGTTTGCCCAGGGTAAAGCCTGGTCCTGGCTTGGGAATGCCCCAAACGGGCAGGTACCAAAAGTGAATGCTCATGAGGCAGCTACAGAGCCAACAGACATATCTGGGCAAGAGCCTGGTATAGGTGCCTGCCCTTGGATGTCACTTGCAGGACTGGTTATGGGCCCCAGACCCTGCTGTCCCTTTGTTTCCCTCCTGCTCATCCCACAGAGCGCATCCCTTCTCAGAGGGGTATTTACTGTCACAGGGAGTGTGTTAATCACTGAATCATGGAATGGTTTGGGTTGAAGGGACCTTAAAGCTCCTCCAGCCCCAACCCCTGCCACGGGCAGGGACCCCTTCCACTGGAGCAGCTTGCTCCAAGCCCCTGTGTCCAACCTGGCCTTGAACACTGCCAGGGATGGGGCAGCCACAGCTTCTCTGGGCACCCTGTGCCAGCGCCTCAGCACCCTCACAGGGAAGAGCTTCTGCCTAAGAGCTCAGCTCAGTCTCCCCTCGGGCAGGTTCAAGCCATTCCCCTTGGCCTGTCCCTACAGGCCCTTGTCCCAAGCCCCTCTCCAGGTCTCCTGCAGCCCCTTTAGGCACTGGAGCTGCTCTGAGGTTATCGGCTCACCCAGGCTGTCCAAATGAGCATGCTCGCAGATGACTGCTCCCCAGCACAGGGATCTGGGGACCAGCTGCAACCCCCAGACCCATTTGCTCTTGCTTATGGGGTGCAACCCATGTTTTGGGGAGTGCATAGGGCTCAACCTCATGCTTCAGCTGGTTTGGCAGCAACACATTTTGGGACTGAGGTTTTGCTGCTTTCACTGGTCCAGCCCAGCCCTGTGCCAGGTCCTGGACCCCCCAAGTGCCTCCCAGGACAAGATCATCTCCTTAGGTTCCCTATTCTCCATCCTCCCTCCCAGCCATCTCCAACCCAGCTGCAGGTCTCACCCCCATCCCATCTCCCAAGCTGAACTGGATCCATGCTGTTTCCCACCACCCTGCCCACCCCAGGGCTGCTTAAGCCCTGAGCAGCCCCAGCTGAGTTTCCTCTCTCTGGGCTTTGCTCTTTCTGCTAATTCTGCCTTAAAGCAGGCCAGTGGCTGCTCGCCTCCTGTGCCAAGGCTCTTCTGCTTCGTCCTGGGCAAGATGTGGATGAGAAAAGGGCTGGAAGGATCAGGGATGGTGCAGGGTGAGGCCACATCATGGCAAGTAACCGGTATGAATGGCAGCAGAGGCTCACTGGGAGGACCCATGCGCTGTAAGGGGGTGATAGCAGAAAAGCTCCTGAAGAAGCTGCAGGGTTTCTGCAGCTCGGGGAGGGAACTGGGAAGGAGAAGTGAGGGTGTGAGAAATGGTCACAAAGGACCTGAGGTTTGCTGGGGAAAGGCATCGGGAAAGTGTGAGCTCCAAATGAGGTGAGAGTGGCCAAGGATGGGGCTGCAGCAGGGATGCAGGTAGGAGGGTTAGTCTGGGTGCATGGCGGAAGCATCAAGGGAGCATCTCAGCTTGGGATGCACCAGGATGGGGAATGGGAACAGCTCAGCACCATTGGGAAAACAGCCCCTGGGGAGCCCCCAGCCCTGCTGGCTCCTAACAGCAGCCTGGAAAGGGGCACAGGGGCTGCAGCTGTGCCTGAAGAAGGAGCTCCATTTACTGCAGCCATGCCAGGGGGGTTACTGCGAAGATCCCAAGGGAATGGAATGCCAGGTTCCTGCTGCCCACCCCCCTGCAGGGTGCAGGGACCCCTCTCCAGGGGGGAATGGGCTTTACAGGGGGTGGGCAGGGCCGATAACCCCCGGCTGCCCTTCCAGAGCACAGGAAGCCGCAGATAAAAGCACCAGAGGCCAAGCTGGGCACAGCTCCAGGCCTGGCTTAGGCTGATACCAGCCCTGAGGGGCGACCTCTCCCTTGGGCTCGGCCACCTCCTCCACTTCACCCTCAATTCCCCCCTGATAAGCAGCTTGCACCACTCTGATTGACCCTGCTGATACCCAGCCATGCCCTTACCCTGCTCCTAGTCAGCTCTGACCACAGTTTGGGGAGGAAAATCCTGTTTATTACCAAAGAGACCTGCAGCGATGCCCACATCAACTCCCAAAGCCCTGTGAAAGCCTCTGGCATCACAGGTTGAGCCTGGGAGGAGCAGGAGGAGGGGAAGCAGCTGCTTTGGGGGTTATTAATGAGCAGTGAGTGATGGGAAAGCTGAGGATCAATTGAAACAAAGGAGTTCAATGGTAAAAAGAAACGTTTGGGGAGTAATGGGAGTCCATTTCTCCAGCCCACTGTCGGAAGCGCATCCTGTTCAACATCCATCAATTATCCCGGCTTGCAAATGCATTAGAGTAATGAGGAATTATCCATCAAATACACTTAAAGCCAGTGCCCCCCTCTGCCAGCGGCCCTGCAAAGAGCCACTTCAGGAAGGGAAAATAGCCTGAAGGTGGATGCAGATGCTGGGAGTGGGGCAGCGAGGAGGCCCCGGGGCTGTATCCCCTGGAGCCTGGTCCAGCCTGGAGCATGCATTCCCAGCTCCTGGGCTCGGCTCCCACCTCTGGTATCCACACTTCCTTCAGAAACCTGCGGTGACACCAGCTGGTGTCTCCCATGGGCAGCCCAGGTACCCGCTCTGTGCCTTGGTTTCCCCCATTCCTCCTGTAATGCTGCCTGGGGCCACCCATGGGTGCTGCTCATGTCCATGCCATGTCCTCCATCACCCCTATTCCCAGGAGCAGAAGTAGTGGTGAGTGTGGTGTGTGGCATGGAAGCTGAGTTCCTGAAAACCCATCCTCTGCCAGTGCCCATGCTCCTGGCACCCATGCTGGCAGAAGAGGGATGTGGGGTGCAAAAGGGCCTTGCAGCCCCTTTGGGTGCCAGTCCCTGCACTGCCTGCACCCAGCAGAAGATAGCAGCATCTTTCATGTAGGATCTTGCTCTGGCATCAGTGGGAAAAAGGCCTGGAGGAGCTGCAGGTCTGGGCTGTGTGTGTGATGGGATGATCCCATCCCCATGGATGTGCTTGGAAGGTGGCTGTGGGATGTGGGCAAAGGGGAATTTAAGGGCTATGAGGTGGGTTGGTGATCCCGGGTAATCAGAAGGGTTTGACCCCTTCCGTGCTGGACTCGGGGCCAAGCCTGGAGTTTTCCAACGTGGGTGATGCGAACCTGGGCGAGCCCTCAGCCACCGCTCTGGTGCTGTGATGTGAGGGCTGCATCCTCCTCCCCAGGGACAGGGCTGGGTTTATCAGGGTGTTGCTCCAGCAGCAGGATTTGGGGAGCTGGGGCTGCTCTGTGGTGCTTTGCTGTGGATTCTCTGATGTCTGGTGCTGCGGCTGTGGGCAGGCTCCTGCCTCTGCCTTCATGTAGGGGGAGAAGTGAAGAGCTGAAGTCAGTGTTTGTACACCTGCCTGGCTCTCCTCGGCTCTGCAAGCACCAGTTTGGGGTTGGAGGTAGCCAGCAGGTTCAAGAGTCCATGGGGAGAGGTGAGTGGACAACCAGCCCATTCACAACCTGTTTCCATAAGGAACAGAGAGAAAAAACAGCTCCTGGGCTCATCCTTCCCTCATCTCTCCATCTCCCAAACCCATGGGGCTCAGCAGCACTGCCCTGGGCTGGGTACCAGCACATTCCTTGATGGGTGGCTCCGTGGTGAGCTGAGGTTTCCTGGGAGAGCCCTGGGTCTGATCACAGTAACTGCCATTAGGTGTCACAAGAGCATCAGGTCTCTACTGTTCCTGGGCAGATGGGCAGTGGCAAGGGACAGGAGGGGAGGGTGATGGGGTGGCCTCTGGGGTGGCACCTGAGGCAGCAGAGACGAGCTCCGGCTGCTGGGAGGAGACCCTGTGATGCCACCACCCTCCTGCACCCCGCTGCTGTCCCTGTCACCTCCTGCCTGTCCTGCCCTGGCGCTGGGCACAGGCAGGAGGTGGCACCAGGTTCCTGCTGTGCCCTGCTTGGCCCTTCAATAACCCCCTGCCTTCTGCTGCACGAAAGCAAAAGCAGCGGCTGCTCTTGAGGACCTGACCGGTGCTGGTGCAGCTCCTCCCTGCAGCCAGCGTCCTCCCAGTGCCCCCAGCTGAGACATCTCCAAACCCATCGCCCATTCCTCCCCATTTCCAGCCATGGAGGTTGCAAGGGCACAGCCATGCGGGCTCTGGGTGCTCCTCTATGGAGGGATGCTCCATGGATTGATCCCTCCTGGGATTCCCGCTCCATTCTTGCTCCCGCAGTCCCATGCCAGGGCACACTCAGACAATCCTGCAGGAATTTTCAGTTCTTCCCCAGAACACCATTTTCCTCTTTATTTTTGCAACACAACCTGAAACAAAGCGGCAGCGGGGGCTCAGCGCCTTGAGAAGGTGCCACTGGGAAAAGCTTTCCCCTCCTCTCCAGTGCTCGGTGCGAAGCTGTGGTGAGCTGATAAAGCCGAAAACACCGGCTTCCTTGGGGGAAGGAGTGGGATTGAGGCTGCCTCAGGAAGCCTCTCTCTCCCTTCCCTGCTGCCGGTCTCCAGAGGGGATGGAGGTGGCCGAGCGGGAGATCCCGGAGCGCTGGGCTGGGATAGCTTCCTGGCCCCGGGTGACCTCCCAGCATCGCGTCATCCCTCCCCACTCGGAGAGGCTGAGTTCATGTCTGGCCTCCCCAGGGCTGGGGACTGCTCCTGGCCTGCCCACCCTAACCCATGCCCAGATGCCAGGGTGATGGCCACCTCCAGCGTCTCGGCTGGGTTCATACCCCAGGTGGGCACTGCATCTGCCCTGGGTATCTCTGTGGCGTGTAATAGGGGTGTCTCGGGGCACTGAGCACCCCTGGCTCACCCCAAAACCAGGGTGCAGCACTCACAGCCTCCAGTCCCCATCCTGGCCTGCTGGGCTGAGGGGCTGGTGGCGTGGGGATGCTTTCCCCATGACTCACGGCATTCCTCGCAGGCTGGAGGACACCGACATTCCTCACTGCCCCTGCCCTCTGCCTGAACTCCACTGGCAAAGCCAACTTCCCCCTGTTGCAGATGCTGGAGGTCCTTGGCCCCATCACTGTGCCAGGCAGGCGGAGGCAGCGGGGTGCCCCTGGGCTCCCATGTGGGTGTGTGTGCTGCCAAACTGGCCTCTACAGAACCTGCGGGTTTCCTCTTGCTCTGCAGAGCCCCAGGGGAGAATGGGCTCCCCCCAAACACCCCAGTGCAGCCCTGGCCCCCTCAAGCCCCTCTGTGCTTCAGTTTGGGTCAAAGGGAAGCAGCTCCAATGCCATGCATAGAGGCCAGAGCCTCTGTGCATGGCATTGCTTCTCCCTGCCAGCTCTTCTTGGGAACACCCCAGTTGTTGCTTAGATTTCCCCCTCCCAATAAAACATTGCACTTTCTCTTTTCAACTTGAGCCCTTTGAATCCGCCCCAGGGGACCCTCGGGGTGCTCCCTTCTGCACAACCCCGTGTTTTGCTGCATCCCACCATCCCCAACCATCCTGTCTTGTTGCTATCCAGGTTGCATGTCACGAGTGGGTCTGTTCTCTCCACTGCCATAGGCAGCCCTTCCCTACCGGCCCCGGGGCAGACGAGTGCGGAGGAGCTGATCCTGCAGCCCTGCAGCACATGCAGCACATGCAGCACCCGTCTTGGCTGTGTCCCGCCGGCTGCCCAGTGCTCAGCACGCAGGAATGCTGTGAGTTTGCAAAGTGGTTTCAGCGAGACGTTATCTAATGGAGAAGGAGGAGGAGGAGGAGGAGGAGGGTGGGTTAAGCCAAACCCACAGCACCGGTTCCATTAACCCCGGCGAGGTTACAGCTTCTCCTGCCACAGGGAACGCACGCCCCGAGTGGCCGCTGGGATCCTGACCAGGCGTTTCCCTCTGCAGGGGAAGCGAGCAGCATCCCATGGGCTGTCCTGGGGCAGCGAGAAACCCCATGGGCTCTGCTGTATTTGCTACCAAAGCAGGGAAATAGAGAGCTTATAACAGTCTTCCAGTGCCTAAAGGGGCTGTCGGGACAGGCCAAGGGGAATGGCTTGAACCTGCCCGAGGGGAGACTGAGCTGAGCTCTTAGGCAGAAGCTCTTCCCTGTGAGGGTGCTGAGGCGCTGGCACAGGGTGCCCAGAGAAGCTGTGGCTGCCCCATCCCTGGCAGTGCTCAAGGCCAGGTTGGACACAGGGGCTTGGAGCAAGCTGCTCCAGTGGAAGGGGTCCCTGCCCGTGGCAGGGGGCTGGAACTGGATGAGCTTTAAGGTCCTTGCCAACGTAAACCAGGTTGGGATTCTGGGATTCTATGAAATGCTGGCAATGCTGCGTTGGGTACTGCACCCTGGAGCTGTTCCACCTCACACACCCTGGCTGTAGGGACAGGGAAGGGATCAGGAGAGAGATGGAGACCTGGAAGAAGAAACACCCGACAGGCATGCACTGGGTTGGAGAGATGCAAACAGCATCAGGGCTTCAGGTACTGCAGCAGCACCCTGGCATGGAGGGTGCTCTGGTGCAATGGGTGTGTGATGCTCAATACAGGTAGCCCTAGTACTGGGCTCAGCCCTCCCTGGCTGCCTGATGGCCTCCTCCCAGCAGCTCCCCTGCATGGCCCTGCATCAGTCCTGCACACCCAGAGCCACAGTTTCCCCTGGAGCAGGGAAGGGTGCAGGCTTTCCAGGTGTGGTGGGAGAAGGGTGAGCCAGATGAGCCAAGAGTGGATCTCGCAACCGGGGCCGAGAGCATCCTGCCAGGGCTGGGTGAGAGGTGCATCTGCACATGTGCCAGGACGTGCCTGGCATCCACTGCCAGTAGCCTGGGTGCCACCTTTGCCTGAGGTGGGGACACAGCAGCATTCCCTTGCCCCATAGAAAGGGGTCCAGTGGGACCAGATCAGAGCATCCTGCCACCCTGACCCCAGCACTCCCAGGCACCTAAAGCTCCCCAAGCCTGTTTGGCCACCGTGGAGCAGGCCTGGGCATTATGCTGGTCCCTGACTATGGCAGATGAGGCCGTGGTACCTCCCAGCCCTGCCGTGCCACAGCAGCGCCCACGCCCCGGATGCAGGCACCTGGCCAGTAAGGTGACGAAGGAGCCCAGTGAGGGTGCTGGGGTGACGTCCCAGCCCCGCCGCTGACGTCTGATGGAGGGAAAAGCCCTCCCTAGAGCAAATAAGCACCCGGGCTGTGCAAACCCTGCTCAGCGGGTGTCTGCGCAGGTATCTGGGTCCCATCTGGCTCCTGTTTACCTGCCCACTGGAATCCACCCTGCAAACTTCCTCCTTGCATGGCCCAGATAAGGCAAAGGAGCCACGCTCGGCTCTGCACCGGCTTTGTAGGGAAGAGCCCAGCATCCTGGTGCTGCTGCTGCCCCTGAGCTGGGTGTCTCAGGGGTATGGCAATCCCATGGCGATGCCTTAGTCCCTGTACAGGGCAGTGCTGCAGGCAACAGAGTGGATCCAAATGGAGTTTCAGGGAACTTGAGCACCCAGCTCCTGCCAGGTTCACAGACGCAGGGCTGAACCCTGATAAAACAAGCCTGGCTCTGAGCAGCCCCAGGAGCTGCAACCAGGATGCAGGAGCTGGGGTGCTGATGCCTGTCCAGGAGGGTTAGGGTAGGACACTGGGGCTGTTCAGCCTGGAGAAGAGAAGCTGCATGGAGACCTCAGAGCAGCTTCCAGTGTCTGAAGGAGGCTACAAGGATGCTGGAGAGGGACTCTTCATCAGGGACTGCAGTGATGGGACAAGGGGTGATGGGTTCAGACTGAAACAGGGGAAGTTCAGGTTGGATCTAAGGCAGAAGCTCTTCCCTGTGAGGGTGCTGAGGCGCTGGCACAGGGTGCCCAGAGAAGCTGTGGCTGCCCCATCCCTGGCAGTGTTCAAGGCCAGGTTGGACACAGGGGCTTGGAGCAAGCTGCTCCAGTGGAAGGGGTCCCTGCCCGTGGCAGGGGTTGGAGCTGGAGGAGCTTTAAGGTCTCTTCAACCCAACCCATTCTATGATTGTAGGACACAGTATCCCTGCCCCTGCCTCAGTGTCACCCTCAGCTGGGCTCGCCTGCCCTGTCTGTCCCTCCCTGACCCGCAGCGGTGCCTTCTGCAGCATGCAGGGACCTGCCAACGTGCAGGGATGGGATTGTGCTGGGTACGCACCCAGGCTCCCCTGCCTGACCCAGGCAGGACCCTGCCTGCATTGCCCTGCCAGCAGCTTCAGAGGCAGCCGGGATTGCTCAGCCACCAGCACAGGGTGACTGAGGAGTCCCCGACCTGCTCCTATCCTGCACCTTGCGCTAAGTCCCACATCCACCCTATAGGACAGGGGGGACCAGTGGGTGCTGCTCTAGTGGAAGGTGCCCCTGCCCATGGCAGGGGGTTGGAACTGGATGATCTTTAGGTCCTTTCCAACCCAAACCATTCCATGATTTCACCTCACAGCACAACGTATCCACACTCCTGCTCTTCTTGCAAGCAGCCCTGGCTTGCAGGGATGTATTTCCACCTCTACAAAGGTGGGGAAACGGAGGCAGGAGAAGCAGGGGCAGGAAGGACAGTGACAGAGCGGGGAGTGAACCCCAACGCGGCCCCGCGCTGTGAACCAGCCGGTTATCAGTGTGAGTGTGATGCTCGGAGCGAGCAGCTTCCAGGAAAGGAAGGAAGTGTGGGGTCACCCCGCGCCGCTGCCGCCCTTTTCCAGCAAGCAGCCCAGCCCTGCTGATAACGGGGCCGTGCCGCCGGCCGCCAGCACTGTGGGGCCTCCAGCCGCACGTGCACCCAAAACATGAGATTTCCACCCCGTTTCCTCACCCATAAAAGCTGGTTGTGAAGCTGGGGCTGATGCCACCCCGCTCTTGTGTGGGGTGCAGAGCAGCATCACACATCCACAATGCTCCATTTGCACCCCAGTGCTTCTCACTGGTGGGAACTGGGAGTCACTGAGGTTGTGAAGGGGTGCATGAAGGTGCTCATGGATGTGGTGCTGCCCTGGCACAAGGCAGGAACCCCCGTGCAGTGTTGAACTGGGACATGGCAGGGCAAGGGGGTGATGGGGATCTGCTGCTCCTGCACACCTGGGTCCTCTCCCATCACTTCCCACTGGACACAGTTCCGGAGGCACCAGGCAGTCCCACCATCCTAGTGGGCCCTGCAGCAGCACCAGGGCAGGATCTGTGCCCCTGCCACCATCCTGCCATGTGAAGCGGCCCAGGAGGGAGCAGGGATTGAAGCCTGGAGCTTGCTCCACCCCGATACTGAGAATAATTACATGATTATGCGATTTGGAAGCAAAGTGCAGATTAATCTCTGATCTCGTTAGTCCCTGTTTTACCATCTGCTTTGTACAGGCAGGAGAAGCCCTCACCCCACTGTAAGAGGTGATAGAAGCCCCCAGGGAGAGCTGAAGTCCCACAGGGAAGCATGACCCGGGTGCATTAGGACATGAGTGCTTTAGGAAACGGGTGCGTGGGGACCCGAGCACGTCAGGACAAGCAGATGCTACCCAAGGCACCAGCTGTCACCCACAGTCCCGATTCCTGGAAGCGAGGCTGGATCCGGCTCGGCGGCTGCGATGGGACTCCTCCTTTGACCAACAAGGGTGATGACAGCCACAAGCAACGCACTTCCTGGGGCTGCTGGGAGGGAGATGCCAGGGTTCAGGTCATGGGGAGAGGTTTCTGATAGTGCAGGTGGGATAAAGAGATGGAGTGATCGCACTGAGGGCACGCGGGGGGGCTGTGGCAGCACAGGGGATGGCCCCACGTCCCCTGGGCTCCTCAGGGGCTCCCCCCATCTCCTCCACACAGGGTATTTTGCCGAGCAGGAAGGGAGGGTGAGATCTGCCTTTTATTATGCTCTTGCCAAGGGACCTGTGCTTGCCCTCTGCTCCAGGGCTGCTCCAGAGCTCTGCACCCAGCACAGGGAGAGCCTGGTCCACAGACTGCCCTCATGGGAATGGCACTGGGCTCCCACCAGGATTTTTTCAGGCTTGGGGCAGCACCATGGCCTGGCTCCCTTGGGCACCCAGAGCTCCCTGGAGTGATGCTGGGTAGGAACTGGTACCCAGGAGCTTCCATGTCCCCTGTGGGGCTGAGCCACAGAGAGCTGATGCCTGTGTGTTGTGGGCATTGCAGGACGCAGCGGATGGTGTCTGGGGGTTCCAGTGTCCCTCTGAGCTGTGCAAAGGGACAAAGGCCAAACCTAATTGCCCATCACCTGTGCCGGGGGTGACCATTGTGACCCATCCACCCCATCTCCCCACCACCCACCCCATGTGGCAAGTCAGCCTCCTCCAGTTCGGACCCAGCATCCGGCCCCCCAGGAGCCTCCCCTTTTCCAGGCACAGACAAAACCCTCTCCCGCTCCTCCCTGCGCTCCGGGCCCACGTGCTGGCTAAAGCCCGGGAAAAGATGAAAGGGATTTCCCGGCTGACCCCCTCACCCCGCACTATTGGCACCTCCTTTCCCGCACGCACACAGACATTTTTCCCATGCTCAGGGGGTCAGCGCCCTCCCTGCACTCCCAGCCAGAGCAATGCCAGGAATGTACCTGGGAACAGGCAGGGGTCTGCAGGGCGGAGGGGGAAGAGGAGACTGGGCACCCTCAGCTCCTCCATCAGCCACCAAAACCATGTTCATAACCTTTAAAAGGTGCTTTTCTCATGCAAACACGCTGCAGAAGGAAAACCTGTTGCAGCGTGAGCCTTGGGTGTAGATACAGCTTGTGTTCCCCAAGTGCTGCCTGCCCATGGTCATGGGGCCAGATCCTGACCCCCCAGGCACAGTCAGGGGTCTCCCTTGGGTGCAGGGTCCTCCCTGGTATAGCCATAGGCAGTACTTGGGTTGATCACATCCACATCTTCCTTGGCTTGCAAATCATTTTTTGCCCTTTCATCCTCTTTTTGGGGTGGAATAAGCCCATCTCCAGCCCCCTCCTCCTGCCTCAGTTTTCCTGGGCTAAATCAGGGAGAGCAGCCTGTCCCTAGCATACAATCCCTGGAAGAAGAGCTCGGTTGCTGCAGCACGTGCTGGCATGGTCTGATCCTGCAGCATCCTTTGGACCAGTCTGGGTGCTGCACTTCCACACTATGACAGTCTCTTCCCAGCTGTCAGACCAGAGATGGAGGATAACAGGGAATAACACAGGAAAACAGTGCTTCCCTCCCCTCCTCCCCACCTTGACCTTGCATCACCCAAAAGGGCAATGAAGGGGAAATGAAAATGAACAGTTTGGGGACAAAACCTGGGCTTGGCTCAGGAGATGGTTGGGATGATGCCAGGGGTGACGCCAGGTCTGGAGGCTGCTCCGATCACCCAGCAAGGTACAGACCCTGAGCCCAGGCTTAGTACTGAGCCCTTACCCCCTCACAGAGCCCTGTGTTTCTGGCTGCCCCTTTCCCTGCCCTCTTGGGGAAGCGGATTTTCCTGCCTGTGCACAGGGATGATCCAGGCAGCTGCAACTCAGGGGAATGGGAAGGATGGGGAACCTCTTGGGGCCACAAGAGGACAGAGCGGGGAAGCCAGGACAGCCCAGGGCACCCCGTGCATGCAGGAGACACCCCAGGACACACTCGCTGCAGAGGGGATGTGGGGGGAAAGCTCACGGGAGCAGGGGGCAATCGCCTCTCTGTGCTCATGGGGAAGGGACGTGGGTGACACACGGTGGGATCCCCGCCTTCATCCTCATGCATCCCTCTTTCCTTTTTTGCTCTGCAAAGAGGGTTTGCTTGTAAACAGCAGCCCCTGGGTAACACTTTAATCCCTCGCCTCTTGGCTATTATTCATCCCCGGCTAACCTAAAAGCCTCCCCCTTTTTCTCTGCGAGGCACCCCCAGAGCAGAGGAAATTCCTCAGTCCTGACGTGATGTGAAACACGAGCGGCTCGGCCCCAGCCGCCCCCTTCCCTGCCCCAACCTACCCGGGCCATTTCCCAACCCAGGTTTCCCTGTAGCATCCCAATCCATTCCCCCCCCCCCCTTCCCTCTCCTTTTTTTTCCCCCAACCACCCTTTTCTGCTTTAGACATTGTAACCCGAGAGGCTGGAAATGCAGCTCCTTTCATCTTCCATTTCCCACATCCTGAGAGTCTGGGGAGAAGGAGCCCACCCAGATGAAGGAATCCCAAATATGTGGCTCCCTCCACCTCCCCATCCCCTCGGCCGCCCCCCGTGCGGCTCCATTCACAAAGCACATTAGCCATGCTGCTGCCTCCCCGCACACCTCGCCCCAAAAGCCCGCGCTAGAAAGCCAACATACAAAAAGGAATTAAGAAGAAATCCCCAGGTCTGCTCACCCCAGGAGCAGGATGGGTCCCTGCACCTCCTGCCCTGCCCGCAGGTCCCATCGCCTTCCTAAACCAGCACCCAAAGGCCAGGACTGGGTGATAGTTTAGGGGCTTTATCAAGTGCTCCAGCACATCAGTGAGGACCTTCCTCCTCCCTGTCCTTAGGTGACTCCAGCCCCAGGGTGGGATATGGGGTTCCCAAGCTGTCACTGCTGCTCTGGGGGCTCAGATGGGTTAGGGGTGACCACAAGGACCCAGATGATGGGGAGGGGAAGCAGCAGCCTGCAGCTGCTCTGGCTCCCAGCATCCATGATCCCAATCCATGGCTGGGGGGAGTGCCAGCACCTCCCAGCACCCCAGGACCGGCTGCATGCTGCAGGTTGATGCCCCCCACCCGCACCACGATGATACTGAGGGATGAGCACCCATCTTATTGCACTTCCAAAGCCACCAGTGGGACACGAGGGCACCTTGTCACCGCCACAGAGGCGACTTCCAGTGGGTGATGGCACACTGGGGTGTCCCAACCGCAGCACCCAGGGCCTGGCCGAGGGCAGCGCCTGCTTCCTCGCCGGTGTGGCCGGGGCTTGCTCACCACGCGCAGGTGGGAGCATCTTGGCTGAGGAAGTTCCACGCTTTCCCTGAGCACCGGCAGGTTCCTGCGGCCGCCTCATCCCCACGCCCTGGCCCAGCCGGTTCTGCGGGCGCCCGAGCCCAGCGAGCCACGAGCAGGCCCAGCCAAGGTCATGCAGTGACTCAAAGCTCAGGCTTGGAAAACCACAGCCTTTCTGTGCCACGGCTTTAATAGCCCCACGGTCCTCACCTCCCTCCTCCAGGGATGCTGTCCCATCGGGAGAAGGGTGCTCGTGTGCCTGACGTGGGGTTGTGCTCTTGGCTTGGCATTGACCTTGCTGTTTTGTTCGCAGTTTTAACTCTCCACGAGCTGCCACCCCTCCACCCCAGGGTCTCCTGGGCAGCACATCTTCCCTCTCCACCCCCTGGGTGTGATACCCCGGCCCTCCCCATTTTCACCTCTTTGCTAATTGTGCTGGCGGGGAAGGCGAGGGGGAGGAAGTACAGAAAGTAAACTGGGAAAGCAACACAGCAGCTCCAAGGGCCCAGCACAGCAATCAAGCGATAAAGCAGTAATTAAGCCTGATTATCATGCAAGGCAGCCCCGGTTAGACTGCAATGCCACTGAAGAGCCCCAAAGCTGCTGGGATTGTTTGCAGGGCTGAGAACTGATCTTTTGATGTCTGCTGGAAGCTCCTTTCCTGCAGACCTGCCACCAGCTCCGTGTGCCACCCCGGGGTCCTGCTTCTTCCCAGGCATGGTCCTGCACTTGGGTTTTAACTCCCTGCCACCTCCTCTGAGCTGCAAACTGCTCCCTGGGGGTCAAGCCTTGGGTCTGATGCAAGGGTGGGAAGAGCCTGGATCAGGGATGCTGAAAGACCTGTCCTTCTGCTCGGACATCCATGTGTCCATGCAAGTGCTAAAAGACCCAGGCTGCTCTCCTGCATCCATCTTTGGTGGCTTTCATCCTGGAGGAAGAGGGTTGGGAGAAGAGGTGATACCTATGGACAAGGGCAAGCAGGTAGCCAGCAGGATGGGGTTTGTTTCATGTTAGTTTGAATGTCTGACGCATCCCAATGGCCTCACCCGGGCTGGGAGGGGAAAGGTGAGTATGTGGGACGGGCCTGGGGGGGAAAGATGGCTTCTAGCCCTCGACTGGGGTCATCTGAGGAACAGGGATGTGTTATCCTGGAGAGAGATGGATTTGGGTGGGAAATGGGGCCACATCCCATCTCTGCATGGCCAGGGCATGGAGAAATGTCTCCCCATCACCTCCAAGATGGGGGTTTTCCCTAACCTAGGAGGGATGCAACCCCTGGGCACGGGCAGGAAGAGTCCTGCTGACTCAGCCCCCCAAGGCAATGGGCAGGTTTACGCACAAGGATGATCTGGCCCCAGCTCATCCAGGTTGCAAGACACGCTGCTCCCATCCACGCTAATGAGCAGGTTGGGGCAGAGTGAGGACAAGGCTACACCTCCCAAGGAGGTCAGGGGAAGGCAGCCCCCAGGAAGGCCCAGCAGCTCCAGGTGAGCTTTGTTTGTCAATAAAGAGCTGGGTTTCCAGGGCAGCCCCATCCGTACCTTTCATCATCCTGGCAAAGAACTTGATAATGGGTTTGGGGCCAGATGCTAAGTCACCCTGTCCCATGGGCGAGCACTGACTGGCAGAACCAGTTGTCCCAAATATGCCCGGGTGCTGGGTGGGAATAAGGCAGGAGAAAGGCTCTGCCCACCCCTCTCCTCCGCCCTCAACTTGCATCACCCCAAATAACAACAATAACATACATAAAAATAAATAGGGGAAAATAAAAAAAAAAAAAAAAGGGATGAAGGTTGCAGGGTCAGATTTTCCAAACTTTTCCCCAAAATCGAATGCCACCTTCTGAGTAAAAACCAACCTAAGTTTTTCAGGTTTTAGGTTTTTAGTTGTCTCAGTTCCTGAAAGAGGATGTGCTGCGTTCCTGGTAAATCTAAAGGAGGCAACAGTGGTGGTGAGCGCTTCCTGGCTGGCGCGAGAGCCGAGCCGCAGCTCCAGGCACCACGTTGGGGGCTGCTTTTTCGTTGTGTTTTATTCTTTATTTATTTTTCTTTCAAGAAATACTAAAGGAGACAGGAGCTCACCAGCGTTTCCAGTAAATCCCATTCGATTTCAAGCAATTCATCCCACAAGTATGTGTGGGATGCTGGGAACTCCTCGGTCTCACTTGGGCGAGGGAGTCCAGATGGGCTTCGTCTGGAATAATTCAGCTCCCGGTGGCTGGAGCTCTTTGCTCTAAATGCTAATAGAGTGAGTAATCAGAGACCTCCATCCAGTAAATTATTTATCTTATCTCTGGAACTCGGGAAAGCATCTCAGCCAGCGACTTCTGCGGCGGAAAACAGGGAAAACCGCGTTGATAGACATGAGTCCCAGCTGGCATCGCCACTTTTACTAGAAAAGGGAAAAGTTTAGACACTCGGTTGCCCGCGATGAAGTAACGGCGGCGCGGGGGGAGCGGGCGGGACGGGGGCCGGGAAACGCCGGGCACCGGCGGCGAGCGGCGAGGCTGCGGGGAAAAGGGATAACGTGAGGACCAAGCTCCACAGGGAGGGCTCGGGCAGGAAGCGCCGCGGCTCGGTCGCGGGGGTGATGCCGTTGAGAGCGGGGCCGCGACCCGCAGCCGGTGCCCCCAGCCCCGGGGCTCCTCCCGCCACCCCGCGGGACTCCCGCGCTGCTCCGCTCTCCCGCTCCCGGCAGTGGCGGCGCTGGGCGGGCCCCGCCGCTGGCTCTGGCGCGGCAGCACCGCCCCCTGGCGCTCCCCGGCCCGCCCCCAGCCCCCGCTACGCCCGGGGCCGGCCGGGGGCCGCCGCCACACACGGGGCCCGGCGCGGCGCGGAGCAGCCGGGCCGCGGCCGCTCCCTCCCCGCCCCGCAGCCGCCGCGGCCGCCTCCGCCCCGGGGCTGCCCCGCCCGGCCCCGGCCGCTCGGCACCGCGACTGCCGGCTCCGAGCCACCGGAGCCCGGTGCGGCTGCGGAGGTGCCGGGACCGGCCCCGGGCGGGCGAGGGGACCGGGATGCTGCTCTCGAAAATCAGCTCGTTGGCCCATCTGCGCTCCGGGACCGGCGGGGAGCTGCACGCCGCGAAGCTGCAAGCGGGTAAGGGCGGTAACGGCCCGGCTCCGCTCGGCCCGGGGCGGCGGGTAGGGGCCGGCTGGAGCCCCGGCTGCAGCGGTAACGGCCGCGTCTGGCGCGCAGGGAAGGAGAAGGAGCCGCTGGAGCAGCTTTACCGCGTGGGATCGCTGCTGGGGAGCGGCGGCTTCGGGTCCGTGTACTCGGGGGTCCGCCTGTCCGACAGCGCCCCGGTAAGTGGCGGGGCTGGCGGTGGGGCTGGGGGAGGCGGCGCGGCGGGGCCGGGGCCAGCTCAGCCCAGCGCTGCCCTTGGCTTGCAGGTGGCGATCAAACACGTGGCTCGGGACCGCATCTCCTCGTGGGGCGAGCTGGTGAGTGCGGGACCACCGGGACAGCGGGAGGGGAAACCGGGAGTCAGCGGGGAAGGCGGAGCAGCCGGGTGGGGGATGCCCGGTACCGGTGGGGCCGAGGAGGGCAGCACCGGAGCATCCTTGGGGCAGGGGAGCACGGTACTGTTGTGGCCAGGCAGGAGGGCACTGGAGCATCCCCTGGATTGGGGGATGCCCAAGCACCGTTGGGGCTGTGCTGATGGACAGCCGAGCTTTCACGTGCTTGGGGGATGCCTGGTACTGGTGGGTGTGGGCAGGGGAGTACTGGAGTATCCCTCGGACTGGGAAATGCCCAAGCACTGTAGGGGACAGGCAGGGGGTCAGTGGAGCTTTCCCCAGGTTGGGGGATGCCCAGTACCAGTGGGGCCGGGCAGGGGGCACCAGACCCCTGGCGCAGCATCAGCTCAGCTGATGGCATCATGGTCCCCCGCAGCCCAACGGCACTCGAGTACCAATGGAGATAGCCATGCTGAAGAAGGTGGGCTCTGGCTGCAGTGCCATCATCCACCTCCTGGACTGGTTTGAGCTGCCCGACAGCTTCGTGCTGGTGCTGGAGCGTCCGGAGCCGTCGCAGGATCTGTTTGACTTCATCACGGAGCGGAGGTTCCTGCCTGAGGACCTGGCGCGGGGGCTGTTCCTCCAGGTGCTGGAGGCTGTGCGACACTGCCACAGCTGCGGCGTCGTGCACCGAGACATCAAGGACGAGAACATCATCATCAACCTGTCCACCGGAGAGCTCAAGCTCATCGACTTCGGCTCCAGCACCTTCCTCAAGGACACGGCCTACACCGAATTTGACGGTGAGCCCGGAGCTGGGGGGATGCTCCCGGTCCCGGGCAGTGCAGGGCCCAGCCTGGCTGGGCACCGGCAGTTCCCTGCTTTGCTGGAGGGGGAGTTCATTCTCTAGCAGCTGCCAAGCTGCTTTTTGGCGCGGGGCGGATGTTGTGAAACAGGAGCCGACAGCCTCTGCCACCCGCCCTGGCTCTGGCTGGGGGTTGCCAAACCCGTGCTAGGGCCGGTTGGGTTTGCAGGCATGGAAGTGCTGGGGCTGCTCCGCTCCCTGCGTCTGCCGTGCCTTGTTATGATGATTTCTCAGTGGCTGAGGCGGGGGCAGGCGGGTTTTCCCCACCCGTGGCGGGTTTTTCGCCTGTAACGGTCGGAGCTCCCCCGGTTCCGTGCTGCCATCTTCCGGCACCGGCGGCTTTTCCTTACAACCCAAAGTTTGTCAACAAGAGTCACGTGCTGATGACGGGGAACGGGTGACACAGTGTGTGTGTCCCCATGGGGCCACTGGCGCAGCCTCTGCTCCTGCTGAGCTGTGCCTCTGTCCCATAGGAACACGTGTGTACAGCCCGCCGGAGTGGGTCCGCTACCACCGCTACCACGGCCGTCCAGCGGCCGTCTGGTCACTGGGCGTGCTGCTTTATGACATGGTCTGTGGGGACGTCCCCTTCGAGCGTGATGAGGACATCATCGGCGGGGAGCTCTTCTTCCGGCGCCGGGTCTCTGTTGGTGGGTACCCGGCCTCGCGGCACAGGGGAGAATGGGGTTCGGGAGAATGGGTTTTGGGAGGTGGCTCCGGCCACACGAGCCTCCTGTGACTCACGGCGGGTCCCGGTTCTCTCCCCAGAGTGCCAGCACCTCATCCGGTGGTGTTTATCCCTGCACGCTTCCGACAGACCATCTCTGGAAGACATTTTCAACCACACGTGGCTGCAAGCCCTTCACCTGCCCCAGGAGACAGCCGACATCCACCTGCACAGCCTCATCCAGGAGCCTGGCAAGTGACAGCTCCAGGCGGCTCCTGGCCAGAAGCAGCAGAGAATCCCAGACTTGTCCTGCTGAGCACAGAACTGAGCAAGGATCCTCAGATGCACCTCGCACAGCTCGTCCTGGACCGCGGCTTCCAAGCACCAGTGGCCGCCATCCGGCCCGGCTGCCCTGGACTTTGTGTTGTTCTGTTCAGTTTGCTTTGTTTTGGTTTGTTCTGGTTTGTTTTCTGGGAGAGATCAGGGTTTGGCTTTGTCCAGTTTGGGTTTCACGGGGCTGGGGTAGAGTTCTGGGGGCTGTTTTTTTAGGGAGGTTTGGGATTTTGGGCAATTTGGGATTTTTGGGGGTGGGTTTTATCAGGGAGCGGGGTGTGGGGGGTTGGGTGTAGTTCTTGTGTTTCATTTTTTGTTGTCGTCGTTCTGTTTTCTTTGTTTTGTTTTGTTTCTTTGTTCTGTTTCTGTTTTGTTTCTGGGTTTGGAGGCTCCCAAGCGTCTCCTGACCTGCTGGATTCAGGACCACAAGAGGAACAGGGACCTTCTTGTGCAAAAAGC
This sequence comes from Neopsephotus bourkii, assembly GCF_033783945.1. NCBI lineage: Eukaryota > Metazoa > Chordata > Aves > Psittaciformes > Psittacidae > Neopsephotus > Neopsephotus bourkii. The sequence continues at coordinate 1,467,832 of NW_026900918.1, read as the reverse complement.
TTCAACAGGGAAGAACTGATGGCGGGGGGCAGGCCCAGGGTGGTGCCTCTGCTCCTCTGTCCCCTGCTCGAGTGCCTTCAGTTGCCATCTGGGCTCTGCTGGAGGAAATACTTGAATTTTCCTACTCTGGTGCTTTGCCGAGACTCGCCTGGATGTAGAGCTCCTTGCCAAGGAGGTCAGAGGACAGCGGGAGCCCAGCCGGGCGATGCCTCCTGTGCCTCCTTCTCACGTGGATTTGTCTGGGGTTCCTTGCTTCTCTGTGCCCTCCCGAATGCACAAACAATGCAAACCAACAGAGCTGTAAATATGGACAGAGTTAGAGAGGAGCAATGTCTGTTGTACAGTTGTTAATAGTGATAAGATTTGACCTTTTTAATGTTGCTCCAGGTTTGGTTTTTAACTTATTTTCATGAATTTCTTGTTTGTTTTGTTGTTTTTTTTTTTTAAAGAGTTCTAGCCGGTGGGCAAAGTTATTTATTTATTTATAATTCCCATGGGTTTCCAACCCGCGCCTTGCTCCTGCAGCTGCTGATCCCCTGGTTTTCCCTTTGGGTCTTCCCTCCGTGTGTGTCCCGTGTCTGCCCCAGGTCCCTAGTGTTCTTATCAGCAGCCCGGTGGAGGTGTGGAGCAGCTCCTGCTCCCAGCTCCCTGTGCCCACAGTTGTGGTCGCTGTTGTTTCCCTGCCACGGGCAGGTTCTCAGTCTGCAGATGAGGTCTGGTTGTCTCCAGGGGTGTCTTGTTTGGGGCTGGGCCGGGGGAGCTGGCCCAGGCTGTCTGCGTGTCAAGTCTTGATGTGTAGCCGAGTGTTGAGCCGGTGGGATTTGTGTTAATAGTTCATATTGTACAGGGGAACTCAGAAATCTTATTTTTTTTATGCGGTTTTAAATAAAAATGAACCACTTGATGTGATGGAGCCATCCGTTTATCGCAGGGTGGGATGAAGGATGCTGTGAGCGTGCAGGGTGCGGGGCACCACATTGTGGCTGCTGCAGGGACCACCAGTGTGTGTCCCACAGGGACTGACTCAAAGGCTGCTGGGCCGCGTCAACCAGGACCCACAGCTGAAAGCACCAAGGGGGAAGGCTGGATCCATCCCTCGGCAGGATGTTTCCAGCATTCACTGCTCCTGCCAGGTCTCTTTGGGAGAGATCAAGGTGCTGGAGCCCTTTTCGTTTCCATCCGTCCGCAGGCTGGTGCGGAGCATGTGCTGGGTTTGCCAAGTAAACAAACATCAAAGCACCCCGATGAGACGCCGGATGTTGTCGGCCAAAGTCAGTTTTGGTAAGGCAGATCCTGTTGCTCCGGCTCTGCTGGCGCGGAGCAGAGCGGGTGCTGCATGCTGGCTGCTGGTGGGTGAAGGAAGCCGCCACGGGCTGTCCCCACCTCCAGCTCGGCTGCGGTGAGCGTGGAGCCAGAGGAAGTTGATGTTGGGATTACGAGAAGTCAGTCAGCAGTGGTTAACGCTTCGCTTGAGCTTTTACTCTCCAAGCTGTCAAGCCCCACTTCCAGCTCTGCGGCGCTTTGGTGTCAGGGCTGCTGGGTTTGGGTCCTTCGTTTATTTGGTGTTCTTTCTTGGGATTCTATAATTTTATTCAGTTTTAAGCTGAATTTGAAGCACTTCTCCTGCTTGACCTCCTGGTCCCCTGCTGCTGTGTGCACAGTGCTGTGTGTCTGCTCAAAGAAGGGGCATGTTTCCCTTTCTGCAGGTTGCTTTCCAACCTACGGTCTCCATGCAGCTGGAGCACAACAGGACCCTCCTTCCCTTGGCTTGCCCCAGGACTCTCTTGTTCAAAACGCAGGCAGCGATCCCTTTCCCAGCTCACCCTGGGCTGGCCGGCACCACTCTACGAGCCATGGGGCTGCTACTGGGGGGATCAGGGAGCCCTGGAGGCAAGTGCCAGCCTGGTGTGTGACTGGTGTGTGGGTCGCTGCTGAGCCGCTGCCTTCCACAGAGATCTTCACTCTGGGTTTCTTCTTTCTCCTTTTTAACTCAGCTGCATCTTTCATCTCCTCTTTGGGGCGGCGAGGAGCAGGAAGCACAGCTCCAAACACCTTCAGAGTTCAGGCCTATTTTGAGATGTGGCTTGTATTGAACCTCCTCTCTCACTTCTGCCCCGGGCCCTCCGGGAAGCCGCTCTCAGGCAGCAGCAAACCTCCCCCGAGGCTGCTGTGGCTGTGAGGGGCCCGGGCCCCTCGGGTGGCCGCCATCTCCTCCAGCACCCCAACACGCTATCACAGCCAGCACGGCTGCAGCCTGGGCTCGGCCCAGCCCTTCCCGTCAGTGCTCGCCAACGGCTGGGGTGTTTCTTAGAACCCTCGCCGCAGAAGAGCCGAGCAGGCCCCGCGCGGGGCTGGGGGCTCGCAGGCACACTGGGCTTGTGCCTTTGCTGCTCGTTTTGTCCCGACTGGGCTTGTGCTGCAGGAAGGGGTGAGGGGCATCGTCCCCGACACGACCCCATGGCTGAGCACCATCTAATCCTGCCCGGGCACCATCTAGTCCTTCCAGAGACAAGCTTGTCCTGCCAGGGTACCATCTTCTGGGGTCAGAGGCCGATCTTGTTCTTCCAAGGTACCATTTTGTCCTTCTAAGGTACTATCTTGTCCTGCTCAGGTGCCATTTTGTCCTGTCTGGTGACCAAGTGAAGCCAATTTTTGGGTGCTGGAAAAGGATCTTGTTTGATCCCCTGTTCTCTGCTTTTCCTGTGCAGTGAGACCCTCACAAGGCCAAGAACCACTTCTTTCATCCTTTTCCAAGCTGTTGGTGCCCTTCTTCCAGGGTAATAGCTTTGTGTCCTCAATCAACCTTTTTCTCATGGTTAGGAGGGGGTTAATCCACCCCAAAACTGAAACAACAGCTCCTGTTTCACGCTGAAGCAGCCACTTCAGCCAACCTAGAGTGACACGTAGCATGTGTGCACTTGAGTGACGAGCAGAGGAACAGGGATCTCACCCCGCCACCAAAGCTGTGAGGCAAACAGGCCCGACACACCATCCCTGGAAGACATTTACACCGGCTCGAGTCTGCCTCTTGATGGTGATTTTGTGCTCACTGGGCTTGTGCTGCAGGAAGGGAAGAGGGGCATCATGTCCCCTGACAAGATCCCGCTGCTGGGCACCATCTTGTCCTGCCCAGGCGCCATCTTGTCCTGCCTGGGCGCCATCTTGCTTTCCCAAGTTACACTTTCATCCTGCCATCTCCCGGAGCCAGGGCACTGTCTTGTCCTTCTAAAGTGGTTTTGTCCTGCTAAGGTACTACCTTGTCCTTCTAAGGCGCACTGTCTTCTTTTGTTCTTCTAAGGTATTACCCTGTCCTTCTAAGGTACACCCTCTTGTCATGCCCAGGCTCCATCTTGTCCTGCCTGGGCGCCATCTTGTTCTCCCTCATTTAATATCATTTCCTGAGGCAGGGCTGGCAAAGTCCTGCCTGGGCACAATCTTGTCCTGCCTGGTTTCCATCTTTCCCTGCCCAGTTGACATCTTGTCCTTCTGAGGTATGATTTTGTCCTGCCAAGGTGCCATCTCCTGGGGTCAGAGCACAGTATTGGTCTAAGGTCCCATCTTGTCCTGCCTGCGTGACCGAGTGCAGCCAAGTTCTGAGTGCTGGCAAAGGATCTTGTTTGATCCCCTGTGCTCTGCTTTTCCTGGGCACTGAGACCTTCACAAGGCCAAGAGCCACAGATCCATGTCCCAGACCTCTGCCATGGGGATGGAGCCATGGGAGGCCTGAAGACCTGCAGCCATGGCATGGCTGCCCATGGCTCCCCTCCATGCTGCCCATCACCAGCACATTGTGGCACAGGGACTGCACACACGGACTGGAGAAAAGGAAAAGGGTTTTTCACTCCTTGTTTCTCCTTGATGGGGAGTTCACTGCCCTTTGGTAGGAGAGGATAAGGACATCACTCAGACCCAGTGAGAGTTCCTGGGGGTTTATATGAGAAAACCCCCTACTTACTCACTGTAAAAAAACAACTGCAAAACCCTTTCCCTGTGTAGAGTCAAACACAGCTAAAGAAACATATTTTTAAGGGGGGTTATCCCCGTGTTTCTTTCATCCTTTTCCCAGCTTTGGTGCCCTTCCTCTAGGGGTGTGTTTCTGCGAGCTCAGTCACCGTGTTCCTTAGGTAGGAGAGGGTCCCGCAAGCCCCAGACCGAAACAACCACCCCCATTTCACACTGCAGAGTCACCTCCGCCGACCCGAGCTGGCGATCCGGCACGCGTGTGCACCTGGGGCCACCCCGGCACCCGGCGGGGCTTAAGGGAAAAGGGATAAAGAGAGGAATAAGCTCCACAAGGAGGGCTCGGACGCGGAGCCCCGCGGGGATGCCGCCGTTGAGAGCGGGGGGCGAACGAGCCCGGGGCCACACCCGCGGGAGCGCGGCCGTTAAGGCCCGTGGCCCGCGCGGATGTTGCCGTTGAGAGCGGGGCCGTGATCCGCAGGCCGGGCTCCTCCCGCCGCCCGCGGGGCTCCCCCGCTGCTCCGCTCTCCCGCTCCCGACAGTGGCGGCGCTGGGCGGGCCCCGCCGCTGGCTCTGGAGAGGCAGCGCCGCCTCCTGGCGTTCCCCCGCCCGCCCTCAGGGCCCGCTCTGCCCGGGGCCGGCCATGGGGCTGCCGCCGCCACGCGCGCGATGTGGTCATGGAGGTGCCGGGACCGGCGAGGGGGCCGGGATGCTGCTCTCGAAAATCAGCTCGTTGGCCCATCTGCGCTCCGGGACCGGCGGGGAGCTGCACGCCGCGAAGCTGCAAGCGGGTAAGGGCGGTAACGGCCCGGCTCCGCTCGGCGCGGGGCGGCGGGTAGGGGCCGGCTGGAGCCCCGGCTGCAGCGGTAACGGCCGCGTCTGGCGCGCAGGGAAGGAGAAGGAGCCGCTGGAGCAGCTTTACCGCGTGGGACCGCTGCTGGGGAGCGGCGGCTTCGGGTCCGTGTACTCGGGGGTCCGCCTGTCCGACAGCGCCCCGGTAAGTGGCGGGGCTGGCGGTGGGGCTGGGGGAGGCGGCGCGGCGGGGCCGGGGCCAGCTGAGCCCAGCGCTGCCCTTGGCTTGCAGGTGGCGATCAAACACGTGGCTCGGGACGCAGCAGCAGCCTCGCCTGTAACGGTCGGTGCTCCCCCGGTTCCGTGCTGCCATCTTCCGGCACCGGCGGCTTTTCCTTACAACCCAAAGTTTGTCAACAAGAGTCACGTGCTGATGACGGGGAACGGGTGACACAGTGTGTGTGTCCCCATGGGGCCACTGGCGCAGCCTCTGCGATTCCCAGGGATGCATCCTCCTGCTGAGCTGTGCCTCTATCCCATAGGAACACGCGTGTACAGCCCGCCCGAGTGGGTCCCTTACCAAGGCCGTCCAGCGGCCGTCTGGTCACTGGGCGTGCTGCTTTATGACATGGTCTGTGGGGATGCCCCCTTTGAGTTTTAAGAGGACATCATCAGCCGGGAGCTCTTCTTCCGGCGCCGGGTCTCTGTCGGTGGGTACCCGGCCTCGCGGCACAGGGGACAACGGAATTATTTTGGGAGGTGGCTCCGGCCACACGAGCCTCCTGTGACTCACAGCGGGTCCCGGTTCTCTCCCCAGAGTGCCAGCACCTCATCCGGTGGTGTTTATCCCTGCACGCTTCCGACAGACCATCCCTGGAAGACATTTTCAACCACACGTGGCTGCAAGCCCTTCACCTGCCCCAGGAGACAGCCGACATCCACCTGCACAGCCTCATCCAGGAGCCTGGCAAGTGACAGCTCCAGGCGGCTCCTGGCCAGAAGCAGCAGAGAATCCCAGACTTGTTCTGCTGAGCACAGAACTGAGCAAGGATCCTCAGACACGACCATGCGCATCTTGTCCTGGACTTTCTTTTGTTTTGATTTGGGTTTTGAGTCGGTTGTTTTTTTTGGGGGGGGGGGGGGGGGTGACATGTGTGGGGGGAGGGGCATGGGCTGGGGGTGCAGTTTCATTTTGTTCATTCAGGTTTTAGGGAGTCAGGTCCTTTTTTGGTGGGGTCAGACACTTGAGAGCCAATCCACACACCATGCATCATTCCTGTCTGGAGAGACTGTCAGGACAGATGGAGCCGCAGGTCATGGATGGGGTGAACTCAACAAACCTTTCTAGGAATGGTCTGTAGGCTAAGGGAATGATGTCTCTCTGTGTGTATATATATATGTATATAATTTGTTGTACAGTTTCCAATAGTGATGAGATTTGACCTTTTTTCTTGTTGCTCCATTTTTGTAACTTATTTGGGGTTTTAAGTTATTTCCATGAATTTGTTGGGGTTTTTTGTTTGTTTGTTTGTTTTTAAGAGTTCTGGCTGGTGGGCAAAGTTATTTATTTGTAATTCCCATGGGTTCCCGGCTCCTACAGCTGCTGATCCCCTGGTTTTCCATTTGGGTCTTCCTTCCGTGTGTGTAGAATTTGTGTAAATAGTTCATATTGTAGAGGGGAATACAGAAATCTTACTTTATTATGTGGTTTTACATAAAGCCAAACTACTTGATGTGATGGAGCCATCCCTTTATCACGGGCTGGGATGAAGGATGCTGCGAGCGTGTGGGGTACCGAGCACCACATCGCAGCTACTGCAGGGACCACCAGTGTATCTCCCACTGAGACAACTCTGAACATCCCACCAAAGCAATAGAGGGAAGGCTGGATCCATCCCTCTGCAGGGACACTGGTGGGATCTGGCAATGCCAGCAGAATCATGGAATTCTGCTGTTCCAAGGGCTCCAGCTGTGGGCTGGAGGACCTCACCTTCTGAGGCGAGGATGGGGTTGGGACAGGTCATGGGTTTCCAAAGGCTGCCACAAGGGATGGGTTGGGGTGGCCCCAAGTGCAGCTTGTGAGTATGAAGATGGGGCTGGCCTTTGCCGTGCCACGGGGCTCTATCTGGCGAAGGGGCTGAGGAGGGAATTTGGGGGTCCCAGAGGCAGCTGCCTCTAACAGGGAGCAGCCAGTCGCTGCTGCAAGCATGGATCTCCCTGAGCCATCCCTAACAGCACCCCAGCACGTGGTACTGGGAGCTTGATGCCTCCATCAGCTGCGTGTGTGAGCCACTGGAAAGCCTTGGGGTTGAGAAGTGTGGAGGCGTCTGTGTGGTGGTGCATCTTCCCCCCCCCATTCCCAATCCCCTCAGCTGCTCCACAACCTCAGGAATTCCTTTGTGTAATGAGTTGGACGGTGAAAAGTCCCTTGACTGTACCAGGCTCACAAGGGACTAGTGTACGTACAGGTGGGTAATGAGCAAATCTGACTTGGCTTTGAGTTTTACACAGTACTGGAACTCTGTTGCAGTGTATTTCCACTCATGCCTTTATTGGTTCTATGAACCATGAAAAGAAATTAAACTTACTAACTCATGCTTTTCCCATCCCCCTTTCCCTGCCCTTCACCTTCCTTCTGTACTGTTTTTCTAGACAGCTCCACAAGACTCGCTCTGGGAAGAGCTGAGTGAGGATTGCCCCAGCATCACCTCTGAAAGCATCAGCTCTCAGTTTGGTTCCCCTGCTTGCGCTACTGGAACACCACATGCCTGAAGCAAGGTGAAGCCTCCTGAACACATCAGGGTTGGTTGACACTGATCATCCTGTTGCACTCCCCCTGCTTCAAATCAAACCCCAACTGGCACTTTCCAGCAAGACTAAGAACACAGTAATAAGTTTAATGTACAAACCCAGACACTGCTGTATGTGGACAGCACTACATCTGTGCCAGCAGAAAGTAGGAGGGGGTAAAAATACACTGAAGGCCTTGAACGTTCCCGCCCCTGCTCTGCTGAAGCAGAGGTGCTCAAGGCTCCAGGTCAGGTATGTGGCTCCAATCCCATGCCAAACTGCAGCAGCAATGGCCTGAAGCCTCCCTGCAGTCCCTCAAGGCTCTCCAGAATGCTCCTGCAGGAGCTCCAGTCCCGTAGCTCTACTGTGACTATGGTGAGGTTCACAACAGAAAGCTTGTTTCCATCTCTGTCTTCTCTCGCTGCTCTTAGGACACTTCACTGGAAGATGATCTTTTTATATTTGGAATTGGGGATCTGTCCTCGTGCCTTCAGCCTCCTGACTGCCTCCCGCATGTGTTTGGGCTGCAGAGGTGGCAGCTCCCCCCACTTCTCACACACGTCCAGTGCTACACATAAAAAACCAAGAAGAGTTCCCATAAGCAACAGTTAAACTTAGCCCATCCTACTGTTTGAGCTTTAATTTTAAAGGCAACAGTTAACATTACTGTTTGGGGTTTACAGCTCACAGCTTAACACACAAGAATGAAATGCTTTTTGGGCTTCTCTTTGAGTGAAAAGTCAGTCGTAAGGGCATCAATACCAGACCAGAGTAAACCACTTAGCCACTAAGGCATACACTGGTTGGAGCCACACAAGCACTTACTATTAAACCTTCTGCTCTAAAGCCACCCCTGGGCTGGATGGTGTGTTTTGGGGTGTTGTGTATGGCAGTGACAGAAGTGGACTTAGAGACCAGTTTCTTTTCTATAATTTCAAGTATCATTCACACCTCCTGCCAAGGACATAAAGCAGTTAACCACAGGAAACAACCAAGGACAGCACTGAAGCTGCTTAAAGAAACCACCTCGGGCAACACAGCACCTCAGATACAGCAGCAGAGACAGCAGCAGGGCCTGGTAAGGGTGACCCCAGCACACACAGGCCACATTCTGCCTCACAAGTCTATACAAACTGCTTGGCAGCAAAGCCTGTGCCTCTTTCTCCTCCAGCCCAAGCAAGCAGGGACACAGCTGGTCAGCCTCCCAGCCCATGTCCCAGAAAGATCCTGGCTCTTCCCATGAACAGACAATATTTACAGGTTTAAGAGACTTAAACATCTAATTTCCCTCTGGGCTGAATTTATCCACAGCAGTACCAAGAGAAGATCCTTCCTGCCCTGTTGCAGCCTGCTCACAGGCTGACTTGCAAGAGCTAAGTTCTCCTCAGAAGGGATAAACCAGGAGCTCAGTGGTCACCAGCCTCTGCTGATGGGTGAGCAGTGACACCAACAGGCTTAAAGGGTAACACCACACACCACCCTTCTCAGCCTGGCTCTTAACCACAGCATTTGGAAGGTCAGAGGGCCCCATAGGGCAGCAAGCAGAAAACATCCAGCTTTACTCCATTGTCTTGCTCTGCTGCATGCAATACATTCACCCCATCTTTTTCCACTTTCTCCTCAACATCTGCCACTTACCTTCCTCCACCACCTCCCCAACAAAGACCTTGGAAATGCCAGACATGGCGATAACCACGTTCTGAGAGACAGAGGTGCCGGTGATGGACTGGATCAGCTGGACAAAAGGAGGAGAGTCAGCTGAGTGAGGTACACACAGCAATGGTGAAGCATTTAACTCATATTTAGCAGTTTGAGCCTGGCAAGTATCAACTGACAGCTCACAAAATGCACAGAACAGCAGTGACCTATCTTTAGATCTACAGGTCTGGGCACATGCTGGCTGTCAAGGTTTTATCTTTGCTCATTCAGCTGCTGATCCTGAAGCAGACACTGCTTCTTCCCATTGCCTCACAGCCCTCCAAACCATAAGTTTAAGTAAATTCTGATTTAACTGCATAAGCCATGCAAGGGCACTGAGCTGGGACATAATGAGATCAGCCGAGCCGAGGATAACAGTCTGAGCTACAGGGGCTGAGATGCAACTGGAGGGGGGCACACCAAGGCCCAGATAAGACCCCAGCCAGGCTCAGCAAGGCTCAGCCTGCTTGCCCTGCTCAGACTCAGTCTGTGGTGAAGCATTACTGATGTCATACCCGTTTAATGGCAGCTTTGGGGAAAGCAGAGCGCCGGTACATCTCATAACGGTTCAGCTGTTCTTCAGAAAAGGAAGAGACCAGTATTCTGCGTGGAGAGCATTGATTATTTACAGCAAAAATTACAATAGAAGCCTGAAGCCCTTCAGGCTGCTGCAACAGTCTTGCAAAGCCCTTTGACCCTCCCAAGCCTCCTGCAACACAGAGCCAGGCAGGGGAAGGCAGTGCTCAGGTTTGTAACACAAAGGGGCTGGGCCTGTTCAGGAGGGATCCGGGATGGAGCTGCAATCATTGCTCACCACGGGCTCACAAACGGATTCCATCACAGAATTACAAAATCCCAGACCGGTTTGTGTTGAAGGGACCTTAAAGTTCACCCAGCTCCAACCCCCTGCCACGGGCAGGGACAGCTTCCAGGGAAAAACTTACTCCTTTTATCCAACCTGAACTTCCCGTTTCAGTTTGATCCCGTTGCTGCTTGTCCTATCGCTACAGTCCTTGATGAAGAGCTCCTCTCTGTATTCAATGATTACCTCACACCCAGCAGCAAACCCCGAGCACCGACGTCCCCCGGCCCCGCTGCGCTCCAGCACTCACTGCATTTTCTGGATCTCGTCCTCGTCCACCTTGTGCTTCTTCTCCTTCCTCTCCTTCAGCTCCAGCTTCACCTTCTTGGCCGCGGACGCCTGCAGGCTGGGGTCCTCCCCGTCCACCCCCTCCCTCTCTGCGCTCCTCACCTGGGCGAGAGCGCAGCGGTCGGCTCGGCGGCCCCGCAGTCCGCTTGGCTCCCGCTCCCCGCGTACCCGGCCCGGCCTCACCTCTCCGTCCGGCACGTCCCCCTTGGGCTCGCCGCCCCCACCGGCCTCTCCCGTTTCGCCCTCGCCTGCCACCTCCGCGGCCGCCGGCTCCTCCGCGGCCATGGCCGGGCCATCGTCCGAGGGGGACGGGGCCGCAGGCGGCGGCTCCTGAGCAGCGCCGGCCCCGAGCTCCTCCCGGCCCGCGCCGCCAGGGTCCGCCATCGCTCTCCGACGGTGTCGCCTCCTGATGACGCAGCGCGCCGGCTGCCGCGGGGGGGACGCGACGGGGCGGGGCCTGTCGCCAGGGCAACGGGCCGGCGGCTGCGGGGGTGGGAGGGGGGGACTGGGGTGGGAAGCGCTGGGGAAAGGGGGAGAGAGGAATGGGAACGGGTGGGGGGTCTTAGGAGACTGGGGTGGGAAGGGCTGGGAGGACAAGAGCTGGGGAACTGGGGGCACTGGGGTGGCCAGTGCTGGGGTACAGCAGGGGGTGCCCGAGGGCGCTCTGGGAGCCGGGCTGGGGCTGCAGCGGGGCTGGGGGATCCCCTCGAGCCGTGCAAGTCCTTTGCACTGAGCTGTAGTTGAAGCTGGATGTGACAAGGAGCTGCGTTACAGCAGGTGCCCACCCACGGCCCCACTCTGGGCCCAGAGGGGAGTGAAGTGACATGGACCTCCTCGAGGTATGGCTGTGGGTTTCCTGCTAGTTTTGTGTCTTGGAAGCTGTTGGAGGTTGGGGCAAGCTGGCACAGTCTGTCTCTTCCCACCTTCCCTTTGCACATGGTCCTCTCTGGCAGCACAGAGCGTGGGTCAGGCTGGGAGAGCCCCTCCTTGGCATAGTGATTCTCACCCCACTGCTTTGTGTCTTTGTTCTGCTGGGAAGTGGGATGCTAATAGAGGGCTGCAGGGTTCATCCCAGCACACAAAGACCTTTGGCAAAAGGTGCTAAATAAGTGAAATTTCCAGCCTTTGCGTATCCTCTTTGCTGTTTGGTGGTCCTGAGCCCCCGGCATGAAGATAGCACTGCATGTGAAGGCCCAAATGAACAGTCAGTGGGTGTGTTGGACACCAAGGCCGTGATCCCTGTGTGCAGCACAACACAAGATCAGGACGAGCTCCCCTCACCTTCCTCAAGTGCAAACCAAACTATAAAGGGCTCCCCCCAAAACTGCTGGCATCAACCCATGCTCATCCCCTTCAATGGGGCAAGCAGCCGTCTGTGAGGGCTCATACTGTTAATACTGTGTTCAAACAATCCACCTGACCGTATCTAAATGATTTTTTATGCTGGCTTGTAGCATTACGCAGTGGATAACAGCTCCTAACTGCTTTGCTTCCTTGGCATGCAGTGCAGAATGCCACGCACCCCAGAGACTTCCCTGTGGGAAAACAGCTGCAAAACTGCTTGTGGTTATTCATCCTCCCAATAAACACATGGAGGGAAAAGTCTGGCAAAGATATTCCTCTTTTATATACACCCTCGTTTACAGGCATTCCTCCTTTACATGCATACCTTCTGTATATACCCCCTGAGCTGGCGCCTGCACGTGGTTTACACCTGGCTCCTCCAGTCTATCAGAGATTTGGAATATGGAAAATCTTACAATCCCAAATTGCTTTGGGTTGGAAGGGACCTTAAAGCTCCTCCAGCCCCAACCCCTGCCACAGGCAGGACCCCTTCCACTGGAGCAGCTTGCTCCAAGCCCCTGTGTCCAACCTGGCCTTGAGCACTGCCAGGGATGGGGCAGCCACAGCTTCTCTGGGCACCCTGTGCCAGCGCCTCAGCACCCTCACAGGGAAGAGCTTCTGCCTAAGAGCTCAGCTCAGTCTCCCCTCGGGCAGGTTCAAGCCATTCCCCTTGGCCTGTCCCTACAGGCCCTTGTCCCAAGCCCCTCTCCAGGTTTCCTGCAGCCCCTTTAGGCACTGGAGCTGCTCTCAGGTCTCCCCTTCAGGAGCCTTCTCTTCTCCAGGCTGCCCCAGCCCAGCTCTCTCAGCCTGGCTCCAGAGCAGAGCTGCTCCAGCCCTCGGAGCATCTCCATGGCCTCCTCTGGCCTCGCTCCAACAGCTCCACGTCCCTCTTGTGCTGCTGCCCCAGAGATGGATCAGGGCTGCAGGGGGGGTCTCCCCAGAGCACAGCAGAGGGGCAGGATCCCCTCTCTCCTATGTTGGTGCTCTGGGGTGCAGCCCAGCACACGGGGGGTTCTGGGCTCTCAGCACACACTGCTTTGGCCAACCCCGGCTCCATTCATACTGCAGCGCGTGCCGGAACCCCACTTCCATGGTATTCACCCGCTGAAGGAATAAAATGAACTAAAACGAGCCAAAACTTCATGCGCAGAAATGCCCCCTGCCCAAAGCAGCCCCGGGGGCGGGGCCTGAGCGAGACCACGCCCCCCTCCCAGACGAAGCCCCGCCCCTTATCAGGCTCCGCCCCGGAAGGCCGCGCACGGGGGGGGCGTGGCTCGGCGGGAGGCGGTGGCGGGCGGCGGCGGCCGGGCCGGGCCATGGGGAAGGAGCAGGAGCTGCTGGAGGCCGCTCGTACCGGGAACCTGCCCGCCGTGGAGAAGCTGTTATCGGGGAAGCGGCTCAGCTCCGGCTTCGGTGGCTCCGCGGGGGGAGGCGGAGGAGGAGGTGGAGGCGGCTCCGGGGGGGGAGGCGGCGGAGGAGGCAGCGGGAGCGGCGGTGTGGGGCACCCGCTGTCCAGTCTCCTCAGGTGAGGCGCGGCCTGAGGGAATGGGAGGGCTGTGGGAGTGGGGCTGAGGGCTGGGGAAGAAGAGGAGTTGGGGGTTATGAGGAGGGGGCTGCGGGCCTGTGAGTAAAGCAGACGCTGTATGAGCTGGGGGGGATATATGGGGCCATACAGGGCTTGGGGGTCTGTGGTGGAGGCAGGAGGTTGTAGGCTTTTGGGGTGTTGTAGGGCTGTGGAGCAGGTTGGGAGTGTGGAGCTATGGGGTCGTGTTAATAGGGGCTGGAGGAGGCAAGAGGTTGGGGGTCTGTAGGGGTTTAGGGTTAGAAGATGTGAGTTGGGGACTGAGGGGATTGGGGCAGGGGCTGTAGGGAAGGGAGGCAACTATAGGGGTTTGGGTGTGTTCTTGGTGTGGAGGCCAGGGGTGAGAGGCTGTGGGGCAAGGGGGTGTTGGAGGTCTGTGGGGCTCAGCGATGAGGGCTGGAGCCCCAGGGGACACAGATGTGGGCTGCAACACTGCAGGGATAGAGGGGCTGAGGAGATCAGTCCCCGGGGTGCCTGGGCCAACGTGGGTCAGAGAAGGGGTGAGTTGGATGGGAATTGAGGGCTGAGGAGATGGGATGCGATATTGCAGTGGGCTGTGGTGGATGTGGAGCGAATAGGGAGTGTGAGGACAGGCTGGGGTAGCCCTGAGGTTTTGGTGCTGCCTGTGGGACCAGCGGTATGAGGAGGTCATGCTGGAGGGGGCTGGTGGTGGAGCCTGTCAGGCTTGTGTGCCCTGATGTGAGGAGTAGCAGTGAGTGGTGGGCTGGGAGAGCACAGGAGGCTCTTTGGAGTGGGCACTTCCAGGGCTGGGTTCTGCTCAGGTGTGGCATGTCCCTTGGAGATCAGAGTGCTGCAGGGCTGTGGATGCTGCTGGTTACCATCTGTAGCTGCAGACTGGTGTGACTGGGAAATGTCGTGTGTGTGGAGGAGGACTCTGGGTCAGGCTGCTGACTGAAGCCAGGGCATGTGTATGTTCCCATGGTGAGGAGAGCTGCTGGATGGATTTAATGGAGCAGATGTGCAGCTGGGTGCTGGACAAGGCATCCTCTCTGCTCTTGTCCTTCCCCAGTGTAATGTTCATGGCTTGCAGAGCTCCTCTGTTGTGGTTATCGGTGGTGGCGGGTAGGGTTTGGGGCTCAGCACCCTGCACTAGGTGCTGTGCTGGGGCTGTGCTAGCAGATGAAGGGTACAGTTGTTTACTTCAGCATTTAAAGTACTGTGCTGTGTAATCTGCTCTGTTTTGAAGCTCTGAGACCTTTGTTAGTTTTTTCTCCTCCTCCTTTTTCCCAGCATCTCCCAGTGAATCTACTTGCTGGTGCGTTTCTTGACTTGCAGCTTTTTGCCATTTCAGCTGCTCTGCTGGAAATGCTGCTGTTCCTGTTCCCTGAGCAACTGGTTTATACTGGGGAGGAGATTTGAGTCCAGGGCTGAGTGACACTGTCACTGTAGGACCTGACTGTTTGGAGGGATATGACTTGCCCGTTTGTGGCCAGATTTGATCCATTTTGTCTTTCACATAACCTTACCAGTTCTATGCTGTTGCTGACTCTGAGAGCTTGTTCTTCCCCAGTGCACACATTACTCCTCCAAAATGTAATCTCAGGTTGAGCTTTATTCTCTTTTAATGCATTAAATGCCCTGCGCCCTTGTTTTGAGTGAGAGATTGCTCTGCCCACTTCAGGCTCGTCTGCGTTAGAAGGTGGATGTACTTGCAAGGTGTTCAGGTTAAAGTGGAGAGGGTCAGTGAAGTTAAATACACACCAGGAGCGTTATCAGCCTCTTGTTCTAACAGCTCCGCCGCGCTATCCGGCAGTGCGTGGGGATGACACAGCGACCCCTTTTCCCTGGTTAGAGAAGTGCTTGTGATTCTAGCTGGTCTCGGGAGTGGGGCAGGCTTTGATCTGAGCGGTTAACACGGTTTTCCACGTGTAAATGTGGTTTTTGTGTCTGAAGGATGGTGAATCCCACTGCTGCCATTCAGTGCTTCTGCGTTCATTAACTGTCTAAAATGTCTGTCAGTGAGACCCTTCTCCCACCAAATGTCCCAAAACTTCCCAGTCCCTGAACTGTGTTTTTTTTCCCCTGCTGCTGAGTAATGTCAGGTTTTTTGCATGCTCATGATGGTGATTTTTGTTTTGGAGGCTTGTTGCTGTTCCCAGCATGTTGGGAGTCATTGCAGCGCATCCTTAACTTGCTGTGTGAAATCTGCTGCAGCTTCCCTGGATTTACAAGAGTTTGCATGCACACGGATGCTCATTCCAAGTGTGACTGCAATCCCACGTGGGTCGTGACCTCTCTCCCCTGTTTGTAGAGCAGTGGCTGCAGTACTCCTCCATCTCAGTGTTCCAGATGCCAGGCAGTGACCCTGGGGACAGGCTGTGGTCACCTCTGGCAAACTGGCAGTGGTGGGAGAGCTCAAGGGGCTGTGGTTGCAGCACCTGGAAATAGGAGGTTGCTGGGGATTGTTCCAGGGCTTGGGTGCTGTGATGTATGCTGCATGTGAGATATCCAGAGTGGACTTTCAATGATTCAGAGGTGTTATGACTGCTTCCAGTGTTCTGTCAGCTTCTTGGGCTTTTACTTTGTCTTAGCTGACTCCACCTGAGAAGATTTCTGCTTGTTTTACAGTGATGAGGCTTTTGTGAGAAGCAGCTGCTAAATGGAGCTGCGAGGTGATTGGAGAGCAGCTTGGACATGCTGGGCAGGTTCAAAACTGCTTTCTGTGGTGTGGGCTCATCTAACTGAGTGCTCAGTGTCCTGTGTGGCTGTGAGGTGGCTCTGAGCTTATAGCATTGAGCACACACCTTTGTGTCACAGAACCCCAGCCTGGTTTGTATTGGAAGGGACCTTAAAGCTCCTCCAGCTCCAACCCCTGCCACGGGCAGGGACCCCTTCCACTGGAGCAGCTTGCTCCAAGCCCCTGTGTCCAACCTGGCCTTGAGCACTGCCAGGGATGGGGCAGCCACAGCTTCTCTGGGCACCCTGTGCCAGCGCCTCAGCACCCTCACAGGGAAGAGCTTCTGCCTTATGTCTTACCTGAACTGTTTCAGTTTGAACCCATCACCCCTTGTCCTATCACTACAGTCCCTTATGAAGAGTTCCTCTCCAGCATCCTTGTAGCCCCCTTAGTACAGCAGCAAAACATTGGATTTTGAGGACTGACCTGCCAAAAAAGCCAGACTGAGTTTCAAAGTGGCCTAAGTGTATTTGAGAATAAATTCGGGCCTTTGTCTCCTGCCTGTGTGTCACCCCGTCTCTGCTGTGGTGTTTTTTCCCCTCTGCAAAGTGTGAGATGAACTCCTGCCCCTGATGCCAAGCCTGGTTACTGGCTGCTTTGCTCATCTCTGAGGGTGCATGATTCCTCTGGAGCACCTTTGCCTGTGGTTTCCCTGTGTCCCCGGGGCAGGGAGGATGTGGCAGTAAGTTCTCCACAGCAGGATGATATTTAATTATAGCTAACTTTGCCTTTCTGTCCCCCTTTACAAATGAGTTCAAGGGTTTGGAAACAGGGAATGTGACATTTGCTGCCTGACACTTCACGGAAAGTTAAAGACTGGCAAATTAAAGGGGCCTGTTGTTTGGGAGGAGGGTGGATGTGATAGGAAAGACTCTGCTTGGTGTCCACCCCACCTTCCTGGGAGTATGGCATCCGAAGGTGTGCAACAGGTCCATAAAAACTTTGAAGGGTTTTCTCCTAGGTCTCTTATTCTTGCATCTTGGTTTATTTTGCTGACGATGATTAGATGCATTTTCTAAATTAAAACCAGTAAATGTGGCCTGGACCTGTGCCCAGGCAAAGCCACAGTGCAATGAAGTGGAAGCATTAATGGAAGGAGTTGATGGGGAAGGCCAAGGTGCTTCACTTGGTGGCTGCTTGTCAAGGTTCTGCAGCGAAGGAGAGCTGCTTGAACAATAGATGTCATCAGTGCTGGTGGGTTAAGAAATCACAAAATAGGTATGTGGAGCAGAGATTTAGTTCTTTGTATGTCTGATAAAGCTGCATCTGAGAGAATTCAGGTTACCAACCCTTCTCACAGAGACTTCCAGGTACTTAGAAAAGGGGTACAGCTGCTTTTCTCCGTGCTCAGAAGTGAGTCCTGCTCCAAATTTCTGGCCAGAATGGCCTTGTGTCCTTTGGAACAGCCAAACACTGTTTCTTAGTTGGGCTCCTGTGAAAAGCATCTCTGAATCCCATTAAATTGCTTTGCAAAACCACAGTTGGCCTGCATGACAAGAGGATGGCCACAGCTGGTCGAAAAAAAGGCAGGTTACTTTAATTCTGGGGATGGAAAACTTGACCAATGCCAGAACAAGGGAACTTTTCTACTTAAGGGTTTCTTACCCCTTGGTTGTGATGGAGAAACCTGTCCTGAGCTTTCTATGCTTTGTGTTTTCCCTTCCTCAAACAGCTTCTGTCAGCCTTCCTCTTTCTGCATGGTCATTTTCATTCCTGGTCCTGTATCTAATAGTATCCCTCAAGGTCATAAGGTTGCTGCTAAGTTGACTTCCCCCCCAAAGATCATTCCAGAAACGGGGACATGAATGTTTGGCTGGGCCAGCAGAATTCTATTGTTCCTTTCTCCATCTGGTTTTGGGTCTCTGGTGTTGGCATGGTGTTTAGTTCCTTTTCGCAGTCTCACTGTTTGGATTACCTGTTCTCACAAGAGCATCTCTCCTTCTGAGGGGCAGATCCCAGCCTTTTCTCTGCAGGTCTGCAGCATTTCAGAAGTCTCAAAAATACAGTTTTGGATTAGATACAAAGGCATTTCCTGGAAGAAACACGTGTGTTTGTGGGCATGGTGTGGGAAGCTGCGTACCCACTGTTAGCATAGAATCATGGAATGGGTTGGGATGGAAAGGACCTTAAAGCTCCCCCAGTTCCAACCCCTGCCACAGGCAGGGACCCCTTCCACTGGAGCAGCTTGCTCCAAGCCCCTGTGTCCAACCTGGCCTTGAGCACTGCCAGGGATGGGGCAGCCACAGCTTCTCTGGGCACCCTGTGCCAGCGCCTCAGCACCCTCACAGGGAAGAGCTTCTGCCTTAGATCTAACATGAACTTCCCCTGTTTCAGTCTGAACCCATCACCCCTTGTCCTGTCACTGCAGTCCCTGATGAAGAGTCCCTCTGCAGCATCCTTGTAGCCCCCTTCAGACACTGGAACCTGCTCTGAGGTCTCCACGCAGTTTCTCTTCTCCAGGCTGCGTTGAGGCCTCATAGCAGCTGAACAGCCCCAATGTTCTCAGCCTACCTCCATGTGGGAGGTGCTCCAGCACCTGAGCATCCTCATGGCCTCCTCTGGTGGCTTGCTTCAACAGCTCCATGTCCTTCTTACACCTGGAAAGTGTTTGTGCTGACCGAGGGACTGCTCTGAGCTGGCACATGAAACATTTTGTACCTCTTTTCTTTTCCAAAGATAGCAAATGCCAGTCCACAAAGTCATAGAAGATGCCTCCAGCAATAAAGTCTGTGGAATGTGGTGTTTTGTCACATAAACTTAACTGTCCCCCATGTTCAGTATAATTTCAATGTGAACTTTGTCAAGGTCTGAGCCTTTCATACTTCCTGCTTAGATCAGAGCTGAGCCCTGTGGGTGTGAGGCGTGCACAAACCCCACATGAAATCACCAGGTTCTGCAGGTAAGCAGGAAGCAAGTTGAGATAAGCCAGACGAAAAGGAAATGCAAGGACATTTAAAGATAAAGGCTCTCCCTGGGGGGTGAATGTGCCACTGTGTAAGGCTACAAATACTAGGCAGGAGAATAAAGCTCATGTGAATGAGAGCAGGTTGAGGTATCTGGAAGGACATGGGGAGGACAAGAAGCAGTAGAGGAGAGGGAGACCAATTTCTGGTTTTGCCAAAGCAGATGGTGGGGCTTACAAAGAGGTGGTGGTTTGCCAGGCTTTGGGGGAGGTTTGGCTTCATGCTGCCATCCAGAATCTGATCCGTTCAAGGCCTGGAAATCTGTGGAAAGCTGGATCCAGGAGCCTGATGCAGATCTCTGCTCCTTGAGCATACTCTGAGCTGCCCCATTTGCAGAACATCTCTCATAGAGCATGGGCAAAAGTGGCTTTTGGAGATCAGAGAGCATCTGGAGATAAAAACAACTTAATGTAACTACAGCTTAATGCTCGTTAGAAATGCTTTGTGAATCCATGAAGTTTAGTAGGGTTTTGGGGGTACTTCTGCACAGAGGATGCAAAATTAGGATTTCTTTTTATTTATTCTTTTTTACTGCTTCGCTGAAGTTAAAGACAGGAAGCAGCAAACCAATCTGTGGCCTGAAATATCAAGCTGCATTCAGTAGGTCTTGCCAGGAGCAGTAAGGGATGAATTGTGTTAAAGCCAAATCTGCAGAAAAAGGTTTTTATGTTCATCTCTTGATGAGAGAAGACTGGATCTTTGTTGGCGAGAGGGGAAACTGAGGCTGCCGCTGGGCCCCAGCTTCTATACACCACCTCCTGTAAGTTAGCAAGGAGAGACTTCTGCTGTGGATTCAGACGTTTTTGTATACGTCTGTTGTGGGAAGGGATTTGGTTGCTGCTTCACAGAAGCCACAGCAAGCGTTCTACTCCATCTGCAGCAGTTATTGCTGGTGACTATTTTGTTTGGCTTAGGAAACATGGTGTAATGGCTGAGCACTTCAAGGAGCTTCAAACGCTCTCAATGTGCTTAGGAGACAGGAAAATTATTTCTGTTTTCCAAAGAAGTGGGGTTCCACACTTGTTCTTGTGTGACCGGATGATTTAAAGGAATGATGTGTTAGTGCTCCGTGTTCTCTTGGTGATCTGAGGTCTGGCTGCAACCTTTCTGCCGCCTGTGTTCCCATTTGGAAGGGAGGTCCCATTCCGATGGTGCAGCCAGCTGGGGAGGAGAGGAATTGCTCTTTACATAGTAAGGAAAAGGCTGTTTGTGTGTCTGTCCACTCTCAGGTGTGTTGTTACCACGTTGTGTGATTAAGAGCTAGCCCTGCAGTGTGTGGCTGAGATAGGGAACAGCAGCTCCGAGGTCTGAGCTTAAAGGTAGTGTAAAGGTACAAGCAGAACGTTTCCCTATTTTCCTCCCATAGAAAGGAGGTGCTCCTGGTTCCACGTAAACCAGGGCTGTGTTGAAAATCATGACTGGGCCTTTCACTGCTCTTGGGGCTGTGATTAATAATCTCACCCACTTTTAAACTGTCTTCTATTCCACACCCTGCTTGCAAAGAGCAAAGCCAGGACAGAGCTCTCTTTAATTAGGTACTGAGCTCTGGCATTGGTGAGAGTATCAGTGCCATGGGCGTTAGGTGTGCACCCGCTCTGTTCTCTGAATTGTTTTCTAAGCACTTTTTAAATCATTCAGAAAGGCTGCAGTTATTGGCAGGGACTCTGAAGTGTTTTGGATCTTTGGGATCTTCAAATTCAGCTTTGGAACGTTTTATTTGCTTGCTTTGGTTGGCACAGTTCTGTGACTGGGGATGTGGCTGGGGTGGACTGGGGTTCATGGACGTGGGACCTCAGACAAGTTGCATTATCCGTGCCCTGCTTTGCTCACCTATTTTCCTCTTTAGAATGGACTTGTTTTTTAGGTAGCACCCAGGGCTTGCTTGGAGTGCACAGGAAAACTGTTGTGTAGGTGGCTTTCCTTTCTGGGAAACTCCCTTGGGAGAGTTTTGTCCTGCTTCCTTCCAGACACACTGCGCAGGCTGAGGTTTCATGCTGTGCATGCTGGTTTGCTTGGCAGTGGACAGGAGGGGCAGTGGTGCTATGGAGGGTGTGAGGAGCTGAATGCAGTGGGTGAGGAGTTGGGAGCAGATGTGAATCAGTTGAGGTGTCACAGCCTTCAAGCAAAATGCTTTGGGCACAGCACGTTGGATAGAAATCTCTGCTAATGCTGAGTAAAAGTGTCCTAACTGTGTGGGCAGTGACTGATTGATCTGACATTGGCACCATAATATAGGTGGCTGTCCAGGCTGGGGTGGATTCTTCTGGCTGTTGACTTCCCATCAGCCTTTACCCGCATGCCAAGTCCTCTGGTGTCCTGGGACTTGCTTTCTTGGGAGCACCAATGTGTTTGTGTCAGATGGAAGGTGAGAACACATTAGCTTAATTCTTGCTTTGCTTTGAGAATTTCCCAGCAGAGTGTTTTGAAGTGCCAAACAGGGTTGGGATATATCCATATACTCATAGTTGAAACACTCCAAAGGGAAAGTTACTGTGGTCAAAGATGGGATGTTAGTGGTAGGTGGGTCAGGATGCTAGATAGGTCAGCTTATGTTGAGGATGTCAGAACCAAGCCAGGCACTGCCTGGTGATGGATTCAGGATTTAAGTAGCTGCAGTATCCCCATGTGTTCAGGGGCAGGAGCAGGGTGAGGAGGCAGCTCTCCCAGGCTGCTTTTCCAATTGCTAGGTTACACTCCTTCCCAGGAGCATCATTTTGCAGCTCCTAGCATTGACAAGACACACAAGATTTGTGCTCTGCCTCATCATGGGAGGAACAGGGAATTGCATCCATGACATGCAGTTGACTTACTTTCCATGCCTCGAACAAGACTGGCTTCAGAGCTGGCTGGAGGATCCCAAACAGCTCTAGGAAGCCTGAGGACTGAGGAGGTGGTTTGTGTTTGGGGTGCCTGCAGGGGCAGTTTGAGCTCTGCACTCATGCTTTGGTTACAATGATGGGTGCAGGCTTGAAATCGGCATCTTGAAGATTTTAGGGCTGGCTTTGTTGGTGCTGGAATTAGCAGCTGCCTTCAGCACTTGGTGCAGGGGGTGTCTCTGTGTTTACCTTGGTGACAGAGTGGATGCTTGTGGCACTGGAGTGGACTGAGTGGATGTTTGTGAGAATCCCTGATTGCTTTTCGATCTATATTCCCCAAGTTACTGTCCTGCCATTGAACTCTGTGTAGGAATTTCAGGACCCAAACCAGAGCTATGCATGTAAGCAAATATGGGATGTTTGAGCAATGAGATACTGACCTTTCCACAGCTTCATTCCCCTCTACTTTTGTCTGCAGTCCCAAAACTGAAGAAATGTCACTGCAGATTTGAGTACATCCAGAGTGCTCTGTTTCGAAGGCAGGAGCTGTGCAGTGTTCAGCTGGGCACTGAATGCTCAGCAGGCAGGTTTCCATAGAATTCCAGACTGGGTTGGGTTGGAAAGGACCTTTAAGATCCTTCAGTTCCAACCCCTGCCACGGGCAGGGACCCCTTCCACTGGAGCAGCTTGCTCCAAGCCCCTGTGTCCAACCTGGCCTTGAGCACTGCCAGGGATGGGGCAGCCACAGCTTCTCTGGGCACCCTGTGCCAGCGCCTCAGCACCCTCACAGGGAAGAGCTTCTGCCTTAGATCTAACCTGAACTTCCCCTGTTTCAGTCTGAACCCATCACCCATTGTCCCATCACTGCAGTCCCTGATGAAGGTCCCCTGTTTTCTCTCCCAACAGACATTTGTGTTGTGGGGCTGTTCCAGGATGAATCACTCTGGCTGAGCTAACAGACAACTCTTGTTTCATGAGACTGCGCAGTTCCTAGATCCAACAGGGGGGAAATGGCACAAACCTGCAGGTGACAGCACAGGGGAGCAGGATCTCCCCTTCCCTTCTCCTTTGCTTGGGGAGCAGTTGTCCTGCTGCAGCTCTCTATGTAGTAGTTCAGATCTGTATATGGACTGTCTAAACAGTACGTGTTGGTGGAAGCTGAGCTGCCCTACTTCATGACGTAGGTCCTGCTCTGGCTGATTAAGGCTGTTTGGCAGATAGCTGAAATTTCTGAAGATGAAAGTGTGAAACAGTATTTGATCTTTTAGGAGCAGCTGAGCCAAAAACCACTGTTCATCCAGTAGGATTTTTATGACGTAATGCATTGTTTTAGTGAGATTGAAGAAAAAAGCAGGATGTAAATGATGTAAATGAAAGATGTGATACAGAATATGGGTAACACGTGCAGTTCATCTCATACCGAAAGGGAAAGCCCTCTCCCAGCTGCACTTGGACAAGGATAAGGCAAATTCCTGGAGGCTTGCACCAGGTAACATGTGCTAATGCCCTGACTCTGTGTGAGCCCTTTGCCTTCCATGAGGAGCTTCCACTGAGCCACATTCATCCTGTGAGTGCAGCAGGTTGTGGGGACTCAGTGATGATCCTTCTGTCTGCACAGAGGGTGTTTGACATCTGGTGGGTGCTCAGATGAGCTTTCCCAGCATATCCATGGTCTTCCAGGCTGTGCCAGCCACTCCTCTGCTCTTTTCCACTTCACAGATACAGCCACAACTCAGTAACACTCTGGCTGCACAAATCATTTCAAGGTGAAGTGTCCTCTTGAAGAAGGTGCTTTTGAGTAAGAGTGATGGCCATTTCTTTGTATCACTGACACCAGGTATCAGGTCCTGTCATGCTGAGATGTCACTGTCCCAAAGAGCTTGCTCTGGGGTACAGCTTAGTCATGGAAATGAAATAAATCCTATTTCACAGAAACTGGTAAAAATAAGTGTTGAGGATTGGTTTGTTTCTATAGCAACAGCCTAGAGAAGCTCATCCAGCTGCTTCTGCAGAAGGGAGGAAAACAGGAATTGAAATGTTGGTCCACCTGGGACTGTAGCTGTCAGCAAGAGGAAGGTCTCTGATAGACTGATGAAGGGGTAAAAAGCTTAATTAAAGACAGAGGGCAGGAAGATGGGAGCTGTGTTTGGAGAGGAATTACTGCTGGAGTGTGTGAATGTGCCCTCTTCCTCTATGCCAGACCTGGAGAGCCTGTATTAGGTCCTCAGGACTATTTATAACCTGTTTCCCAAAGGATTGCTTTCTGAACTTGCTTGCCACCTCACATCGGTGGGGAAATGCCCTGCTTAAAGCAAAGCAGAGCTTTGATGCTGTTCAGCACCTGTGTGTTCATAATTTTTAAACCTGGATTTAAACCTCTTCTGTCCTGCAGTGACTCTCCGGGGCTTGCCTGAGAAAGTTCAAGGCTGATCAGGAAATCTCTCTGTGGCATGGGCTGGGAGTGACCTTTGAAAAGTTTGGATGACTAGCTGAGCTAAATTTCTTGATTCCCTTTAACTCAAGATGAATCATAGAATCCTGGAGTACTTTGGGTTGAAGGGACCTTAAAGCTCCTCCAGCTCCAAGCCCTGCCACGGGCAGGGACCCCTTCCACTGGAGCAGCTTGCTCCAAGCCCCTGTGTCCAACCTGGCCTTGAGCACTGCCAGGGATGGGGCAGCCACAGCTTCTCTGGGCACCCTGTGCCAGCGCCTCAGCACCCTCACAGGGAAGAGCTTCTGCCTTAGATCCCACCTGAACTACCCCTGTTTCAGTCTGAACCCATCACCCCTTGTCCTATCTCTACAGTTCCTGATGAAGAGTCCCTCTGCAGCATCCTTGTAGCCCCTTCAGACACCGGAAGCTGCTCTGAGGTCTCCCCACAGCTTCTCTTCCCCAGGCTGAAGAGCCCCAATGTTCTCAGCCTGGCTCCATACAGGAGGTGCTCCAGCCCCTGAGCATCCTCGTGGCCTCCTCTGGACTTGCTCCAACAGCTCCATGTCCTTCTTATGTTGGGGACACAGGCACTGCACACAGTGCTGCAAGTGGGATCTCCCCAGACCAGAGGGGCAGAATCCCCTCCTTCAACCTGCTCCTCATGCTCCTTTTGATACAGCCTGAGGCTCCATAGCAGTGTGTGCCAAGGCAGTTTGCTGTGGACGTTTGTATCTTGGAGGAAAAACCCAGTAAAGCATCCAGACTGCTGGATAATGGGTTTTAATTTCAAACTGGCTTTATCTCTACAGTGTGAACATTTGTGTGGTGTTTTACTGTTTCCTAAACCAGGCCTTTTAGCAGACACATAAAAGTGTTAAGGTGGCTGTTTTCCCCCACAGTTACTAAAGATGAACTCCTGTCTGGGAGGCCCTGAGATGCCAAGTACATTGTCGATGATGAATCCTGCCTTGCCTGACTGTACCAATAAATGCATCTGAAGCTATTAGGATGTTGATGAAGTTACAGAAGTTGCTTTTGAAACGGGAGTGTGTGTGCCCAAGGCTTTCACCAGGCTCTCAGAGAGAATCTGCTGTTTACCTTAAGGAAACTCAGAGCTCGAGTTCCTCTTGTTTAGGTTTGGTAAACCCATGTTAAGCTAGTGCTCTCCCCTTGTTATTCATAGACATGGTTTCATTGAAAGGGAAATTAAGTTGAAAGTAAACCTTTTTCCAGCTAAAAGGAAGTGTCTGTAGTGGCACATGCTAAGGACACAAGAACGCAGCCCTGTCTAAAAGTGAGTGCCATAAATTTTATGTAAATGCATGATCTCATTAGATTTATATCTAATCCTATTGCCTGCTGTTTTCCAGACTCTTAGAGCAAGCCAGGCTGAAGATGTGATAGATGGTCTTTAAATCTAACCTTGAAGTGGGCTGGAAATCAGGTGATACGACTTTTGCCTCATCCTAATTAAGACACTGTGAAAAATCCTTTCAAGTTTGGCATCACAAAGTAAATTGCCTGGGTTTAAAATGTAATCTGGTTAAAGATGCCTGATAAGGTTTGAAGTCTGTCCATGCAGGGGTACAGATGGGCTCCCAGACCCTTCCTTACTGCTCTTAATTTCAGAATTGGAGCAAGCTTTTTAGGAAGCAGGAACAGGATTATGTAGAAACCTTGAATTTTGGAGACTTTAAAGCTTTGCATTCTGGTCTTGGTTCTGTTTAAGGACTGCGGGGTCCATCAGATGACCTAAATAAGGGACCATATACTGTGTTCAGCTCTGGGCCCCTCACTACAGGAGACATTGAGGGGCTGCAGTGGGGCCAGAGAAGGGCAGCAGAGCTGGTGCAGGGCCTGGAGCACAAGTGTGATGGGGAAGGGCTGAGGGACCTGGGGGGTTCAGTGTGGAGAAGGCTCAGGGGGGACCTGATGGCTGCCTCCAACTGCCTGAGAGGAGGATGGAGCCAGGAGGGGCTGGGCTCTGCTCCCAAGGAACAAGGGATGGGACAAGAGGAACCGGCCTCAAGCTGCACCAGGGCAGGTTTAGATGGAGCTGAGGAACAATTCCTGCCCCAGAGGGTGCTCAGGCATTGGAACAGGCTGCCCAGGGCAGGGCTGCAGGCACCGTCCCTGCAAGTGTTCACACATCCTCAGTGCCATGGGTTAGGGGTGGCCTTGGCAGTGCTGGGATAAGGGTTGGACTGGATGATCTCAAAGGTCTTTTCCAACCTGGATGACTCTATGTGTCCAGTGGACGTTTTTCTTTTGCTAGTACTTCTTCCCAGTGGCTTTCCAAGCCATGATTTCTCACTGCACAGTGTTGGATGTCATATGAGAGTTGCTTAAATTACCTCAGTTCATTCTGAGACCCCCCCATGGGTGATTTCTGGTTGTCTTAGAGTGCTTTGGTAGCTACCTTTGCGTGATCTAAAATGACTTGCATTCCTCTTGTGACATTGGGCTCTCTTTGCAGCCTTGAGGAGTCTGAAACCGTATGTCTGAACTCCTGTGGCTCATCTCCATTGAGTCAGAAACAGCTGAAAACACAGAGAACTTTGCCATGCATAATTAGTGCTGGATTTGGCATTTGGAGACTATTTCCTTTAACCTCAACAGGAATTACTTCACAGAAGGAGTGAAACAGGATGTCTTCTTGACATTCCTTTCTGCTGAGAATAAAGCCCTAAAAAGAAGAGAATTGGTTATAAAAAGCAAACTGCAGTCTTTGTGCTTGTCCAGCGTGGAGGACATCATCCAAGCATGGTGTTGGGTGTCTGTGCTGAGGTTAGTGCTGAAACCACTCGGTGGTTGAGCTGCTGTGAGGAGTCCAGCCCTGCTTTCCTGCCAGGCCTAGAGAAGAGAGCCCAGAGATGCTGTAGTTCTAAGTACAGGTTCAGAATGAAGATTCTGGGTTTCTCTATAACTCACTCATGCTTCACTTATGCTTTTTCTTTTAAATTCCTCAGGAAAATTAGGTACAATTTAATGGTCTTCAGTGCAGCTCCAAGGCAGCTATGGAGAGCTGCAAAAAGGACTTTGTGCTTTCCATCTCAAAAGCTGTCACTGTTGGGTAGGTAAGCACTTGAAGCCATCTGAAATGCTTTAGGATCTTGGTAGTTCTATGGGTCTGAGTTGTCACAGCTGAGATGCAGTTCTTTGCTGGGATAGAGTTGCAATGACCCTGAAATTGTTTGAAGTAATGGAGAATTTTATCCCTGCATAAGTTTATAATTTAGGAGCCTGACTTGCATATCGACATTCCTCTTGTGTGTTAAAAATGGTAGGCTGGGAAAGGCTCTGCCACTAAAAGCAGCTCCTGGCTGGGAGAACTGTATTTATCAACGGAAAGAGAAGCCCAGAACTGTTTTTAAATGCTTTCAAATAAGTAGGCAGAAGTGTTTTAAGGGGTTTGGAACACATTATTTCATGTTGTGTATGTTTCCCAAAGAAAATGTATTTTTTTCCTTGTGACGAAAGAAGCTATTTGAGGCTGGTTTGTCATCTTGGGTGAAATCGAATGTGGCAGGTGGATAAAAGCTGGAAGCTTAAAGGTGCACAGTGTAATGTGTGGGAAAGAGCTCTCTATGCTGCCTGATCCAGTATTTATTCCGTTTACTGGTGCTGGAGATTTCCACAGATGCCTGTCAGCTCTCTGAGGAGCGCCCTGCCCTTCTGGCCTTCCCCACAGCTCTTTCAAGGCAGTTAGCAGGGGAAGGACCTTAGTTAGCATTTAATACACATCATTTTGCTGGCTCAGTTATCGGCTCCTGGTTCTCAGCTCAGACCTTATCTCTGTTCTGCATAGTGTAGACAAGTAATGACAACTTTATAGGAGCTGTCTCAGAATTTGGGAATAACTTCCTGCCTCGGCCATTCACTCTTGTGCTTGGTTTTTAACAGGCTGGGTTTCACAGATGCTTCTGGAGGAAAAGGACATCCTTTTTCATGTCCATCCAACTTTTCTTTAAGCTTTCTTAAGACTTCTTGTCTTGTCTTAAGTTGATGCTTTCTATGTTTGCTTGATGGACACCAAGAGGGAGCAGGAGCTTATCACAGTGCTCTTTGAACGGGATGGGTGAGGTGTGTCCTTATAATGTTCCCATCCAAGCTACTGCAGGGTCACTTTTCTGTTTCCCTGCTTACCCTTACTGTCTTTGCTCTCATTTCCTTGTTACTTGCTCTTTGGGCATCCAATTAAAACGCTCATCAAGAAAGAATTTCATCTGGAGTCAGAGCAGTGGCATGTTTGTGTCCCGCATTGTTGCTTGTCTCTGTCTTTCTTTAGCCTTCAGGGACCTTCTGATTATGCCGGAGCACTGGGATTTGATACATGCTTAAATTGAGCTGTGTGGGTGAAACAGCTCTGCTGCTGATGTGGGTTGTGTTGAAGGGCAAAGTCTGCTCCAAATGCTTAAGTGGAAGCTTTGTCGTGGCTCTTAATTCTCCAGTGCCGTGTTTTGTTCCTTGAGGGCCTCTTCTCCCATCCCATTGCATTTGGTCTTCAATATCAGAGCAACTAATTTCCTTTTTACTGAAGCTGAATGTTGTCTTGATGTACAGGGATTGGCACCCTGTGGGTCCCTGCTGAAGGCATGCGGGGTCTCTCCCTGCATGTGCACTCCCCATCTGTCTCAACAATTAAGCACCTCAATGCCAGTGTAAATTCAAAGCCTTCATGTCGCTGATCTTCGCAATGTCACAAGGGAAGTGGCATGTTCTCATTTCTTTCAGTCTCCCTAAGGCAAAAGTGCACTCCAGCTGCAGTTACTGATACAAAATAATTGCATTTGCTTTTTAATTGATGGAGGGAAGAGCTGATTCAGTCTCTGGATCTTTGTTTCTCTGGCTCTGCTTTACTTGGCCCTATTTCCCTGTTTCTCATCTATGCCAGGTCAGACACAAGCATTGCTGTTCAGTGTTTTGGGCATCAGTTCTAGGCAGCACCCTTGGTGAAAAGGAAGAGCTGGCTTGCTGTGGGAGTGAGTGGGTTGATGTAATGCCATGATGACTTGGGGTGGAGATGGCTTTGTCTGGGCTGGAGGACATGGTGGCCAAGTGGAGCATCTGAGCTTGGCTCTCATGGGCCAGAGTGAGGAGAGGACAGGTCTGTTTGGCACTGAGAGATGGTGGAAAACATGAAGGTGTATTTAGTTTCTCTGTACAGAATGTATCTAGGACTTAACCACCTTTCCTTTATGCTTCCAGGTGCAAGGTTCCCAAATTCCCACTGAGATTGTGTCGGATCAGATTACTCTGGGTGCTGGGAGAAAAAAAAATAGTAACTTCAACTTGTTCTGATCCTGTTGATTTCATCTGACAATGAGCATGTAGCTGTCCTGCAGAGTGACAGCTAGCAGAGAGCGACGCGTTATCTGCCATCCCAAAACACATAACTGGTGCATCAGTTCCCCCCATACAGGAATAATGACAGGCCATGGGAATGAAGTGCACCCTGCTGCAATGGTTTTCTCTGCAACTTCCTTTTGGCAACACTTTTACTCCAAACTCAGACCTTTTGTGTGTCTGTCAAAAGGGAACAGCGCAGATGGACGTGTACAGTTCAAGCCACGTTGCTCTGTTTCTGTTGGTTGGTTGTCATGTCTCTTGGGATGCTGTAGCTTGTTAAATCATCTCACAAAGGAGAAAAGGGGGAGGGAAAATCCACTGTTGCCAGCTGCAGCTTGGTGGGGTTTTGATTAGGAATTTGTGGTTGCCCAGGCAGCTTGCTTCTATTTCTCTGGAAGCTCTGGATGGAGGGAAGGCGATGGGAAGGCCTTGTACCTTTCCAAGGAACTGTGCTTCAGCACAACCCAGCTAGATGTGTCCTGCTAATTGTCTCTGCATCTAATTATTTACCTGTTAATACTGCATTTTCTTCCACTTAGTTGCATCTTCTCCATTACTGTGGCAACAGCAGAGCTCAGCTTCAAATGAAGAGTGAGGAACGCTTATGGTAGCAACGCTGCTGGTTCCAGTTTGCAATTCCATGAAATTGTCAGTTCCAGGCTCTTGTATCTATTGCTCAGTTTATTGAGTTTCTGCAGGAATGTTCTGATTGTTTTTTGCTCCTATTCCTCAAAATCCCGTGTAGTCAAATGCACCACAAGCCTGGTTTTCAGTAAACCTCCTTAAGAGCTCTGTGGGCATTTTGTGAGCAAATCTCTATACTTTCTTAGAGCTCAGTTTCCTGACCAAGGCAGCTTTTTCGACTCCAGGGCTTCATATAAAAATCCCACATCTGTGTGCTGCGTGCTCAGGGTTTGCTCCCTGCTACATAGAGGCACTCTGGTTTGAGAATACTGTTATTAAGGTAGTAGTAGAGACTGTGTCCTGCTTTCACTTATGTGTGTTAGAAGCTAAATTCAAACTGTTTTTAAATGACTCTAGTGGGCATTTTCCTTCTCTTTCCTTCTGAAATCTCCTCATCTCTTCTGAGTTTTGCCTTCAGTTGAGCTAAGTTGCAAAGTCATCAGGCAGGCTAACATTTGTGACCTGAAAACGTGAAGGACCTGTGGCTGATGCCATTTTGATGTTACCTTCCTCTTATCCCTCCTCTTCCCCTGGGAACAGGCTGCCCTTGAACATGGCTTGGAGAATGGGGTGCTCCTGCCGCTGTACACATCAGAAACCAGAGCTCCTGGCTGCTCTCCCATGGAGGACACTGGTTGGCTTTCCCTCCCTTGATGACTGAAGCTTTTTGCACTTCTTTCAGAGCAGCTTTGTTCAGGTCTGGCCCCTGTAGTCAATGCCAGCATGTAGAGCCTGTGTTGTATGTGAACTCTGCTCCGTTGCATGTAATCAGCTGGAAATGCTCCCGTAATGGGAGCAGATTGCAGAGTTGAGTGTCTGTAATGCTTTTAAGAATAAAGGCCAGTATATGCACTCAAACCAGACCTGTTTTTTTCCTCTCCTACAGCTATTTATTTTGCCTCCTGCTTGGAGGGATTCTTTGATGTACCATAACACACACGCCTGACCCTTCCTTTCTGCCTCTCGTTTCATAATGCAGGTGACAGAGCCCACTGTCACCCCCCACCAGACATTAAAGAAATGCATTTCCACTGCCAGGAGCTATCTGTGAGGCTAGGGCTGCCCTCTTCCTAGTGGGGAATTTTAGCTTGGATGGATGCTTTTCTATTAGCAATGCCAACCATGTCTTGTTCCTTTATAGCATGAGCCTGCAAGCCCAGAGGTTAAATGTGGGGTTGTCATAGTTCTTGTGCCAACCTGAAACAACCTCCTGAAATGAGGAGTGGGAGTTGGTAGGCTGGTTCTGAGACAGAGAGAAATGAGCTTATCTTTTGCCTCTTATGGGTCTTGATCTGGTCCTTATGGGGTTGCTGTCACTTTGAAAACTCACGCAGGTTTCCTGCTGCCTGCTCTTCACTACTCACTGTATCTGAAGAGCCAGTGGTTCTTCTCTGTTCATAAAGAGAAGGAGCAGGTTGGCCATTAGAGGATCAGTTGCTGCATGGGGTTGCTCCACTGGTTGAAATGCTGGCCTTTTCACAATATGCTGCTAACCTTACACTGGCTGAAGGGTTCCTGTTGGGCAATGCCTCTGGAGCTGTCAGCAATCTTTGTTCACAACTATTGGTTCACACTGAAAATGAGCTGGCAAAGCGGAAGCATGTGAGGGCTGGGAACTTGGTCTTGTACTGTGCAGAGGGCAAGGCACAGCCTGACTGCTGCTGTGTGACAGCAAGCGGGCTGAAGCTGAGTGTTTTCACCCAGATCCCTTGTAAGAAGCTCTGCCTTCACTCCTGGGTATCTTGAGAGCAGGCCTCTGATAGCCTGAGCTCCAGCAGCTCTGGAAATGGGTCGTGGTGTTGTGGTGTCAGCTGGGTTGTTTCCACATGTCCTGCCCTTATTAAGGTGCCTGCTTTTTTCCCATCCATCCCCATCATGTACTTGAACTCATGATCCTGTGACTTTTTTACCTTGTTAGCCTGTCTTTGGCTCTACTTTATCTGGTGGGACGTAGGGAAGGGGTTTGGCTTTGTGTTCTCAATGTTCAGCTCTGACTCTTGTGCTGCACACATGCAAAGTTGATGTTGCCAAATAATTGCTAAGTGCTAAAGAATAAGCTCTGAGGCTTTCAAGACAGAATGGCCTGAAACTAATCATTCTGATCCTGATGTTGTGGAGGGAAGGGAAGGTGAAATGGCCAAAGGTTTGTCCTGCTGCTCAGACTTTACATGGCATCAGTGTCCCTGGTAGCTGCTTTTTCAGTTGCGCTCACCATCAGCTTTGTCTTGCAGGTATTAGCACATTACTTCCATGTGTATTTCATTTAGTGTAAGAGGATTAAGTCTCTTAATGTCTGTCTTGTATATTTGGTCTCACAGTTTAACATGTTAGTAGTAGTGTGGGAAGTACCACAGGGAATGTGAGCCTTAAATGTGATGTTAGCCCTATCTGTAAATCAATAGCCCTGCAATTCCCACAGGTGGAAGCATGTGCCTTTGCCCTTCTGCACTGAAAACAGCATCTTCTGCAGTGAGTTAGATGTGACATGGGATCAGTGTGGTGGTGGGCATTGAAGGGTCACTTGTTTTACAAGGAGACTTTTGGGGGGAGGGCAGAAAATACTTCTAAGGCTCCCCTCCAAGATGTTGGATGCTGTGAGCAAGTTGATGGGTAGGATGTGTGTAGTGGTTTGGGGTGCAGATATCAGTTGAATAGGAGCACAAATACCTTCTTGCTTGTGCAATCACTGAAGTGGTCTCTGGAGAGTAAAGGGAAAAGAGCCAAGTGGGGCAGTGGCCGAAATCCTGTTACAGCCTCAGTGCAGATGAATGCTCCATATGTGTTTGGAATGCAATGTCCGTGCTCCTTGAGGACTCAGTGATCACCCTGATGCTGTCGTTCCTGGTGGGTGCATGTGGAGGTGGTTTGTTTCCACTGGTGTTTGTCAAAGACATAGTCCCACCACCACCCCTTCCAAACACATGGATTCTCCTCTCTTGGGAAACTTGAGCGCTGCATTTCACAGTTGGGAGCAGGAAGTGATGTGCTTTCTCGTGTCCCAAACCTACTTCTTTTGGCCAACCTTTTGAAAGGAAAGGAACCCAGGGGCTTGTAGGAGTTCAAAAAGTCACTATTAAAAGCTCACCTCCATTTTACTTTGACTGTAACATTATAGATCTGTGCTGTGGCTTCTCCTTCCAGCCATGCTCTTTCCTACCAGAGAACCAGCTGAAGTGGGAGATTTGCTCTCCTTGGCTTCTGTAACTTCCCATGAATCATGTTTGACGTGGTGATGAAGTTTTAGTCTCACTCTTACTTAACTGTCCTTCTTCAAACCTGGGGTGCCAGGAAAGTTTCGGTGCTGGTTTTCGTTAAAAGTTGCAGATGTGTAGTTAAGATTTGCTTAAAGCTGAAGCTGTCAAGTACTTCTTCACTAAGATCCTGATCTAAATTTGATCTAAAATCACTGGAACAAAGTCCACTGGGAAGTGCAAGTTGATACTGCAGAGGAGATGTATGTGCCCCCTGCCATGCAGAGGTGTCGTATGCAAACAGACCTAGACATGAGAATTACAGGGAGTTTTGTGGATACAGCTGTTGAAAACACTTATTGCTCCCATAAAACTTCCTCGATACACAAATGCAGCTACAAAATAAATTCTCCCTATGAATATGTCCATAAATCTCAAGTTGCTCTTAGGTGAAGACACTACCTGTTGAAGGAGAGCATTTAATGCTGCAGCATAATGCTGTCAGCAGGCTTCCACTGAGTTTAGCTGTCAGGATTTGTTAGGTATCTATGCAAAGGAATACAAGCACTGGGAAACTCTTATTTTTCATGTGCTTGAAAGGAATTTTCTGGAAAGAGCTGCCTGCAGTTAGAGTGGGAAAAGCACCTCCAGCAGGCACTCAGTTAGCGTTGCACTGTGTGTTCTGCATGTCTTTACCTGTTTGCTCTACTTGGAAACGCAGTTGTCATTCCTTAATAGATTAAGTGTCTGACTCAGCTCTGGCTGGTGCAAGCTGTGAGGAAAGAAGGGATGTTTTGACAGTGTTGAAGAAGAGAGACAGTGAGATCTCGTATCACTGCCTTGTGAATCTCTGAAAACAGCTTTGTGTAGTGCTGACACAACACTGATCACCGCCTCCATAGCTGTGAGATGGAGACTTCAGATGGTAACTTGAGTTATCCCACGTGGACAGTGTCTTCCTTGCTGAGCTGGGTCCGTGCTGCTCCTGTTGCAGTCTGATCTGTCAGTTCAGGAGTGATGCTCACCAGTCGTCTGTGTCTCAGTTCAGCAGTTCAAGTGGCTGCACGTTTAATGCATGTGCCCCTTACCTTTGACTTTAACCTATGCCCTGTGTCTCAAGTATCCCCATTTCCTGGAATGGTGTGTCCAAATCCCAGGAGGATCAGTCTGTCTGCTCTGACGGTTATGTTCTTTTCATGTTTGAAAACTGGATGCATTGCACAGATGTTTGTGATCCCAATGCTCTTTCCTTATAGGTGTTGCTTTCCTGCTCTTGTGTGTTCATTGCCAGGGAAATTGCTGCTTTGCATTCTGGAACTAACAGCATCCCAGTGGTGATTTTTCACATACCCCAGGCTCTTTCCGGAAGGAGAAGTGTAAAGCAGCATGTAACTCTGTGCTGGTGCTGTAACAGCAGGGCTGTGCTGTGCTCTGCAGTGTGTTAACTCTTGTATGCGGGGTCCATGGTCTCCTATTTCCTCTAATTGCAGACTTTTAAGCACAGCAGTGAGGACATGGTGAATTCGAGCAGCAGGAAATGTAAGCAGAAGCACCTCATAGCCAGCTTACAATGACGTTACTCAGCATTGCACCTTTTGCCCTGTAAATCCAGATGTGCTCTTTCATTTACCCCTAATCATTCAAGCTCTGGATTCATTCTGCCATCAAGATCTGTCCAGGTAACTTACTGTTTGCGTGAAGGATCCTTCCAGTCTTCCCCTGGTATCTTTGGCAATACATTGCTCTAACTTCCCTGCTCCTTTCAGTGTGAAAAGCTGGTTGAGAGCTTCAGCTCTTCTGAGGCCTTGTGTGCTGTGTGATCTATGGCTAGATACATCCTTGCTGACAGTTGTTCTTGCATGTGTGTTTGCCAAGTCTAGAGGCACTTGAGAAGCACATGTATTAGCTCAGATTATTCAGCTTCTTCCCTTTCATTTAAGCCTCTGAAGTTGCATTTTAGCCTTGTCAGTCAAGAAGAAAACTTTGCTCTGAATTATTGCAAAAAAGAGAGAAAAATCAAACCCAGCAACAGAACTCCAACAACAAATCAAACCAAACCAGTTTGTAACTTCTCCCCTTTGGCCCCATGGCTCTTAACAGCTCTCTTCTGCATCAGGTGATGCACAGAACGTAATGTCTGTGTTTGGTTGTAAAATGCTTGGCAACATCATCATGTTTGAAGTGCTAAATGTGAATGACTGTATTTTTCCAATAGCAAAATGGAGGCAGCAATGTTAGAGTAATTTTATATACAGTAAATGCTTTTTGGCTAGGACTGGAATGTGAAGTGAGACTTCTGCATGCATTTAAAATGCCTGCATTCCCTGCAGAGCACTATATCATTAGCCTCCGTATTAAACGGCCACCCACATTTTCTATAGTGTGTCTGAGTTTGGTTTCATGACTGATAATGGCAATGCCAAACTCTTCAATGTGATTTTAGAGCTGCAGTTAGAGGAAAACACTAAGAAAGGCAGAAAGGACTTTTCTGTGGTCAGTTCTACAGTGATCTGGAAGTGGCAGTCAGAATGAAGCTCCTGTTGAGCTTAGGTGCTCTCTGAACTCTTCAGGCCTGAGCAGAACAGGCCAAGCAGATGCACAGATTGTATGTTCCATGGTTTGTTGTGTGGGAAACACTTGTGTTTGAAGGGAATGTGCTGAACAGAGAGGAAAGGAGGATGTGAAAGGCGTAAGAGGATGATGATGAGGACAAGCGTATGGGAAGGGGGCAGCCAAGGGAGTTTGAGTGGGAGCAGTCATCCCAACTGACTGCTTTTTTTTGTATGTATAGCAAAGAAAAGTCTGGAGAGCAGTTGAGTGTAGAAGCCATGTATCACTTGTCACCACTTTGGCTTCCCTTGCAGCCTTTCCGCTAGCTGGAATCTAACCGGGTTGCTCTCCACGCTCTTTCCTGAAGCCTGCCAAAAGGGGCTGAGAAAGTACTGCTTGGGATGTAGCCACGTTCTCCCCTGTCCCAGGAATCCTCTGCTTTAATCTGCTCCAGCCTTGCATCAGCAGTTTATTTTTGGAAGGGCTGTTGTATTATCTTGTGGTTGAGGCATGCAAGGAGAGGGGTCACAGCTCCATTGTGAGCCCTACTCCATACACCAAACCCCTTCCCATCAGTGAGGTGGGTGTAGTGCTCCTTTTCTCCCTCTGCAGAAGAAGTTAAGCACATTTTGTAAACCTAAAGCCTTGCACAAAGCCATGTGAGTTGTTTGCATTATCAGTCTATAAGCAGGAAATACCAAAAGGGGGTTGTGTTCCTTGCAGGGATCTAACAGTTGTATGGATATTAATAGCTGAGATGTGTGTATTGACTTGTGATGTCCTCCAGGCAATGAACTAGGAGTTAATCTGCCTCCAGCCTCCACTGGCCTTATGACACTTTGTCTCTAAGGCATTGAACCAAGTCTACAAACATCTGGGTCAAGTTCCCAGCTACTTTAAACTTCCTTTGTGACCCTGGGCCAAGCCACTCACGTACGCTGGCTTCTGGTATCTCAACCAGGGATGGCACTAGTTTTGTGCTTTGTGTCTTTAGTGTTGGATATGTAAATACAGAGGGTAGCAATGGCCTCTGCTCTCTGCTCTGCACAGGTAAGGGTACTGAGGTCTTGGCATGCTTCTGTAATCCATGCAAGTGAGACTAAATCAGCTTTAAAAACTCATCATTTGACTTGAAAGCACTGGGTTGTTCTTTCAGTGGCTTGGCCTTTGCTCTAACCCCCTGCTTCAGACGATTCTGTGAGTAAAGTTACTACAGTCAGGAAGGAATAAATGGAAAAGCAAGAGGACAAATATGGTCTTGTTTAAAGGAAATGCTGGGGTTTATCGTGACCTAAAGCAATGTGCTTTATTCAGCAGTTTTTACAAACAGGAAGCTTTATTTAAAAAGCTCCAGCACTTGCTGAATCATGGAGCAGGAGAAAGCTGAGAGGAGAATTAGCTTAAACGGAGCAGATTTTGTAATTTTCAGAGCTTTTCCTACATCCTTAATGTTCTGTCTCAGTTGCCTCGAGCAGGTACATGATGGACATGGTTAGAATACTGCTGTGGTGGAGCAAAAGGGAGATTAAATCCAGGTAATTATTTGAGGAGTCTGCTTTCATAACAGAGACTGCTAATGTGAAAACACCCCCCCCCCCCCTTGATGTGAAGGGGTGGCAGTGGAATTGGCTCCAGCCCTTCCCTGAGCTTTATTGGAGACTTGTATTTACAGCATTCTTCTGGGATCTGTTGTTCTGTTAATCACAAACAGCCTCAGAATCACACTGTACATAGATAGTACTTGGCTTTGTACTCTGCTTCTCTCAGTTCTGTGTTTCCATTTTACAGATGGGAAAACTGAGGTCTTGAAGTAGGGTTTTCCCCAGGGCTATGTAGCACAGCGGGGAGTAAAGCCCTTGTGATTCCAGAGTCATCATCTATGCTCTGGCTTGCAGGCTCATATCACACAGTAATCTGGTGTTAGGATTTCCTGGCATTTAGTTGTGTCTTGTCTATTTTTGCTGAAGGCAGAGTTCATAGTGCCCTGTTCTGAATTACTCCCCTCTGCCACGTAAAATCAGGGCAGCAGGTCTGTGAGTAGGTATTGTTAACATGAGCTGATTCAGGCTTGGCCACTGCATGATCTCACAGCACCATAAATTAGTGCTCATCTCTTTCTCATTTAATTTCTCATCTGCAAGCCATTGGAGATAATATATTCTAGGTGGTGATGCAGTCCCTGGCCTTGATGTGAGCATCTGTGCCTTAGCAGGAGGTTAGTGTCTTGAAGGGGAAACCCCTCTAAAGGGGATGGAGCCTGCCCAGCTGCTGCCGATGCCTCATTTCCCTGCAGGATTTCTGTGTCTCCATAAAAGCAGCTTGCTTGATTCCTAATGTAGTATTTTTATTGTTCTCTGTGTTGTGAAACGTGCTCACACTGAGACTCTTTATCAGGGCCTGTAGTGATAGCACAGGGGGTGATGGGTTTAAACTTAAACAACGGAGATTCAGGTTGGATCTAAGGCAGAAGCTCTTCCCTGTGAGGGTGCTGAGGCGCTGGCACAGGGTGCCCAGAGAAGCTGTGGCTGCCCCATCCCTGGCAGTGCTCAAGGCCAGGTTGGACACAGGGGCTTGGAGCAAGCTGCTCCAGTGGAAGGGGTCCCTGCCTGTGGCAGGGGTTGGAGCTGGAGGAGCTTTAAGGTCCCTTCCAGCCTAACCCAGTCTGGTTTGTGTCACACACTGTTCCCATAAGGCTCCCAAACTGGAGCTGGATGAACAAGGCTTCATGTACCCATGAGCCTGACATCTCAAAGTCTTGCTGAGTTGTTCTTGTTGACTTAAACCTCTAAACTTCCTTGCCTGGCGTGCAAAGACCTGGCATACTCCTCACTTCCAAAAATGTGGTTTGAATCCCAGAGTTCTCGCCTCCTCCCCAGAGTGATCTGAGGGGGTTTTCCTAATAATATCTTAGATTAGAGCCTGGGCTTTGTTTCCAGTAGTTCTGCCACAGTTCCTACAGAGATGTCATTCAAATCAAATGCACCAGGCACTGCAGACAGTGCTCTGAGGGACCTGTGGGTCTTTCAGAAGGGACATTCCAGTGTTTTTCCAACTCCTAGTTTCTGCAGACTGTAGCAGAGTTATTTTCTGGTGTTTAGATCTAAGTTGGGATCTTCCTTGTCTGTCACTTTAATGCTGTGCATTGCATAAATAAAATTGGGATGGAAGCTTTGGTTTCTGTTAACTCAGGAGGCTGTGGCCTTCCTGGCAGAGCTGGGGAGGAAGAGGAGGGAAGAGACTTCAGTGAAGCCCTCATCTAAATATAAATAGTTCTCTCCTTGGATCCATTCAGTCTGAACTTCTGGGTCATTTGACCTTTCTTTGATAAAAGCTTTCTTTATTTGCAAGACTAAAAGGGCAGAGGGGAGGGAAGGACACAGCAGATTGTTATGTTTTAGTTAATATCTTCAAATCCTGCCTGTTGGTTTGGGCACTTGCTGTGGAACCAGTTCCATCCTGGGCTCCAGTTTCTCTCCTCCAAGTGCCTTGAGTGAACTGTGCTTTTACTCTAAAGCATTAACCTGAAAATTTCTCAGGAAGTTTATGGAAGTGTGTTCTTTATGGAATTGTGTTTTCCCGCAGAGAGCCTCTGATGGGGATGGATACCCTGTGCTCCAGTCCCCAGCCCTGCTGCTGCAACAAATGACTTGGTTTATGCCCATTGCACCACTAACTTGGGTTTTCCTTCATGACTTCAGCTGAAAGAAATACTTGTATTAAATGCTGCTGGTTTTTCATACGTGCACCCTGAAGCTTTTTGAGCTCAGCATCAAAACACAGCTCTGTTTAGGATGTAAAACCACTGAACTCTGGCTTTGGTCTCAGGTTAGCAGCCTGTGCAAAGGGATGTGCAGGTGCAGCATTTAGAACTGCTCCAGACTACACACAAGTCTTTCTGGCACTGGGTTTAACCATTAATCACCACTTTAAATCCAGCAGTAAATTATTTGGGCAACCACACTGCGTGAACCCACTGCCAAGAATAAACCAGAGCCTGAGAATTACTCAGATCCCTTTCATACCTCAGGACTGTTGCTGCTGGATGGGGAAGGGCTCCTCCTGGACTCAGTCTGATTGGGTTTTTTGGTGCGTGTCTTCTGGATGTAGTTGAAGCCATCATCCTGCAAATGATGTTAGTAGCAGTTGAAATGCAATGCATGCATGTATTGGTTTGCTGTGCTTCTGAAGTGAGTGCTGGTGTATGGGAATGCTGCTGGATAAGCAGCCTGATCTGTTGCAAATTGGATTTTGTGGCTCACTTGCCTGTCCTCTTGGATAAAGTTTCCCCTCAGCTGCCTCTCCTCTAGTGGAGCTTGTGTCTGTCTCAGGACTGCAAAGCCTTTTATAATGCTCTGCTGGATCAGGAGTCACTCAGGAGGGGTTGAGACTTCCCATTTCAGAGTGTGCTTCTGAATCCCCCCTGAATCATGCTTTGTTTACTCCTGAATTTCCACTTGGTCTGCATGAGATTCCTGTTGGTTTGGTGCTTTTCCTGCTGCTTCTGCACGCTGTGGTGTAGTGCTTCTTCTGGCTGGGAGTGCTCTAGTTAATGACTGTTAGAGAACCTGGTTACTGCTCGGGCTGCCTTTGTATCCTACAATGAGTCGTAGCAGTTACATGCTGGGAAGGAAATGAAATGATCAGGAAAGGCCTAATTCATAAAGAGCAACAGTTGACTTTATTTTAAACCAGTTAAATGGGGGATTAGAGAATGCTGGTAAGTTCTACCCCTAGTTAAAGAAAACAGCGCAGGCAAACGTACTGTATTAGCATGAGCATGATTGTCCAGGATTATAATAAATCCTGTGTAATTCCTGACAGCATTCACACGGGCCAGCATACACGGAAGGTGGGTTGACAGAGAGGTGAATGGTTTCAGTTTGCTTATAAGAACATCTTGATG
Source organism: Neopsephotus bourkii (assembly GCF_033783945.1). Lineage (NCBI taxonomy): Eukaryota > Metazoa > Chordata > Aves > Psittaciformes > Psittacidae > Neopsephotus > Neopsephotus bourkii. The sequence goes on along the minus strand of NW_026900918.1, from coordinate 1,426,928 downwards.
TGTGTTCACGTGCCCTTTCTGGGAGAGGGTGGTAGCACTGTGAGGAGTGGCAGCAGAAGCCCAACTCCTTTAACAGCAAGCTCAAGAGCAGTGCCAGCTCCTTACATGTGTTTCTCCACTGATTTAAATAGAACATCTTGCAGGGGTTAGAGGGAAGATTAATGCTCTACAGGGTTAATCCTTAAATCCTTGGTGTTCAACTTCCAGACAAGGGAGGGAAGTGAACAATATCCTTGGACCTCAGAGACCACCTACTCTTTCATATCGACTGCAGCAGCTGTCAGATGGAAGTGATTTTTGGACAGTAAGAAGTCTGCATGGAATCACACTGGAGACCCAGAGCAGGCTCTGTACCCCGGAGTCTTAGGCTTCCACTCCTAGTGACTCCTGCCATGGAGGGAAGAGGGTTTCCCAGACCCATCAGAGTTCTTCAGAAGGGTGTGAATTAGCAGTGGGTTGATGGTTTACTGTCTCTTGTGGTTCAATTTAATAGACACATGTTTCTCTGAAGATGCTTTTTGGCAAGCATATGTATGGCTGAAAGATGGCCTAGTAGCAAGAGAACATCCCTGATTTAAAACCAGGATGGTCTGAAGAAGCACAGAGTAGTGAATTCCTGTACCAGTTGTGTGCTTTGTGCCACTAACCCCTCTGCTTGGTGCGGTGCTCTCTGCGGTCTGTGCTCTCTATTACTGCTCTTAACCACAGCTGTCCAGCCCCTCGTTTGCTTCCAGATAACCAACTTTGTGTGAAAACTCTGCTCAAATTTGTCCTTGCCAGCTGTCCATCCGTTTGGTGTATGCCTAAGTGTTCCCTGTACGTTTTCTGTCTTGCAGCATCTGGAGAGGGCCAAATGTGAACTGCGTTGACAGTACTGGATACACTCCACTGCACCATGCTGCTTTGAATGGTCATAAGTGAGTCATCTTATAATGCTTTTGATTTAGGCGATACTATGTGCTTTACAAGCTATGGTTTCTGTGTAATGCATTCACCTAATGAATGTCATTCATTCTAATGTTGTTCCCACTAAAAATGTGGCAGTGGTGCAGCACTACACCATCTTGAGGACAAGAAGTGAAGAACATCAGTGCAGTGAAGCTGTAGAGGCATTGCCTGCTGCACATACATTTAAGAGATCATACATCTCTTAAAATTGGGCAAAACACTGAAGTTTTCAACCACTCTTTTATTTATAGAAAATTTGGATAAGATATAACAACATACTAAAGGTGGCTTCTCCAGTAACAGTCCTCTGCAGTCTGTCTGGTGTCCAGTGTGTTGCTGTGCCTGCAACACTTAAAGTTTGCTTTCAAGTATATAACATTTTTAAGTAACTCCAGTCTTCAGCGTGGTAAATCTCGTGGTGTTCATTGCTGCTTAAGATATTGGGAAGTTGAATAGCATTAAAACCTTTGTCTTCATTGCTCTGGTGCAGTTGCTTTTCACCAGAGCAGCTTGTGGATGACCTCAGTCCCTGTTCAGCTCCATTAGTATGAGGGTAGCACAGATCTTCCCTGAGCTCATCTCAGCGGCCTTTCATTTTCCTTGGGCAGCATTTAATAGGAATGCTTTAAAAACACATTTCGAGAGCATCTCAGAACTACTCCCGTTCAGATTAACCTTTTGTGCAACACTTGCTGCAGAAGCTGTGGAACAAGGACTGAGTATCTTATGAGCTGAAGTTTCCTTCTCTTGCAGGGATGTTGTGGAAGTTCTGCTGCGGAACGACGCACTAACCAACGTAGCGGACTGCAAAGGCTGTTACCCTCTTCACTTGGCTGCTTGGAAAGGAGATGCAGACATAGTGAAGCTCCTCATCCACCAAGGACCTTCACATACCAAAGTGAATGAGCAGGTCTGTGTGGTTTACTCTAATTGAATTGCCTTCCTTGGATGGAGACTACTTCAGCTGACTCCTGGCCCTTCTCAAAGGAGTAGCAATGGTTATGAAGTCCTACTTGCTAATGGGATAAGAAGAGCACTGCCTAAAGCAATACCTCCAGTTCTGAGTTAGTGGTTGAATGAGTAAGGAATATATGTTTATAAAGAGATAGAGAAGTATGAGAACCACTCAGCACCTAGGAAGTGGTCTCGTGCTTTCGTACTGGGCTTCTGAAACTAACATTTCCTTTCAGTTGCTGGATAGCAGAGAAGGTTTCAGTTCTGTCAAAAGACACGTTGGCTCCCTTCTTTGGGAACTAATCAAAGCAGCTTTGTTTAGTCTTTGTTTGGCCATGCTCTCTTAGCTACTCTCCTGGCTTGTCTCTAGCACTTGCTCCACTGAACTAATTTGTAAGTTGCAAGATAACTGTAACCCTACTTGTCCCCAGATTAGTCCCTAGCTTAATCTTAAGAAATTGTTTCACAATCAGGCAAGACAAACAAACTGGTGGATTCCTTCCCTTTGTCAAGGTGATGGTTTTTGGTCTGGGATGCAGAGAGATTGATTGGTATGAGACAGCTGTTCTGTACAGTGGCTGCTGTGTCCATGTTGGGGGGCTGGCTCCATGTAACTTCCCTGTGGAAGTCAGCAGATATCTTTCAGTAGGGAACTTCTGGAAAGCTACTGCTGGAAGACCCAAATATTGCTCTTGTTGAAGAGTTTTAGATAGGGGGCTGGTTTACTGAGTGAGGCCAACTAAACAGTGTTACTGAGCCACTTATGGATGAGGAAGCTTGGGCAGACATGCAGTAACACATCCAAATCAGGTGGTTAAAGCTACCATAGCCCTTGGTTGTCCTGTCCCTGAGGCAGGAATGTCTAATGTCCCTGTGAATCAACTCCTAAACCCCTCAGGTTTTCATCTAGGAGGAGAGGAGTAAAACAGAGTAAGTTTGTCTGCCTCGGTAGTACAAGGCTAAACATGTTCAGAAGTTAATTCCCAAGTAGGTCAGATACTCAGGGCTCAAATTTAGCAAAATCAGTCAAAGTCCAGATGAGCAGCTGGTAACTGTGGGGTTTGCTGTTTAATTTTGATGTAAGGTGGATACTTTTCAGACACTGAGGAGCAAAAACTCCCTTTGGAGTTGGGTTTAGGAGTCCTAATACTGCTTCCAGCCACACTTTGTGGTAACCAGAGAGCCATGTTAAAGTTTTCTTAAGTTCTGTTCCTTGGTCTAAGGTGGCTAACTTGATGCATTGGGCTGCTCCAGGGCTGAACAGTTGCTTCTGAAGCATCGCAAAATGAGTGATACAGTGGTAATGCTATTCACTACCATTCCTCTATTGGAATAAAAAAAGGGGGTGTGTTCAATGTGTGTGGATATGTTTCCAGTTTGGGGCTGCGGTTAATAATGTCTTCAGGCACAGCTGCAGGCATTCAGTCTGTTCAAATAGATTTGAGATGTGTAGTTAGGTGTTTGCAATCCATCTGATAAGAACTGACTGAGGGCCCTGACTGTAAACTCTTCTGCTCTGAGTAGAACAGGTATAAGGCAAACCTTTGCAAAAGATTAAAAGCTTTAGTAGTGTAATCCCTCCAGGTAATGTTTCATTAATGTCTGATTAGTATGAACCTTTCTAAATGAGAAAAGTCAGCTGAGTAGCCTGTGCTGCTTGTGTTTGGAGGCTTGTCAATGAAATGCAGTGGTTCAAGTTACAGGAATCAGCAGCTGGAATGGCTTCTGCTGGTAATAGCTTTGACTGGAACAAGATGCTGTGTTCTGTCATTTCCACCCCTTGGGAGTCACCCATTGCTTTGTTGCTTTATCTCACCCATTTCATTATCACATTTTTTGTTTTCTTTTTCCTCTTCCTTTTTGTAGAATGCTCTTGAGATCAAAGAACTCAAAAAGTACGGCCCCTTTGACCCATATATCAATGCCAAGGTGTGTACTTTGCTGTCAGCATTTCACTACATCATTACTCCAAGCTGCAGTCGTGTGCTTCCAGGTGCAGTGTCATCCAGTTGCAGTTAATACCTGTTCACTTTGCAGCAGCTTGGGAAAAATATGACAACTTATTTACTGTGGGTTTCTTTCTTCAAAGCAGTTATAGAAACATAATTTAAGGGAAGCTTTTCCTTACTTTTCCTGGGGGCTTCTTCAGTGCTTAGCCTTGTAGGACTCACGGTGATGGTCAGTTTGCTTGATTGGGCTGGATGACTTCCAAAAGGTAATGTTATTTCCATTAAAAATGCTTTAGGTTTTGTTTCGTGTGCTAATGTTGCTGATAAATGCAAAGAGATGGATTTTTTTCCTGCTTAAACATGGATGTGTCTCTCTGTGGGCTGTTTAGAGTGGATTTTCTTGCCTTTCCCCCTACAAAATGCTGTATTTGTTGTTTGGACAGTTAACTCTGGTGGTGGGGAGAAGGGAAGGCAGTAATGTTCATGCCGCCCTTCCCAAGTCCTTCATGTCCTGCTTATTGCATCAGTCTCTCTTTTTTGAATGTTAAGTCTGTTGTGTCGTCTGACCCTTCAGCCCTGGTCTTCTGTTCCTGTTTCCTTGCCTATTTTGCTCCTCTTGCTTTTAGCTGTTCTTGAGCTACACAAAGGCCATGACATCAGCACTTCAATGCACTGAGGCTGAGCAGTTGAGGAAGCAGACAAGAGAGTTCCTGGTGGTGTCTTCTCAGACACCATTTTTCATTGTTATTTATAGTGAAGCTGTGGGCTAATGGTGGCAGAAGAGTCGCTGCTTTATCGTGAGGTGCTTCTGCTGTAAGCCACCACCTCACGGTTGTTTCCAGGTAGTTATTTGGGATCCAGCCATCCACGGCAAATTAAACTCTCAGAGTTTAGTTAGCACTTTCACTCTGCTCTATCTGCAGTGCCTGAAAAACAAGCATCAAAGTTCCTGAGCTTGCTTACCACTGGGAATTGGGTTTGGGTTTGCAGACCTGTGTTTCAGGATACTCCAGTGCATACCTCTTAAGCACAAATATATCTACATACACATCAGTGATTTCTACAAAAATCCAGATGGGAATTTTTCCCACAGTGAATGTCTTCTGTGGAAGGATCACAGTTGAGCAGTTCAGTTGCCTCAGAGGAACCTTCTGAATCATTGTCAGTAACAGAGTAAAATCTTCCACACTCCAGCATTAAAATGTTGAATGAATGAAGTGCGCAGTGCGCTCACTTTCTGGTGGAGTTCTTACTGTGTGTTCTGATTTGGGCTTTATATTTTGGACAAGTGCCTTATTTTAAACTTCCAGTTCACTCTCAGAGGTGGCTGTGGTGCTTTTGAGAAGAAGGCAATGTGGTTTTGAAATCTGCGCCTTGGTTTTAAGGATAGAGATGATTTATACACCATCTGTTAGGTTCATCACAAGTTCTGACCAGCTTTCCACCAGGTTCTCCCCAGGGTTGATGGAGAGCATGTGGAGTCTTATGTCCTGCAAACCTTGATGCTTTCTCGATAGCCTGGCTGCAGGTTGGGAGAACCACAAAAAGTCCAGGTGTAAAGTATGAGTGTCATTCCTTAGCTGGTGATTGCAGCTTCTCCGTTCCAATGCAGAATAGGATATCATGCAGGAGCAACTGAGAGATGTTTCATCTTTCCAAACATTTTGGGATATTTAGGAGAGGGAGGAAGCATTTATATAAAGCTGGACTACAATCTAATACCCTGTTGAGGAAGAGATAAGAAAGCCAGATGCTTCTTGCTTTCCCAAGAGCTAAAGCAATGGCTAAGCTTCTTTTTATGTCCCTTTTAAACATCTTAGTTCAATAGAAGGCCCCTGCAATATGTCTGTTACAGGACTTCTGAAAAGCAAATGATAGAAGCAAAGGAGATAGAGCAGCAGCTTTGCTTCAGTACCTCCTGCTGTCTTGAATTTAGTTCTTTAATTTGTATGAAGGAACCAACCATTTGAGCAGAGCCAGCATAGAAAGGGCTGTCACAGCTCAGCTTTGTGCACTGCACAAACTACCTTTGTCTTTTGTAATCAGAAGCAAATGAATCCTGCAGATTGGGTTTAAGGTGCTGTAAAGGAAGGAGGCCTGTTCATCCTTCCTCTGCTCCTGGCAGTGCTGTGTGGGGTACCCGTGGAGACCACATGCTGCAAAAGGAGGGAAGGAGCTGGTACCACTCTTTTGGCCAGCTTTGTGCCTGAGGTGGTGATTTCCTTTAGGTGTTACCTCCTGGTGAAGTTTGGATTTTGCTTAACGTGTTTTCTCTTTTATGCCAGTGAGACATGGCTGTTCTGTGCTTTAGTTTCAGATGTGTCACTGGGGCAGCAAAGTAGGTTTTGAATAGGGCAAGGCTCTGTTAGATGTGTATATGCTGACATAAGACCTCTGCAGGGATCTTAGAAATAGCTTGGATGGGACTGAAGAGTCCTGTGGCCTCTTTCCCCACCCCTGAGGCCAGATCATATCTACCTAACCCACTGCTGACCAGTGTTTGTGTAGCAGCTTCTCAGAACCCTTGGAGAGGGACAGCTCTATAGTCTCTCTTGGCAGTTCATTCAGCCATTCAAGTCTCTGTAGGTTAGAAAGGTAGAAACCTTTCCCTTGTTTAAACCCAGTCACCCCTGCTCCAGTCAAACCTCTCTTCTGGTGCGTTAGGAACACTGGTGTAGACTCATATACTTTAAGTGGTTATAGATTCTCCATATTAGTGTCTGATGAGGAGTATACGGCCTATGGTATGTAGTATTCAGTTACCAGGGCTTGAAAAACTTGATGGAGCCCATATGAAAGCAGAGGCATTCCTTTTTGTATTCCCATTTTGTGGTCTGTAGGGAGGCATCTTACGAGCCTGGCTTCTCACTCCCAGCTGTGAACTGGGGGGGAGATGTGAGGATTCCTGCACGAATGCAGCCCCTGGGCCCTCTTGAGTGCTCTCTTTTTCTAAGAAGGTTTGAAATTTGAAGCCATTTGCCTTGTGGCTGCTGGAAAGGAATTTTCTTTTCCCATCTCCAATAAATATGTATGTCTGAGAGCTCAGGCGTATTGCTCAGGCTCCACTCTGGTTTGTGCTTGCAGAGGTGATGTGAAGGGAGGCAGACTCCCTTGCCTGATCAGCTCTAGTATTTGTGGCTGCTCAAAACTCTCCCAGACTGGAGGCAGTGAGGACTTAGGCAGTAGTGGGGGTTTCCAGTCACAGCCTGTGGTGGTGGGGGGGGACCTGCTGGAATGATTCAGGGGATTTTACCACCTGGGGATCTCACCCTGAGCCTCAGAGCCCTGGTCTGCTTAGAGAAGATCAGATTAAATTGCAATGAAGATGGGGAAGCCTCCAGCAGTTGTTATTAAAGGATGTTGTGTTCCATTCCTGAGCCACCAGGCAGGTGTTTGGAGTTGCTGTGTGCTTTAAAGCACCCTTGAGGGGTATGGTCTCTGTGCCAGGGAGGGAGGAGAGGGGAAATCCCTGGTAGCCAGGACTATGTGGCATAGGCAGTGCATGTGTGCTCTCTGCAGACACCCACTGCTCCAGAGGGACCAGGTTATCTCCTCCTCCTGCAGGAACTGGCATTGAGCCTCCTTTATGCTATGGGTCAGGCTGAGTTCCTTGGTCTTGTGCTGTGGGCTCACTGATACCCAGGTTCCCTTCCCTGTCAGTTAATGTGTGATTTAGCAACCTTAAATGCCTTGAGAGCAACAGCTTAAACTGATGGATAGGTGTGATCTCTGTAGTTGTTGATTCTCTCCCCTTCTCACTCCATATGTATATTTTATGTGCAGACTTCTTTATTCTACAGTAACTTCTGTCCACATATGTGTGCCTTCCTTCATCATGGCTGCCTCTGCCACTCCAAGTATAGAGTCTGTTGTTTGACTTTGGTCTTCTGTGCTAACAGTGATGCTGTGCTTTCCTTGCCTTCCTAAATATCTCACTCCTGCATGTGGCTGATGCTGCTTCCTGCCTCCTTAGGCTTTGCTTTTACACAAGCTGCAGCTGCACAGAGCCTCTCCAGAGCTCCTCACTTCCCTTCTGCTTCTCATGTGGCTGAAAAATGATGCGCATACCAGATCCAAACAAGTGGGGGTTTGCATGCATGTCTCCTGTAATCCTTAGAATGGCCTACCATGGTAATAAGATTAAAGTACCTGTACAACAGAGTTAAGTTCTGCAGTGTGTGGTTGTGAAGTGGTGCAAAATACTGACTGTTCCTACAAGCTGGTATCCAAGAAAGTGCATGTGAAAGCCAAAAGGAAGGTACTTGTGATCAAATTTGGTCTCTAAAACAGTACCTATAACTCCTTCAAGACAGGTCTGTTCTCTGGTTTTGTTTTTGGTTTTCAATAGGAATTATTCTTCCTATATAGGAACTAAGATGACAAATTCAACTGTGATTCAGCTGAAGTTGAAATGTGTAACAGTTTGTACTAAAGTTTTTTGGGGGTCAAATTGTTAGATACTTGTTTCTAGAGTCCTAAACCAAAATCCCTTTGTGTATAACGACTCTGTAACACACAGCAGTAAAACTAGGAATTTGAGGTGAATTTAAGAAAAGGCTTTCTCAAACTTAGCAACATTCTGATTTTGCACCTGCAAGTGCAGTGTGTTGGGTTTCTTGTCTTTCAGTGCTTGGCATTGCTGATTTATACCCTGCCGAATGCTGCATGCACTGGTTGGATCTGGCTTTCACTGTGGAGGTGTCCTCCTGTTGCTTGGACATCTCTTCCCTCAGCTGAACTGAGACCTTGGCTTCTTAGTGGAATGATCCAGTGGCACTGCTTTAATTCACAAACTGCATGTAACTTAATGCACCCTTTCTTGTGAGCTTTGGAACTGCAAAGGTGGAATGACTGTTATAATCAGGATAAGTAGGATTTGAAACAATTGAAGTTTAAATCTAAAATGATGACAGTTAAGCTACAGCAGATAGAACTCATGCTGCAGTTTGCCTATCATACATTGCAGCCTTCTATTTTTGTGGCACCTCCAAGTGTGGGATGCTGCCAACAAATAACAGACTGTCTTTCCCAAGTGCTAGCAGGATTAATGGGAATCCAGATCCAGCTCGACAATCCCTTCCTTTAACCTTAGCATGGTCCCTTGATTTTGACCTCAATGCTTTGAAAGCAGGCTATTGCACATATAGCACTTATTTCCCATAGAGCTGATTTATGATACCTGAGTAAAGCTTACTGTTCTGGATGGTTCTGAAGCTTTCACTGGGTGGTTGGTTGATGAGTTCATGAGGGGATGTCTGTGCCTGGTAAATGGCTACTGAGATGGTGAAAAGCTCCCTCCAGGCTGTTTCAGACTGGGTTCTCTGCTTCCCAACTGCCTTTTTGGTCTTGTTTTTGCATTTAAACTTCAATGGTTTGAGTGAGGCATGAGGCAGCTCTGTAATGCCCTGTTCTGATGCACTGGCATTTGTGACCCCCTCAGAACAACGACAATGAGACGGCACTGCACTGTGCTGCACAGTATGGCCACACAGAGGTGGTGAAGGTCCTTCTGGAGGAGCTGACTGACCCCACCATGCGCAATAACAAGTTTGAGACTCCTCTGGACCTGGCTGCACTCTACGGGAGGCTGGAAGTTGTGAAGATGCTCTTGAACGCTCACCCCAATCTCTTAAGCTGCAACACTAAGAAACACACTCCTCTGCACTTGGCAGCTAGGAATGGTCACAAAACTGTAGTCCATGTCCTCCTGGATGCTGGCATGGATAGCAACTATCAGGTATCTGGTGTGGCTGTGTGTGGAGGGCTGCTCTGATAGCTGGGGGATGGAGAATCCCTGTGGTTACCATACAGAGAGCTCCACCTAACCCTCTTCCCAGAGGGATCCTTTATGAAAGATAAGCAGTAGCTTTGTTTGTTTGCCTCTGGGCTGTTTGTTCAGCTCTTAGTTGCTCTGAGAAGCTGCTCAGAGGGGTTCTGGTGCTGTGCATGCTTCTTGCCTGCTTGGTAGTTGGATAAAGAGCCCCAGACACGTGGCAAGGGAGAAAAAAAGCTGAAGCAGTTCTGTCCCACAATACCATGAGCTCTTGATAGTGATGGAGGCAAACTGTGTCTCATCCTATCAAGCCATTTGTGAATATGCTGGTTTTGCAGTTCTAGCTTGTATGGGGTGGTTTTGTCTTTCTTTTCCAGGACATGACCTTTCCCTAAGCTGTACAAAGTCTTTTCTTGGTCTCTAACCTGGGCCTGCATGTCTCTGAAGAGACCATCCCCATTTTCCATTCCAAATTCTCTCAGCATTATAATAAGGTTGATAGCCTGTCCTCGGGTGTAGATGTTGTTGCCCGTGCTTTGTATATGATGGCATATATTTATTGCTTCTGTAACCTTCTAAAACATGCCTCCATCCCCATTCTGGCTTCATGCTATTTTTCCATTTAATTTGCAGACTGAAAAAGGCAGTGCTTTGCACGAAGCTGCTTTGTTTGGCAAGACAGATGTGGTACAAATATTGCTGGCTGCAGGTGAGAGACTCATCCCCTTTTGAAGCAATAACGTGGTGATGCCTTCACCCAGAACTGGAGGAAACCCCATTATAGTGGCAGCATGTTTCTCCAACCAGCTACCAGAGTTCCTTGGAGAGGGATGTAGAAGTTCTCTCTCAGTGTTTGGCTTCAGGTCTGCCTCTCTAGAGCGTTTTTTAGCTCCCCCAGTGATGATCACAAATGTAAGGTCTGACTTAACATGAAGACACGATTTTGCACATAGTTAGAGGATATTCTTGCTTTTGCCTTCTCTACACCTCTTGCCATAGGTATTGATGTGAACATAAAGGATAACAGAGGACTGACAGCTCTGGATATTGTGAGGGAGCTTCCCTCTCAGAAAAGCCAACACATAGCAGCTCTTATTGAAGGTGAGTGATGTAGCTCTGTGCGTGGGGGGGAAGTTTGGGGTGCTGACTGTGTGTGCTAGCGCACATACAGGATTTTGTTCTGTAGTCCTGGAAGATGCTGGAAGCAAAGCAGCTTCAGATCAGGTCCCTCAATGAGAATCTTACAGGTGTAGGAACGAATGATGCTTCAATGTTTAGGTGAATTGTCTCCAGACCAAACACTTGCAGGGGGATGTTTAGGTGGGCTTTAGGGGGATTGGCTCCTTTGCTGAAGCAGTGTGACATAACTTTTACAGTTCGAATGGCTTAATTGAGGTTTAACTCACTTTAAACAAAGTTATTGAAAAGTAAAGAGAACCTAAATCTGCTTGCAGAAGGTGAAGTAAATAGCTTTAGAAATGGTTTTAGATTAGCTGTCCCTTCATGTGGTTATGTAGCCAAATAGGTGTCCACAGATCTTAAATTCTACTCCTCACTTCATTCTGAAGCTTGGGCATGGATTTTTCACAGATGAGATTTACAGAAAAGGCCTCAATTACTTGTGGCTTATTAAGGAGCTTGGCCCATTGTGTCTGTCCAAGTTAGGGAACGAAATGTGGCTCTTTAGCTAAATTCATACCTTGTAATTACGCTGTCTCAATTTCCTCGCAGCTGTGGGGAGAGAGATCAGAAGTGTATGCAACTGGTGTGCATTATTCACGCTTTGCATTTGAGAGCTTTACAGGTTCAAAGCACTTTGCAGGCTTTTAATTAAGCTTTGCCTGTGAGGCTGGTGGGTATTATCTCTATCCTGAAATAGCAGACAAAAGATGGGCTTTATAACTGAAGTTCTTGCAGGTAAATGCTGTTAGTTTGCTCCTGTGAGCTGGCTGTGTGAGGTGTTGCTGGCTGACTGTGCATGTAGGTTTAATGTTTCTGCCTTTACTTGTGATTTGGATCATGGGTAGAGATGGTTTCTGTCTTACGACTCCAGAAAACCAGACTACATCTCTGTTCAGTGATGTAGCTTGCATCTACAACATGAAGTAATCTGCTCCTGACGTTGTGTCCATGCAGGATCTTTGCAGCTTTCTAATTAAAGACTCCTGTAAAAGTTCAAAGACCCATCCTTAATCTTGTGTGTGTGATTAAAGAGGTCTCCTGCTTCTATTTTGGGATCTGAGGTGCAAGTTTTAATAATGGGTTATTTTTTGAGAGTTCATAAGCTGACAATTGGCCTTCCACCCACAAGGGAGGAAGTAGCGTGTGCTGAAGTGGATGTAAAACTAGACTGACACAAACTGACCCTGTCATCCCACCTCACTGCAGATTACTCCATTGGGAAGAAAAGTGCCAAAGCTGCAGAGAAGACTGTTCAAGCACCACTTGTTCCCCCCACTGATCCTGTGGGCCGGGTATCTCAGGGTAGGCTTCATACCACAACAGCCACTAGCACCCTTCTTCTTCAAGTACTGCCTTTCAAGGGGCAGAAACCCTGAGTGATGTCTTTGTGTCTCTCCTCCTCTCCCAGGTGACGTGGAGAAAGCAGTGACAGAGCTGATCATAGACTTTGATGTGAACCCAGAGGAGGAAAGCCCATATGAAGCTTTGTACAATGCAACGTCCTGCCACTCCCTGGACAGCCTTGCCAGTGGGAGATCCTCAGATCGAGAGTCTCTGAATAAGGAACCTGAATCAACTGGTCTCAAAGCAGCAGGAGTCAGGCCTGTATGTAGCTATGTGTGCTCCTCCGTGCTTGCCTTAGGATAGGCAACTTGCCTTCAATTTCATGATTTTGCAAAGGCTCTCAATCCCCCAGCTTGAGGAAGTCTTTAAACCCAACCCAGACATTGATTGCAGCAGGCAGGTACCTCTCCTTTTCACTGGCCTCTTCACATAACCCCTCTTGTATTGCCTACAAATAACCACTTCTTTGTGCTGATTTTCACCTCATGTTGCATCCATCTGTTTTCTGGCTGTTGAATTTGGGTGCCGGTGGATTTGGGTCTGTTGGGACATTACACTTAGCTGAAGGACTAATTTGTGTAGAAGAATGCTTTGGAAACTTGGCGTTCAGCATTTTTCTCATCTCTCTTGCTCTCTGCTTTGCCCAAGAGAAGGCTTTCAAGAAATTAAGAATGTCCCATTGGAATCTAGGTGGCAGTGGAACCTTTTATTTTGGGGTGTGTGTATTACTTGCAGAGATCTGTAGAGGGTACTCAAGGCTTTACAAAGCAATGCAAAGTTCCTGGAACTGTCTGCAATGAAGTCTTCCTTCCTTCTGTTAGTTGCATTTGTTGCCCCCTTACCAACCAATGCCTATGGGGCAGATGCTGGCCTTACAGAGTGCTGTGTCAGCTTCAGGGGTGCTTTTCTGCTTAGTTGTACAGAGCCTGCTCTGTGGATGCAGTTCTGGACAAAAGGCAAAGAACAATTAAACTGCTGCTGATACAAAAAGCATGATTCCTCTCTCTCTGCAGAGGGGCATCTTTTTTTCCTGTACTATTAGCAAATATAGTAGAAATGAAACAAAAGCTCCAGAAGCCTGACATTTCAGACAGATGTGCATACACTATCCTGTTACTAACTGAATCTTGGTGGCTTACATCCATCTGTGCACTGTCCTGTGTTGATGGTGTCTGGTGTGAAATAAGCTCAGCTCTGTCCCAAGTAAGATGAGAGGCTGAACTGCAATGAAAAGGGAGAAAGAGGGATGTGCTCCAGGAGCTTGCTGGAGTTTATCCCTAAGCTTGCTTGGTTTTGGAGTGAGCAGTCCACCTCTCCGTCTTTCCCTTTGCCATTAGATGGAGCTGTTGCAGGGCAGATGACCTGGAGTTGTGTTCAGCCCTGTGTGGAGGCGAAGCCGCACAGCTCTCGCTGCCCACAGGCAATGCTGGGATGTTTGAGGAATGCAGTGCTGCATTGTCTCTTGATCTCTAGGGTTTTGCACTATAAAAGGTTCCTCTGGAGTCACTTACTGTTTTATTAAGACACAAGTGATGTCTTCCCTTTCTGTCCTTTTGCATGATTTCATTACTGACCTCAGCTGTGTGTTGCCCTGCCACTGAGATTACCAGTCTGGGTCTGAATGAACTGGCTGAGGTAATGAAGCACTAAGCCTGTGTAAACAGCACCTTCCACCCCAGCAGTTTCATTCTCCTGACAGCACAGTTGGTGCTCACGTGGGCCAGAGCTGGCCTTGTGCAGTGTCACCACTGCAGAGCACAAGTGGGTGCTCTGTTATCAGTAGCAGTCTCAGTCTCCAGGCTCCGTGCTGGTAGGACTGAACTTCTCCACCCACATGAATTTGAGGAGGTCCTTACCATGCTGCATCCACAGCAGCATGGACACAGTGGTGGGAGCAGAAGGGGATGTGCTCTAACACAGCACAGTTGACTGTGATCTTCTGAACCACAGAGAGAACGCCCACCGCCACCTGCCAAGCCACCACCTGATGAAGAGGAGGAGCAGCATGTGGAGAAGATAGGCCATGGTGCTTCCTGTGAGGTATGTGAGGCTTATGTGGGGTGTTTTACAGGAGTGTGGTGTAAAGATCAGTTTAATTAATTTGGGAGGAGCCAACTATGACACTAACCTTGCAAGCTGGGTTGTGAGTGGGAAGTTTTCCTTCATTCCAGCATTGCTGCTGTTACTTGCCATGGGAACTTCCTTTGTGCAGTTCTTCCAGGGCACCTCTGTGTTGCCCTTTAGCCTTACTTTCCTATTCTTGGCTGGGAATTCCCTTAGGAAGAGTTTTTTCCTGAATCACATTGTGATGTGGACTGTTGCCCATTTGTAATGATCCCACCAAATGCATCTTCACTTGAGACTGAAACCCAGAGGGCCATTAGTTCCTGCTTCCACTGAGTTTCCAGATGTGGAGGAGCGATGTGGGCTTCTGGATCCCACTGACATGAACGGGATCAGGGGTTTGAATTCAGCTGAGAATCTGGCCCAGCATATGTTAAAGCTGTCTCTGCAGAGGTCAATGCATGTGAGCTGCTTTTTGATGAAGCTAAAGCTTTCCTGTTCCGCATCTTTGCTACTGGGCTTCCGATTGCTCATTTTTCTCCGTCTTACACCACTTGGATGTGAGGGCTCTGCAGGAGACCCATATATGGGGGGTGTGAAACCACAAATGTGTCTTGGTGACTTCTGACACCCAGGAAAATCTTCAAAGCAAACCCAGATCTTGAGGATTTCCTTGCTTTTCCGAGTGCGCTGGGTTGTATGTAAAACAAGTGGAGTGTGTTGTAACAGCCTCCCATTCACCAGATGCTTTGCTTTGAATGTGTTGATCTGCTGAAGTTCCTACAAGGCAGGAATGTGATCTGTTTTCTGAAGTATGTCACATCTACATGAGACATGAGTAAACATTATTTGCTTTAACAGAACTGGCTTTTTCTAGAGAGTAAAGCTCGAAACAGTGCATAATTTCACCTGAAATGTGAAACTGGGGGCTGATCTCTCCACTGCTGGTGAAATGGCTTTGCAGGGTGATAACCAGTCCATGGCTGGCTGGCAGCAGAAGAGAGCTGGGGAGCAGGTCACAGCATAATTGGAAGCAGAATGTGTTCATGATGACAAACACGAGGGAGGGAAGCGTGCACTGACTGCCCCTGCTGAGTTATCTTGCCATATTTAATTATCAAGCACCTGCTGGGTTGTCCTGGCTTTAATGGCTTTGGAAATATGATCCATTAAAGGAAGTCTTGCTGGCAAATAGATTTGTACAGAGTGACTTACTGGGGAGATCTGGATTTGTAACCAAGTTTGCTGATAGAACTTATGGGCAGTGTGTGTGTCGCTGCCTTCTCAGTGTACTGATAAGGCTGGTTTGGCTCTGATTCGTCACTACTTCTGGGGTGCTTTGCTTTTCTGACTCCTGCCCCTTATTTATCATCTCAGTACATGTTCTCCCTGGGTTGGGCAGGCGTGAACAGGAATAAGCTTAGGGAGTGCTATAAATGTGCAGCATCCTGGTCTGATCCTCTAGACCTGCCCTCACATTAGAGCCAGGACAGTCAGTCATTGAGTATTCTGGGGTTGGGCCAAGCGCTAGTTTGGAAAGTAGTCTTTTTATTCAGTTGCCAAGAGGGGGCTATCAGTCAAAACAGATGTGCATAAACAAGAGAATTTTCACTTTCATCATGGAAAAACATGAGTACAAACAGGCAGAGGAGCTGATCGCTTGAGGTGCCCGAGTGCCGCCTTCCACTGTCTGCAGAAACCTTCTGGGGTTGGAGCTGAGTAAGAGTCTGGGTTGGCAAATGAGGCTGCAGTTTCACTTGTTTACTCCTCATCTCCAAAAGGGAAGTGCAGATGAAAGACAAGGCACCATGACTGTTCCAGCAGCTTGGTCTGCAGCTCTGCTGAGGGAGGAGAGGGAAAAGAGATGAGTTACCTTTTCAGAGTCTTCCAGAGTTCATTGCTGTGGATTAAATACGCTTTGAAGAGCATGCTCATTCTTAACAACATCTTATTTTTGGGCTTTGCCAATAGTGAATATTTCTACGTGCTCATCAACATGTATAAATAAATGAAAGATGAACTGGAAGGAAAGTTGGTTTGATTTTGTTACTCCTGGTTGCAGAGCCTGCAGAGCACAGTTCTCCAGCAAACAATGGTCTTCATTTTGGGTGAATTTAAACCTGAAACTCTATTTAAAAATTCTATCTAGAGCTTGGAAGGAGGAGAGATGGAGAAAAGGAAGTGTAACCAGGCCTATAAATACATACACAAACATTTACAAAGCAAAAGCTGGGAATCGTGTACTGCTGAGGAGTTATTGCCTTTAAATGTGTTCAGTGGATTTGAAAGAGGACAGCACAATGATCATCATCTGCAGAGTCTGAGCAGTATCCTAGTGCCTGCTCGAGGTCCAGGCTGCAACTGCTCTGACAGGCTGCTGCTGGGCAGTATTTTTCCAAGCTCTCTGGCAAGAGCTTGTCACCCACTGTTAAAGTCTGATAGTTTTATGCCACCATCTGGTCAGAGCTTTTGTTCTTTAATGTGCTCATGATGAGCACCTTCACCTCAAAAGGAGCAGCTCTCCCTGACAGCTCCCGCTCCAAGCAGGTAAAACAAAGCCTTTCTTTGCCGGACATGGCCCATTTCCTCCCATTGAGAAAGTTGATTTAAAAGCCAGCTGGGCTTTGCAGGAACAGCGCACGGATGTTGGAATCCTGTCTGTGCTGCTGGCTCCTGGTGCCTCTCCAAGACTGCCTAAGCTTCCAGAAGTCCTGGCTAGATTGCTGTCAGGTAGGTACCTATTTGCCCTTGAAGCAACTTGGATGCTTTCACTTAGGGAGGAAATTGGAGGTGGTGCTTAGTCTGCTGTCTAGACAATGGCAGTTCCAGAGCAGTACAAGAGCCCTCTTTTTGGGGATGTCTTGTTCAGACCTGTTCTTCCCTGTCTTGCAGCAGGTCAGGATCGCTTGTTTTCTGGTTGTGTTTGGCCCCACCACCCTTGGCTGTAGGCACACATGGCTCCTGGGACAGGGTTGCATCACCTCGACAGGGTCTGGCCAGGAGATGGTGCTGGAAGGCAGCTGACCGTGCAGGCAGGGTGCCCTGCAGCGCAGTTTAGCCCAGTTAGCACTGGGATGGCACATATGGCTCTATAAGGATGTCAAACCATTGGCATTGAGGTAGACCAAAGTGTGAGTCTGCGGCAAGGCTCATTTGGCTCTCCCTTCAAGACCATGCACATGGATGATGGCTTTCCAGAGCAGCTTGCTGGAGGGTCTCCCAAGATTACAAACAGCTGCTAATCAGAGACGTTTTGGGATTAAAATGAGCACAATCACTGCTGCACATCCTGAGGTTACACTGGGTTTATACAGTGTTGCCTGAGGCTCTTTAGTCCTAGATCCACTGTGTATCCTGAGGTTAGGAATGCTAGAGCTGAGACTTCTGAGAAGGAGGAAGGGATTTGGGCTTTCTGTTTTCTTTAGCCATGTCCCAGTAGAGCAGCAACTAAATAGTGAATGACGATGCAAATTCCAATAGCAACAGTAAATCTGATGAACAGGAATAATGGCCTCAGCTCTTTTTCCCCCCTCCAGGCTGTCTGCAGACCTGGCACAGTGAATCTGTCAGTGATAGAAAGCTGTCAGCACTCTTAAATACTATAAAATAAAGGGGGTTTGGGTGGCTTTTTGAGGGGGTAAAAAACCCCAGGGAGTGTTACATTTTGGATCCCACTGCCCAGCGAAGGTGTTGCATCTGCCAATTCCTTGCTTAAACCATGGCATAAAGAGGCCTTGTGCTTTATTGGTGGGATAAATAGCACTGCTTTGTGGAGCTCTGCATTATACTGTTTTTCATTAGGCCTCCGGTGCACGAGGAAAGAGCAGGGGAAGTGGAGCTGAAGAAGAGGAGCACCCTTATGAGCTGCTGCTTACAGCAGAAACTAAGAAGCCCGTTGCAGTGGATAGGAAAACGAAAGGTAAGTGCCCATCCAAAGAGCAGAGCTGTTTGCTTAGATGCATTTAAAGGAAAATATAGAGGGCAGAGAGTAAGTGGAACAGTTAAACTCTTTGCTGGGTGGGGCGGCTGGGTCAGCATTGCAATTGTTTTGTTTCCTGGTAATCTTCACTTTTAGAAAGGAGAGATCTAAATGTTCCTGTACAGAATGTACACAGAGGAAGGGCAGCTCTGTTCTGACAACTAAGAGATTGCAAAGAGCTCTTCTGTCAACTTGGAAAATAAGCAAATCCTGGGCAGAGTCAAGTGAATGCAGAGGGGTGGAAGAGATGAGCTGATACAAGCATTCGTATGAGCTGTATTCTCCATCCAGCTGAACTTGAAGCCCTTCTGGCTTTTCATGTTTATACCAGCAGATGATTTGCCCTGCTATCCTGGTCTTAAAATCAACATCCCCCCATGTATTAGAGCTAATTCGAGATGTAAACTAACAAAGGAGGAAAACAAACACGTGTTGAGCAAGCCCCTTTCTAGAACTCACTGAAAATCCACCGCATAGCCAGGCTAAGTATCAAACTAGTCTCCCTTCTCCCAGAGGGACTTCCGTGCTTTGCAAAGGATCTGGGAACACCTTGTCTCTTGTGTTTGGCTGGTGCTGGGCTTTTTGGCTTTCCTTCAACAACAACAAAAGATTAAAGGAAAAACCATCTCTTGCTTTATTCAGAAATCCTGAGCAGGAATTTTGAAGGATTTAATTTGGACTGTAAACCTGGAAACCATCTCACTGAGGATGAACAGAGGATAATGAGGACTTGATGTGATGCCTCATTGACTGCTCTGTAAGACCTGCAGCTTTTTTTCCTCCCTTCCTGCAGCATGGTAGCTTCCATTCCCTGAGTCCTGCTGTACTCCAGGCTTGGATAGGGTGGCACAAGAGGTCATTGTTTTCCCACCAGCATTTGCCAAAGCTACTTGCTGCCGGAGGCAAAGTTAGGATGCTTTTCAGGTTGGTGTTTTGTGGTCTCAGCCAGGAATAGTCCTTGGGTGACAGCCATTGAGCCAGAAGCTTTCAGGCTATCTTTTCAGTGTGCAGCTATTGCTGGTCATTCAAGTGTGATCTATTCCTGACTGCTTTGCTCCTTTCTCTGGCTAATGTGTCCAGGCTTCATGAATATGAGTGCAGGTGTGTCATAATTGTGTGTCAGATTAAAATAAAACCTCAGAGTAATGCATCTGCTTATACTTGATGCAAATCTCTTTCCTGAACACATGAAGACATTAGTACTGCAGGCTCATACTGCTCTCATTTCGTTGAGAGCTTACAGGAAGCATCTTTAGCCTGTTAAAGATTCAGAGCAAAGTCATATAATGAACAGCTAGGGTTTGGTCTATGGATAGTGTTACTGTGGTTGTAACAGACCTAGAGCCCTTCCCACTGTTGTAGTGGGAGAAATCCAAGGATGCAGTTGAGTTTTCTCATCTTCCAGGACTTGTCTGCTCTCTTAAATGCAATTAGCACCAACTGATGTGGTGAAGCTGTGGGTCTGGTGAAGGTGAAGAGCTGCTGCTTGGGAGAAGGGCCCCAGCCATCAGATTTCTCATCTCTTGCATTTCAGCTTGTCTGGGTCATCTTCCATTGCTTTTCATGGACCTGGAGAAGGAGACGTGATTGGTTGTCCCCCTTCTCCAGAGGGTACCAGCTGTTTTCCGTGACATCCCAGAGTGATCCCTGTGGCACAAGCATATGTGTGACCGTGTCCCCAGCCGGCAGCTCTCTCTGTACTGCAGGAGTTGCTGAGCTCCATGTCATCTTCCACCTCTGCTTGTGGACTTCAGGCTTCTCAACCCTAATATGAAAAGAGCCACTGACTACTTTTCTGGTGTTGTTCATCCCTTTTTCCGTCCCAGCCTTACAGGTTGCTTCTTTCTGCACAGGCGTTTCCTAACTGCGCTGGGAGGGTGGATCAGCTTTGAAATCTGCTTTACTATGCTGGGAACAAAAGGGAATGTTTCCTGCTTTTGCAGTACTTGGGGTCAGATGCCAGGAGGACATGTGGAAGCAGATGTAGCAAGTATGAAATGTGAGGTATATACTGGTAGGACTGGGGGAGAAGATACATTTAGGGAGTAGCAGAATCATTTTGGCAAGAAGTTAAACAAGGGCTGAAGGAGGTACTAAGGCCTTACTTGGGGTGTTAGAGAATTTTCCCACCTCTGGATCAGAAGGGTCCTGGAACATCAAAGGCAGCAGCTCAATCCCAAGACAGCGAGCAGGCTTAACATGGCCTTAAATTGTTTCTTGGCTCTCGATCTGAGAGACTGGGCTTCTAGATGTTACTTGATGCATTCTGGAGGAGCCTTTGGTCAGAAGAGGAGGGCTCTGATTCTTGTGGGGGATTGAGAAGGGATTTTGAGGGCAGCTGAAAGGCTGAATTTCAGGCATGCTGGGTTTAATGGTGCCTTTCATATGGGATAGCTGTCTTTGTTTCTCTGGCTGTGAGTTGTCGTGTATGCAGTGAGGAGATGAATGTGGTATTATCCGCCTGGCTTTGGTTGCCTTTTGTGTCCCTTGCAGCAGTTTGCTGTCACATGCTGGAGCACTGGGAAAAGTTGGCCTCATGTTTTAGGCAGGGTATCAAAAGTGGTTGAAGCCAAATGCTTTCCCCCCCCTTTGGTAAGGAAAATACGTGCAATCTCATGCATGAAGTCAGGGTGTTCAGGACTTGTAACTAGGCCAAGGGTGGTGAACTGTGTGTGGACTGACCAGGAGGACACTGTTCAGCTCCTGTGTTCAGAGACCTGATGGAGGATGGCTGCAGAAAACACTGCTGAGGTTTGATGTGTGTCATGCTCCTCAGGAGAGTCACCCACAAGGGCTGTCAGCAGTAACCAGCTTCAGGTAGGACTCAGTTGGTTCCTTCTGATAGTTTTAAAACCTGGTATTTGTTGAGGTTCTGCTGTGCTGCTTCCATAGGAAGCCCAGCAGGAAGAGCCTACTTTGCCCTTCCTCTTGCTAGGGTTTTTCTCTGTGGTTATACTGGTTCAACCAGATGTATGACTGAGCTCCAAACCAGGGTCTGAAATGAGGCAGTGATAAAAACCAAAGCATGCTGCAAAGAGATTTAAAGGAAATATCTCTCCACAGAGCCAGATTATGACCACAGGAACAGCAGGATGCATATTACTGTAGGGAATCCTTGGGGACACGTGGGTATCACAAAGAAAGGTTGGAAGGGATAGAAACCCCTTGGTTTACCATGAGGTGAATGATAGTGTAGAACCAGAGCCTGCATGCCTTCCCTTGGTTTCATCATGGCTGGAGGCTGGATCCCTTTCCATGTCTCAGGTCCAAGCCCTTATTTCTGTTGTCATGATGTATTTAGAAGCTTCTCTCCAGAATCATATTAAGCAGCTAGGGCAGTGTTTTATTGCCCTTCCTCAAAAGGGGAATAGAGGAGGGAGTACAGAAGAGCACAAGTTCAGGTAGCTTTTGGAGAATAAACTACCCAGCATGACTGAGCTTGGCGAGACGAAGCCAGGAGCACACTGTACAGGTCTGGGTGTCACATGCAGTACCTCACTGTAAATGAGCCGTGGGTTCAGTTTTACTGCAGCTGAAGGTTATTTTTGCACTTTCCTCCTTGCTGGCTTTCTGTGCCACAAGAGATAGATCTGCATGCTCCTCACTTAACAAATTCTGACATGAATTTGTCAAGGCACAGGGAGCTTTTCGTATATCAAAGTTAGAAGCTAGGGTATGCCCTTGCTAGGTCTAAGCCTGGGGAGCTTAAGCAAAAAGCAGCTGCAATAACAGCTTCATTCTCCTAATCCAGGGACACGGAACAAATCCTGCTCATGATATACAGGGACAGAAATTCAATCGAGGCAGGGCAACTGCAGCCCAGTGTTAGGAGTTTAGGGAAGTGCTTCGTGTCTGGGATCATCAAGCTGCTGGCAGGGAAGCTCTTAACCGAATCCTGCCTGGGAAGCTGATGGGCTGTACCCAGAAAGGGGCTCCTGTTCCCATTAGGTGTTGGAAGCAGCCTCTCCTGTTGGTGAAACCTGCAGCAGGCATTGGCTGAAGGAGTCAGGACCAGTCAGATGTCTGTGTTTTGGGGTGAGATCAGCTAAGGGAGCTGGACAGAAGTCCCTGTGTTAAAGACATCTCCCTTTCTCAGTTTAAAAGTGTAACTGAAGGAGGGTGCTTTCACACCCCTCAGGGTGCAGCAGATGGCTGGGACTGGGGGCTCTCTGCTTTTCTAGCACCTGAATATTATTTTTCCCTTCTCCAAATTCACTACACGCTTGAAAAATGACTGCTGTTTTCATCTTTGTGCCACGAGGGAAGTGATCAGCGCATCAGCTGCATCATGTCAGTAACCTATCCTGAAAAGCTCTATCTTCCTGACATGGCCAGTGGTTGTTCTGGCTGGTCCTGAGGCCCCTTTAGTTGAAACCCCAAAGGCTAAGGCCTGCCTAACCCTCAGGGTTCCTGCCATGTGCACCTCGATGAGAAGAAACAAGATGACTGTGCCTACATGAGTTCTGTCTGCAGCTTTCAGGGCAGGCTCTGAACATCTCCTTCACGATGTTCCTCACATCTTCTGAGCAAATGCTGTTGCTCTTGCTTCATCCCTTCCTTCCTTGGCAGCTTCCTTGTGTTCCAAGTCCTTCATGGGCTCGAGGATGAATGGTGGCTGTGATTTCTGTTCAACAGGAGTCCTTTTGTGAGGCTCTGGAGCTGGATTTGGAGCATTTTGTTCTGGCTGGACTCAAGTGTTCCAGCACGTGGCACAAACTTTCACCAGCCGCCTGCCTGCCTTCAGCAGAAATGTCAGTAAAGGTTAAGCTGGGGCATGGAAGAAATGATTCCCAGGGAGGGAAAGAGTCTTGAGAAGAAAGGCTGTTGGTTTTGCAGGAGATTTTCCCTCTTCATTAGGTTACTGTTAGGTTATCCTTCAATGCTGTGTTCCTCTTCCCAGGTCGGTAGCTTTATGTTATTCATACCAGTCTGTCCTGTGAATGCAGCATGTCTCATCTCCCCTTAGGTTTGTCTCCAGCATTACAGCTTCATAACTTTATG
This sequence comes from Neopsephotus bourkii, assembly GCF_033783945.1. Taxonomy (NCBI): domain Eukaryota; kingdom Metazoa; phylum Chordata; class Aves; order Psittaciformes; family Psittacidae; genus Neopsephotus; species Neopsephotus bourkii. The sequence goes on along the minus strand of NW_026900918.1, from coordinate 1,403,734 downwards.
CAAAGTAACTGAACACAGTCTGGTCTTTTGATCTCCTGACGGGGTGCTGCTGTTGGCACTCCCCAGTGTTGGGAATGGTGCTGGTGACGCCACCTGCCTGCAGGGAATGTGCCTCCCCCTTGGCAACTTCAGCCGCACAACTTGTGGTTTATGTGCCCGTGCAGGATCATCAACAACTACTTCATTGTCCTGGAATCTTTAACTCATAGGATCCAGGCTGCAATGAGGCCTCGCATCACTTGATCCCAGTGGGAAGCGTGGTCTGCGGCACGCTGCCCAGGCAGCCAACCTCCGCTCGGGCTTCTGCTGCTCCTGACTCAGCTGCCAACTGAGCAAAGTGCTTTGAGCATCTTGTGGAGTAAACACATGCCTGTGAGAGGGCCCAGCTCTGCTCAGCACACGGGACACAGCACAGCCCATCTGAGGTGGCTTGCAAAGACCAATGACTAATTTTTCCTGCCTCATTCCCAGTATTAGGACACAAAACCAGATGGGTGTTAGTGTGTGAAAATGACCTGGTCAAGCTTAGTGCTGGGAGGGGTGCTTCTGGGGAAGGAGTTGATCTCTCTCTTGTTGCTAATAGGCTCCTTTTAGTTAAATATAAGTAAAATTCATTAGTGTATTTTGCCTCACTGAAATGAAGATTCCTTTGCCTTGGCTTCCGAGAGCTGCTGTCTTGCAAAGCAAGCAATTTCCTCTTCACATCTAAACATCCTCCCTGTGTTTGAGCCATGTTACCAGGGTCTGAACATCCTCCCTGCATTTCAGAGCCATGCTATGGGGCTGCTTTTCTTTATTGTTCTTTTTTTAGTCTTCAGAATGAAGGGTGTTGCTTCAGCTCTAAATGAAAGTGGTTAAAACTCACAAATACTTACGGGTGGATGCAGGAGTCCTTGGTGAGCTGAAGTTATGCTCTTAGCTTTACAGTCTTGCTTTTACAGTTCACATGCACGTTCAGCTGTGACCAGGGTGAGTGCATGCGTGTCCGTGTGCACACTTGGCACTTGGGATCAGTCAATTATTCATGATTGATGCAGGACCGTGGTACCTGATATTAAAGAAGTTGGTGTAACAGTGTTGTGTTTCTGGGACAGCCGGTGCTTGCTGCCTTAGCACATGAAACCGCTCTGTGCTCAGTGCTTCCCTTGCAAGAGAGAGGCTTCTTGAACAAGTCTTTTTATTGCCTCAAGTGTTTATTTCTCTCCCCTGAGTAGGGAGGAGAGGTTAAACTCAGAAACCACTAGGGAGGAAGGCAGTGGTTGTTTTTGGGGGATGGATTTTGGAACTGGCAGGTTGATTACAGTCCAGAAGCTTCCCCACCCTGCAGCTCGTGCCAAGAGCAGGGAGCGCTGCTCTAAATAACACTTTGGCCTTTATGGAAATCTATCAGATGTTCCAGGAGCCTCCGACTCCGCTTCTCGTACCTCACTTGCTCTCTCTGCAGGATATAGTTAGCACTTCTCTTAGCCTTATATAGCAAGGCCTGATAGTTAGTGTTAAGAGGAATAAAACAACAAGGAGAGCTGCCAGATTGCATAAATCAGGCCAGTGTTTGGAATTTCATAAATGCCATGACTTTGGGTACAAGTTGAGCACGCGGAACAATACGGAACTGTTCTCTCTTTATCTCTGCCTCCCTTGCTGAGGGAAGGCAGCGGGGAGAGATGGAATTTTGCTGCCTCTTCTATGTTTTTAATTTCCTCCCCCCTGCCCTGTTTTCGTCTCCTTGAAGACCACAGGAGGAGCAGTGGCAGCCGCAGCCAGGACTCTGCCGACGGCCAGGACATCCAGGTTCCGGAGCAGTTTTCAGGGTTGCTTCACGGTTCTTCCCCAATCTGTGAGATAAGTGAGGACCCTTTCAGGCTCGTTTCCTCCGTGGAGAAAGGAGGCACGGAAGCTACAAGCCAGGCACGTGCTATGCAGCTGGAGGATGCTGCCTTACCTGCCTGTGGCTCGGTACGGACCAGCTCTCCAGACCAAACCCAGAACGTGGTCTACGCGACCGTGCAGCACACGCACGTCACCCGGGCGGATCCTGGAGCTGTAGTCACGCCCCACGTGCCCCAGCACCCCGGCGGTGCTGAGGAAGAGGGGGACAGAGCTGTGGGCAGAGCCCACCCAGGCAGCAAACCCAAAGCTGAGCTCAAACTCAGCCGCAGCTTGTCGAAATCAGACTCTGATCTTCTGACCTGCTCTCCGACAGAGGACGATGCCATGGGGAGCCGGAGCGAATCGCTCTCCAACTGCAGCACTGGGAAGAAGAGGCTGGAGAAGTCCCCGTCCTTTGCTTCCGAGTGGGATGAGGTAAGGCTGACCTTGCTTAAGGGCTCCTGTGCCAGGATGAGTGTGTACAGCACGAGCTCCTCTCTGCCACACAGGTGGGGGTTCTGGGTGGTTCTCATTACTTGTACTGACTCTCACATTGTATTAACAGGCAGTTAACTGCAGTGGGGGACAAGCAGAACTGAAGAAGTGAGGGGCTTTACAAAGTTGCTCAAATTCAGGGTGTGATTTCTTTTTGGCAAGCCATATGTGGTTTTACATCCCCAGAACGAGGGAGAGTTGATAACTGTGCTCCTCCCAAGTCTGTGTTGACCTCCTCTTTCCAGTTCTTCCCCTGTGCACTCTCCCAACATCCAGACGGGAGATGTTCTGGCTGTGGGTCCCTGCTGCTGGAGGGGTGAGCAGTGTCATGGGTTCAGAGGATGGAAGGAAGAGTGTAGTTAGACTTTGTTTTATGTATTTACCATTTCCCACTTTCCTCTTCACATATTTATTTCAGAGGCTTGTTAGCAGTCACTTTATTATAGCACAGGAAGCCTATGGATAGTTAAATATTTCATGCTCAGAAAGTTGGCCGTAGTGAAGCACTCGGGTGAGATTAAGTGTCCCTCTGAAATTCAGCACCGCAGCATTACTGAAACATTCTTTGGAGATGATTCTCTGCTGGTGGAGCAGGAGCACTGCACAAGAGATAAGCTCACATGAACCACTCTCTGTACACTGAGAGGAAATAACCCCCTGGCGTGGTGCTGGCGGTGTGGAGCTGTGTGTGCTGGGCATGGGCTGGTTGTGCCCCTGCTCACCTGTCCTCTGTGTGCTGAGTGATGCTCAGCTGCCTCTCTGGTAGAGATAAAATCATCTTTTATGGAAGAGGGAGGTATTCAAAAGTGCTAATAGCAAAGTGGGAATCCCTCCTTGGTATGATGCTATCCTTTAGTTCATACTCTCACTCACTACAGTGTTTCAGTGGCCAGATAGCTCTGTTTTCCTCTGTAGCTGTTCTGGTTGTAGAGACTTTGCTGTTAATCACCCAGGTCAGTAGGAGCATGATGTTAGTGAGGGAACCTGTAGCAGAAGCCAGAGTTGAAAGGATGGGGTAATTCTCACTGTGCTTTTCATGCTGAACTGAACTGTTTACAGCGGATATTGAAAGGGAAGAAGCCTTTGGCTTTGCAGTGCTGCCTGACTCCAGTAGTAGCAGAGGTCAAGTGTTAGTGTGCCTGTGCTTCCTCTGCTCAGAGGAACAACCCCAGATCTGCTTCCCTGCTTGTAAACAAAGAGCATCATTTCCACCCAGTGTCAGCCTAACAAGCCACAGGAGGAAAACCTGCTTTTCCTTCCCATTCTGTTGAGGTGAGGAAAGCAGAGAAAGAATGTGAAAAATCCTCATCCGGCTGCAGTGGGGCAGGTCTAACTGAGATTTGCACTGTCAAAACCTGATGGTTTTCTTTGTCTTCCTGCCTTCTGGTACAATTTAAACAATTTGTGGAATTGCTTTAATCTGGGAGCAGCGTCCTTTGGCTAAAGCACTGATTTGCCTGTCATGGACCAGCCAGAATGAGTCTGGACAAAGGTTTCTCCTCCTTGCCTCAGTTTCCCCATCTGTGAGATGACAATAGCCTCTTCTTGCAGAATGGTTTTGTTCCCACTGAAAAGCAGTATGGAAAGTGAAATAGTGTCACAAGAAAGGGGACAAGCCATCAGCTGGTGATTCTCTGACTTTACCTTGATTTGCTCTTTGATTTCTAAAGACTATGGAGGCATTTTGGGTCTCCTGACTCCTGGTTGCACTCTGATGCTGTCAGCAGGAAGGGCATGGTTCACAGATCAATCTTCTATAGAAGCAGCATGAAATGGAGCTGCTGATAAGAGTTTGTATGGTAAATACTTTTGTAAAATAAACCTTTTATGATGGTTAAGAAACAGTAAAGATGCTCCTTTGGGGAGCGTTTGGGGTTTCTTTGCAGTGATTTGTATGTGCTGGTCATAATGGCAGCAGTGAGATTTAAGCATCAGTTAGTGCTGTGCTTGGAGGTTTCATTAATTCCCTGAATGGGATAATGCAGCTGCTCTGAATTAGGATTGCAGCCTCTGAAGTTACCAGGCTGATATAAAACCTTGTTGAGCCAAATCGTTGCTAACAGGGGTGGCTCTTCCTGTGTGTTGAGGGGAAACAATGGCAGATTTATGGGCATTATTCTGTTAATTTTCATAGTCTTTATGCAGGCAACTGGAGAGGAAAGGGATCCATGTGCGGCTCCATGCAAGGCGCAGCTGCAGCAGACGAGCTGTGGGTGGTGCCCACTGGCTTTGCCAGCAGTAGGTGTGTCGGTGGGGCCCTAGGGACGTGGGGAGGGACCTGTTTATGTCTGGGCAGATGGGATCCATGGGATCCAGCCAGCATCTTTCTGGGCCGTGGGTGACCAGGGACAGCAGGAATATCTGCTGCTTGGAAGCAAAGGGTCATGTCCCTTCCCCAGCCGAGCGCTGCCAATGCCCTTTGTTGGAAGTGGAAGGTGGTGCTGGCTTTGCCAAAAGGGTGGGATGGGGAAGAAATGATTCACTTGGCAAAGCTCATCCCTGTTCCCAGTTGCAGCTCCCCTGCTCCACGGACCCGGCCTAAATAACAGATGCTGACAGCACCGCTTTGTGCTCCGTGCTGCAGAGGAGTCTGTTGAGCTTGTCCCATCTGCCTCCTGACCCACTAGCTCCTTCATGGGAGCAGGGATGTGGTGGTGCCCCCTCAGCTGCTATCCCATGGAAGCTCTTTGTAAGCCAGAGAAACTAGGAAAGCAAACAGCAATGTATTGCCCAGGGAGAGGGGTGAGGACTGAAAATGCTCAATTCTTTGAGTGGGAAGCAAGGTGGGGCAGGGGAAGTGTGTGAGGGGGGAGAGCTCCTATGGAGCATAAATACTGCAATCCGTCCAAACTTGGCTGAGGGCTAAAAAGATAGATTGGGTTTTCATCATAAACACTTAGCAGATGGGAGATGAGTGCGGGGCAGTGGCCTCTCACTGTGGGGTTTGCATAGGAGGAGGAACTGTGTGCTCCTGAAGGAGGAATGGGGGTTTGGTGCCGACCCCCTTCCTGGGTGGATTAACTCGCCTCTGCTCTGCCTTCCTCCTTCATAGAGCAGCTCCAGCCCTGCACATCTGCCCAGGTTCATGGAGAAGTCCAGTTATAAGCAGGCGAACCTCATGTCCTCCACAGTGGTACTGGAGTCCCTTGGTGCTTGCTCCGCAGATCTTTCCACCAGGGTGTGATCCAGGAGGAGCTGACCTGATTTCTCTCTTGATAGCCTCTTCCAGGTCTCTCTGAATGCAAGGTGACACACGTGTCTGATACGAATAGTAAACTGTTAAACAAAGACTGAGGGATGTGTAAGAACTTTGCTTTGTTCTGAGCCTGTGCTGTCTCCCCATCCTCAGCCAGGTGTAGGTGTTGAATGGCTCCTCCTCCTCCTGCCCCAGCTTCTGTTGTCTCGGGTTTTTTCCAGGTCCTTTTCTCTATTGGATAGATCTGTCTGTGCCAGAGGAGAGGGACAGACCAAGGTGAAGTAGAACTTTATCACAGTCGCTCACTGAGCTACCACAGCTCTGCCGGGGAAGCAGCTTCCTGATGGTGAGAGTCATCAGTGGAGATGTCATCTCCTGGGAGAAGCAGCAGAGGAGCAGTGCCTGGGCTGGAGGAGGGTGTCAGATAGTCCTCTAAAAACTGTGAAGAAGCCGTGGCAAACATTTCCTGTCCCTTAAATGCTGCCAGGTTGATAAAAACCATGTGCAGGCTTTGGGGAGCAGTGTCCCACACAGCGTTACTGCTGGACACTGGTGAGGCTGCACCTCGAATCCTGTGTTCAGCTCTGGGTCCCTCACTACAGGAGAGACATTGAGGGGCTGGAGCGGGGCCAGAGAAGGCAGCGGAGCTGGGGCAGGGCCTGGAGCACAAGTGTGATGGGGAAGGGCTGAGGGACCTGGGGGGTTCAGTGTGGAGAAGAGAAGGCTCAGGGGGGACCTGATGGCTGCCTCCAACTGCCTGACAGGAGGATGGAGCCAGGAGGGGCTGGGCTCTGCTCCCAGGGAACAAGGGATGGGACAAGAGGAACCGGCCTCAAGCTGCACCAGGGCAGGTTTAGATGGAGCTGAGGAACAATTCCTGCCCCAGAGGGTGCTCAGGCATTGGAACAGGCTGCCCAGGGCAGGGCTGCAGGCACCGTCCCTGCAAGTGTTCACACAGCGTGGAGACGAGGCCTCAGTGCCATGGGTCAGGGGTGGCCTTGGCAGTGCTGGGGTAAGGGTTGGACTGGGTGGGATTAAAGGTCTCTTCCACCCCAGTTGATTCCATTTGATGATTCTTGCAGCACAAAGTGGGGTGATGAAATGAAACCCCCTAAATGCAAATCGCAGATAAATGGGCTCTGTAGAGGAGGAAGAAGAGCAGAGACCTTTGGCCAAATGCAGAGATGCTGGGTAGTATCTTGGCTTCAGGAACTCAGGTTTAGTGGTTTATAATAGAGGTTTCTGATGTGCTGCAGCTCCTGTGATTTAGCTCTGTTGTTCCTTTCTGCTCCTGCCTGTGCAGCCACAACACCCGGCACCAGGGCAGGCTGCTTTGCTTTGGGGTGTGTTGAGGATTGCAGTGAGGTTGTTCTTGATAAAGACCTGAACCAGGAGATGCATTTGTGCAGCTCGATGTCACCAGCCCATATTAGTATCCATGCTCAGAGCAGAGGTCTGGAAGCAAGGCACGGTGCTGTTCGAGTTTCCTGCTCTTCTGGGTCATAGGTGTTGGTAAGAAAAAGTGATCTGTGCAGTGTTTAGGAGGAGGGAGTGGGGCAGGCTACTGAGAATTAGCCTCAGACCCGGCTCCTGCCATCCCTTAATCCTCCACTTCTAACTCTATGCTCTCAAGTAAGTGGGGTCTGGTGGTGAATTTGTAAGGAACGTTAGGGCTCGGAGGTTCCAGCAGCACTGTCACAAAATGAGGTAGTTGCTTTGTGTTCTGTCTTTAGCTCTTTTAGGAAGAGATTAAACCTCCTTCAAAGGAAGCAGGGAACTGAATAAAACGTGCATTTCACTTTGCATAAGATGAGAAGCACAGTCTGGCACTGATGCATTCCCCCCCAAGTGAATTAGTTAAAGAATTAATGAATATTCTGCAGCTCATTATGGCACTGGACAACCATCATCTCCTATGGGTGACTGCAGCAGAGCTCCATGTTTCACTGTGTCCAGAAGGAATTCTTTCCCATCTGCGGTAACAGCGGATGTGCTGCTTTACCTGGTGCTGACCCATTCTGGGGGGCTCTTAATGTCACATAGAGGTGGATGCCAGGAGTAAATGGCACATGTGTCATACCTTCCATTGCGGGTTGTGAAGAGCTGGGGAGCAAGTTGTTAGAGACTGTAGGTGCTGTGGGATGCCTTAAAGTACTTGTGCTCCATTAACCTTGGGCTGCTTGGGTGCCTAAGTACCTAGTGGAGTTAGTGCCTCAATTACAGGCTTACAGCTGAGGATTAAGAACATTTGCATTGAAATGTGAAACTTTCAGGAAAAGCTCTTGATGTAAAACCTGCCACTGCCTAAAAAGGACACCCAAAAGTTGAAATTCAGAGCTGCCAGCTTGCCTTGAAAGAAAATGCAAATATCCTCCTTGTTATTCAAGGGGGAGAGCTGCTGGTTTGTGCCCAGGGAAGCTCAGTGGGTTTTGTTCTGAGGAGCTCATGCAGCTTACCTGGTGATGCCTCCCATATGGCCCACGCTGTGGGTTAAAATACTGGTGTTTAGGTGAAAAACATAGTAGAGATAACATGTTCATCCTCTCTGTATCCATCCCATCTGCAGCATGCAGGCTGGACATCTCATTTCTGGCTTGTCCTGGTGTGCTTACACTTGTATGGGCCATGGGCCATGCGCTGTGGGTTACAGGGCTCCTTCCTTGCTTGCCAGCAGCCTCTACCTCCTAAAAGGAGGAACCAGAATCTGGTTCAGGTGCTTAACACCTCACTTGCCCTGCGTTTAGCTGGTGGGAGCAGGCAGAGCCTGTTTTCAGTGTGGGGTGGGCTTGGCATGCTTCCCTTGCCTAGAACTGCCCCTTGTTTCTAAGCTCTCATTCCAGTTGTCCCTTTGCCTGTTTGAAATGGTTTCTAATTGTGCTTTGTTTAGGGGAAAGGCAGTGATGTGGTCAGTGGTTTTGTTCCGTTTCTGCTCTTCTAAACAAGTGTGTCCATCAGGATCTGAATCAACTTAATTATTAGGCTGATTATTCTATTATCTCCATATCCCAATGTTTCCTCTTGTTTTTCCTGTGCTAAGGTCAGGAATTCTTACATCATCCTTTATGTCTCTTTACCCTTTGCCTGCAGTGGCGAGATTTCCTCCATCCTGCTTCACTTTTTGAAGTGAAAGCTTTTGTGTTTCTCCTGCAAATGGCTTGATAAAATCATAACCCAAGAGTGAACTAAGCCATGCCAGATGAAGAAAATTGACTGGTTTTATAGGTAAAATTGGTTGGTGTTCTGGTCTGCATAAAGACTTTATTCCTGTATTTAGCACCAAGGTTTAGACATTACAATGAGTGGTATTTGCCAGCCCTCTGAGTCATATCAATCCATCTGGAACAAGAGTTATTTGGGGTGGCTCTCCCTAAGGCAGGTTTGCAAAATACAGTGAGACACTGCAGCTTATCAGTTCCCCTGTGTGTGGCAGATGCCTCCATCCACCCATTCAGAAGGATCTGTGTAAATGCCCTCAATACACAGAGATTTCTCTCTCCTGATATTTATAGGTCACTAATTGGGAACTGAACATGGATCTAACTTAATCTGTGTGTTCAGTGCACTAGAATAATGTAACTGCAGTCCACATCTCCTGTTTCTGTTAACTTTTCAAGTGCACAACTCAGTGTTCCTAAAGCAGAAGCTTCTGATTCTTCTATGTAAATTATTGATGCTCTGATGGATACTTTGGTTATGTAAAGATCTCGTGATTGTTGGTTTCCGGGACACTTCTTCAGGAGCAGAAGTGTCCAGCTGCAGTGTCCTTACTAAATCCAGTCTTTCATTAGGTTCTCTTCCACTTTACATCACATCCTCCGGCACATCAGAAGCTTTTTAGTTTTCAAACAGCTCTATCTGTAGCTCTATCTCAAGTCTCCAAGTGGGCTTCCCCGTGCCCTGTTGCATCCTGCAAGCTGGAGGCAACCTTTGCACCAAGAGCCTGGTGTTTTGGCTTTGGGAGTTAGGATGTGAGAGCATGAAAAGGTAGCTGTGGAGACAGTGAATTATTCAATATTCTTAAGGGGGGTTGCCTATCTTTAGTGTGAGTTCAGAATGACCAGCATCCAGCCATCTCACTGCTGTGAGCAGATGCAATGTGCTGTTGGCCACTTTTCCTGTCATGTTAACAGCAAATTTTACTGGGTGTTTGTCAAAAGAACCCTGCTATTTGGAGGGCTCTGAAACTGCAGATCCACCACACGCTGCTTGGGAAATGCAGATTTATACCCAAAGTTCCTTTCCTTTTGGTTTGTGTTCAGATTTGTGCAAAAACATAGACTGGAGAGTGCTGTGAAGCAACAGGCCCTGATCCTGATCCAAATGAGTTTCTCAGAGACCATATTAAGCCAGAAAATGTGTGTGCCCTGATCAGTAATGAGCGGTTGCAAAACATCTAGAAATAAATACCAGTGTTAGTGAGTCCTGTGTTGTATGTGGAAAGCACATGCTGCTGGAGGAGGATGGAGCATGCGAGCCCAAGTGTTGAAATGAGCCTCAAACAACTGGCTTGCTTTTGTAGTTTAAATTGGAATTAATAAATTGAGCATTATTTTCTCCAGGCTTTTGGTATTTGTTACACTGAGCTCATAACACAGGCTGGTATCTTTTGTATGCACAGAATATATTGAGTGATGAAATATGAGGATTCTGCTCTCTGGGATGGTGATGTTGAGAACACAAGCTGAAGCATCGTAATCTAAACCAGAAGTGGTTTATGTGCTGTCACCAATCTAGAAATGAGGTTCATGGCCCAGATCCCAATTTCCCAGGACTACACTTGCACTAAGGAGCCAGCAGGTATTGTCCCTGATCCTGCCTGCTCTTATTTGCAGCTCCATCCCTTTCAGACATCCTGGGGGATGCTGCGATCCAGCCATTCCCTGTGCTCCAAGGACACATCCCAGCTGGGTGTGAGGAGCTTCACTTTCACCTTCAGGGGTGCAATGTCATAGAACCCCAGACTGGTTTGGGTTGGAAGGGACCTTAAAGCTCCTCCAGCTACAAGCCCTGCCATGGGCAGGGACCCCTTCCACTGGAGCAGCTTGCTCCAAGCCCCTGTGTCCAACCTGGCCTTGAGCACTGCCAGGGATGGGGCAGCCACAGCTTCTCTGGGCACCCTGTGCCAGCGCCTCAGCGCCCTCACAGGGAAGAGCTTCTGCCTTAGAGCTCAGCTCAGTCTCCCCTCGGGCAGGTTCAAGCCATTCCCCTTGGCCTGTCCCTACAGGCCCTTGTCATGAAATCTCTCCAGCTTTCCTTAGCCCCTTTAGGTACTGGAAGATTGTTAAAGGTCCCTCCTGAGCCAGTTAGTAATATCAGGTATCGTTAACCAAAGACTTTGCTGGGGATATGTTCCTTAGCTTACTAATGCTTTGCATCAGCAGGGTAAACAGGGAAGCAGGCAAGACCTTATTGCTGCACCTGCCTTACTGTCCGCAGATGAAGGTCTGCACACAGCATCTTCTTGGCTTGCCCTCTTCCTGTTAGCATCCTAATCACAGTGGTATTTTGAGCCTGTGTCATATTGGCTTTTAGAAAAGCTGCCACTATTTCTGTTGGCTTTGCATTTCTGCTGTCTGTGCTGTTGTCATGTCAAACCCCAATTACTGTGAATCTGCAAGGTTCTTGGAAGCTGCAGGAAGCTCAGTGTGCATCCCTATGGGCTGGGAGAGCAGGAAGGGTTTAGAGATGCAGCTAAGAAATGTGAAGCATCATGTCCAGTGTAGTGGACATCTCCCTTATGAGGAAAGACTGAGGGAGCTGGGTCTATAGTTTGGAGGAGATTGAGGGGTGACCTTATTAGTGTATATAAATACATAAAGGGGGAGTGTCACGAGGATGGAGCCAGGCTCTTCTCAGTGGCAAACAATGATAGGACAAGGGGCAATGGGTACAAACTGGAACACAAGAGGTTCCACTTAAACTTGAGAAGAAACTTCTTCTCAGTGAGGGTGACAGAACACTGGAACAGGCTGCCCAGGGGGGTTGTGGAGTCTCCTTCTCTGGAGACATTCAAAACCCGCCTGGACACGTTCCTGTGTAACCTTATCTAGGTGTTCCTGCTCTGGCAGGGGGATTGGACTAGATGATCTTTTGAGGTCCCTTCCAATCTCTAACATACTGTGATACTGTGACTTCATTTTGGGAAGGCTGCCTGAGGTGTCTTTTCAAGCGTGTGTTTCTTAAAAGTGAAATGAGAAGCATGAGGAGTTGGGCCAGTGTGATTAGTACTGCACTGAGAAGCCTGGGAAGTCATAGCATCATAGAATGGTTATGGTTGGAAAGGTCCAGCCCCCATGGAAAGTATCAGCTAAAGGGCATTATTGCCATTGATGGGTATTAGTTTTGCGATGCACAAAAAGCCTAACGAAAGCTGGTTTTCCATTCAGTCCATTGCTCTTCCAGGTTGGACAGGCCTTGGGCATCATGGTTTAGAGGAAAGTGTTCCTGTCCATGGCTGGAGGGTTGGAACTGGATGGATGACCTTAAGGTCCTTTCCAATCCAAACCGTTCTGTGATTCTGTTTTGCAGGGTGTTGGGTGTTCTGCACCATTGTGCAATTCCCACTTGAGTCATGAGCTTGTGCTGACCTCTTCCATCCCCTCCGGACCGCATCCTGCATCTCTTGAGATGATTTCACAAGTCAGCAGTTAAAAAAGCAGATCTCCAATCTTGATTAAGTAGCTCTGCTTTCTTCTTTGTTTTTCCAAGCAACTCCATAATAACTTGTTGCTGTTTACTAGAAAACCCACAAACCAGTTGGAAATGGCTTGGAGCACCTTGTAACTGTCCAACACGAAGTTTCAGGCACACTGTTGATGGCTCAGAATCAGCCTGTGTGTGCAGGAGGGATCATCTTGTTCAGGCAACAGTACTGCCCATGCATGATTTACCTTGGCTGTGTTTGGGGTTTGTGGCTGTGGTATTGGTATGGAATGGAGGCATTTTGTGCTCCCCAGCATCACCCACCGACCTATTGCATCCCTTCTGTTTCTTCCCTGCTATTTAGAGCTAACTAACTCATTGGGTTGTAATAAAGCTGGTGGCTTTGTCATGGGGGTGTTTGTAGTACTTAGAGGGGTTTTTAAACTGTAGAAGCAGCTTGTCTGGGTTTTTATATATATCTATATAATTTAAATCCAAATCTGCCCCATCCCTCCACTGCAGAAGCTTAGAAATAATGAAGTCTTAACCCTTGCCACTTACTTGGAATTGCAGAAATTTCAAGTACTGATAACCTTTAAACCCAACTTTGTAAGTGGCTTTCAAGACTAAAATATGCTGCTGAGGGTGTTATCTTGTCTGCTAAACTCTACCCCTGGGCAAGTTTGTACAATAGGTTATGAACCCCTTAATAATAACAATTTATAATGGGAGTCCTGATTCTTAATTATGCCTGTCTGCAGGGTGTCATTATAACACACTGATTCCATGCATACCGTGCCACTTGTTTCTCTGGATTTATTTCATTAGAGACACTTATCTGAATAACTTTATTGCTCAGTGTTTCTGGTTTTGATGTGTGTGCAGGTGTGTTACAGCTTATCTTCCTTGGGATCAGGCTTCTGGACCGGTGGCTTTTAAGCTGCCCATTTGGGAAGGGGGCACAGAGGAAGCAGAAGGCATTGACGCACACACACACCCCAGGGTTTTACCTTGTGATGTGCAGAGCTCAGGTTGATGGGCTATGGTTTGTGGTAGCAGAAGTTGTATCATGAGGGAAGGTAAGCCCGGGAAGCAGCAGGCAGGAGAGGGTTTGAGGAGAAGCCCTGTTACGCTGCCACCTAACGCTCTGTGATGGCACAGGCTGACAGAGGTGGGGATGCTGCTCTTGCCTTCAGCATTTGAGGCCAGGTTGATGGGGCTTGGAGCAAGCTGCTCGAGTGGAAGGGGTCCCTGCCCATGGCAGGGTTTGGAGCTGGAGGAGCTTTAAGTTCCCTTCCAACACTAACCAGTCTGGGATTCTATAACCCTAAATCATTCCTAGATGCTAACACAGCTCCCTGTTCAGGCTGCCCTGGTGTTAGGGGCCTGTGAGTAGCCTCTTAACAGCAGTAGAATGAAGTGGTTTGTCACATCTTGTTCTGTTCATACCAGATTTAACAAGTCTGAAGTTGTTACAGGGATTTAAGAGGAAAACACTTCATTAGATTTTTTTTCTTCAGTGCCCCTCAGTTAAATCCAAAAGCTGTTTTTCCAGAATAAGAGCATCAAAGGGGCTCTCCTTGGGTATCAGAGCATATCTGGATTTTAAGGTCATATTTGGCTTCTCAGAAATAAGCTGCCTGTAAAGGAGTGTGTGTATGTGGGAGGGAGGTGTTGGAAAGAGGGAGTGCTGAATGGAGAGGTGTCAGACTTCCAACCTCCTTGTGAGCACGCACAAACCTTCCAGGCTGGCCTCCTTCATATGGAAGCAAGGAAGCATGTCCTCGAAACAGGGCTGCTGTGTAGGACTGAGAGCCCGGATCCTGGTTGGGATGCAGGGGTACACCTGCAGAGCTGCAAGACAGCGATGCAGATTGTTGGATGCTCTGACCATCTATTGCTCTCAGAGGGGATGGAGAGACAAGGGAAACCCTGCTTATAAACCAGCTGGGGCAGGGTAGTTGTAGCTCTCACCGCTATCTGATCATCCAAATGCTGGCATGAACATAGAATCACATCCTAGGCTGGTTTGGGCTTTAAAGGACCTAAAGCCCATCCAGTTCCAACCCACTGCCATGAACAGGGACCCTTTCCACTGGAGCAGCTTGCTCCAAGCCCCTGTGTCCAACCTGGCCTTGAGCACTGCCAGGGATGGGGCAGCCACAGCTTCTCTGGGCACCCTGTGCCAGCGCCTCAGCACCCTCACAGGGAAGAGCTTCTGCCTAAGAGCTCAGCTCAGTCTCCCCTCGGGCAGGTTCAAGCCATTCCCCTTGGCCTGTCCCTACAGGCCCTTGTCCCAAGCCCCTCTCCAGGTTTCCTGCAGCCCCTTTAGGTGTATGTATGTGGTTTTCTTCTCTCAGGACAACCTCACTGTGTCCTTGGGAATCACTGGTGCTGCATACAGAGATAGAGCCAAACTTGTGCATTTGGACTGATGGTCAGTGTAAGGACTTCCCATCTGCAGGTGAGGTTTTAATAAGCCCCTTCCAGAAAGCTTCAGTAGCATAAAGATGCCTCCAAACCGGGGTGAGTGTCACACTGATGGAGTGCTGCTCAGTTTTGTGCTTTCTGAATGAAGCTTCCTTTCTGTGCATGCAAATAAGTTGCTGCAGGCAGCTCGTGATGCAGGAAGCTGTCTTTTATATTGGTGATAAAAGCCCCCGGATCTTGTTTAATCTTCCTCTGTCTCTCTCAATGGGCTCACTGGCTCCGAATCTCAGTGCTGGCTCTGGGGAGAAAAAACTGGATTAATATGGGCACCATGGCTTCATGTCCATCAGGGCAGGGGGTGGAAGTGAAGCGCGTCAGCCCTGGCTGCAGAGTGGTGCCTCTGCAGAACTGTGCCTGGCCTTTGAGGAGAAGGGGCTCTGGTGGCTTTGATGCCCTGTACCTGGCACCAGTGTCATCAGAGCATATGTGGGACCCGTCCATCCCTGTGTCCTGCTGGTCCTTGGGGGTGGTGTCAGAGGAAAGATTTTTGCATCCTGCTCATGTAGAGAGCCATTAGATCATAGAACAATAGGGATGTTTTACAAGGGCCTGTCAGGACAGGACAAGGGGGAATGGCTTTAAGCTGAAAGAGGTGAGATTTAGATGGGATAATAGCCCCTCTCCAGGTTTCCTGCAGCCCCTTTAGGCACTGGAGCTGCTCTAAGGTCTCCCCTTCAGGAGCCTTCTCTTCTCCAGGCTGCCCCAGTCCAGCTCTCTCAGCCTGGCTCCAGAGCAGAGCTGCTCCAGCCCTCGCAGCATCTCCATGGCCTCCTCTGGCCTCACTCCAACAGCTCCAGGTCCCCCTTGTGCTGCTGCCCCAGAGCTGGATCAGGGCTGCGGGGGGGGTCCTCCCCAGAGCACAGCAGAGGGGCAGGATCCCCTCCCTGCTCTGCTGCTCAGGCTCTAGGGGTGCAGCCCCCCCACAGGGACAGTCTGGGCTGTGAGCACACACTTCTGGGTCATGCTTCTGCTGTGAGCCCTGTGAGCTTGGGAGCTGCTCTGCAGGACTGCGGTGTCAGTGACCTCTTGCCAGCAGAACAAACCTCAGCATCCAGCGTGTCCTCCAAGCTGGCTTGGCTTTTACTGGCCTTCTACAAACAAATGCCTCTGCTCCATTAGTCAGAACTCGGTTTGTTTTAAGATAAAGTTCTGTTTTGGAGTAAATTCCCAGTTGCTATGTGTTGGTGGCTGCCTGCCTGCGTGGAAGAACTTTACCACATCCCAGCCCCAGGGTGATGCTCAGCTGCACCCAGCTCCTGGTTTTGGGGTGGTTTTAGTTTTCATCAGGACATAGGCAAATGTGGAAATAAATCCATCTGCATCACCCCTGGTTGCTGCTCTGCAGCTCCTTCCCATCACATCCCTTGGTTTGGGGTTTAATGAAGGACACTCCCATCCTTGCAGCCTTTCCTTCTGAAGTATTTCAGCTCTGCAGTACTTTGTTCCCTTTCCTGGTGGGGTTTCAGGGTTCATTGGCCAAGATACCTTTATCGTATGGAGCCAGGTACCTCTCTAGATTAAGAATAACAGATATGATTGTATTAATTGAGGAGGTTTAGGCTTATTTCTGTGGGTAAAATAAACCACCCCATAACCTGTTCAGAGATGGATGCTTGGTGCTTCAGTGGAAAAAAGCAGGTTAAGCCAAAACAAATCGGAACTGAGTGTTCAGGCTCCAGCTAAGTCTGAAGTGCAGTGCTATATTTAAACATGGTATTTTTGTATTTTAATAATTAACCACTGGGAAAGAACAGGCTAAGAAACTGGCATAGGCTATTTACAAGGTATTTTCTCTTCCAGACCCCTCTTAGTGCTGTAGAGTGCAGTTGAGGACCAGTTGTGGAGGGCAGGGATGCTTTAAAGCGTTCGCTCCCTCTTTAGGATTGTGTCCTTCCCCTGTATTCTTATTTTTGCAACCTCTTAACACTTAAATCCAGATGATGAGCACTAAAGCGGAGTTTGAGTTGGTGTTTAACCTGCGTGTGCTTTGTTTTTGTGGAGAACCTTGAGCATGAAGCAGGATTTCCCATTGCATTCATTGTAGCACAGCTCTGACTGTGCATAGCCGTGACCGCCTCCAGATCAAACCCGTGTTTAGCAAGGGATGGGTTGTGAAAGGTAATCCTTTGCCGTGTAATTATTTCATTACCATCCAGCTTTATATAGCACTAGGCAATACCCTGCTTTTGAGGAAAAGTTCGTGGGTGTTTTAGTGCTGAAGAAGCACCTGCAAGTCTTCATTGCTGTGTTCTGAGTGCAGAGCTGGCAACGCTGGGGTCTGAACCTGAAAAGCATTGAGTCCCTCTTGTACTAAGGGAGGGCAGTGTGATGGAAACAAGTGAGCTTGGCCTGCTGCTCAGAGTTAATTTGCAGTTGGATTCCAGCTGTGGAAGAAGGATACAGGGAAGGAAGCAAATTTTTCATGGTGTCAAATCATGGCAATGTGCCCTGGGCAGGAAACTCCTCCGGTGCACTGGGAACAGAGACCTGGACTCACGTTGTCCTCTCATCTGCAGCTTTGGAGCATCTGTTACCTCCATGCACGGGGAGAAGTTGTTGTTTGAAAACTCTTGCTACATTTAGAGAAGGGAAAAAGAGAGGGAGGGTCCTTTTATCGTGCACCATCCTCTCCAGGCTGCAGTACTGCAGCAGGCATTGCTGCTTCCCACACAGCAGAGGAGCTGAGCTTCCTAATCAGGTTAAAACTTTCTCTTGTCTTTCATCCTGCATCATGTAAGAGCAAAGCTGCAGGTGGGTAAGGGTGAATCACAGAATCATAGAATGGGTTAGATTGGAAAGGACCTTAAAGCTCCTCCAGCTCCAACCCCTGCCATGGGCAGGGACCCCTTCCACTGGAGCAGCTTGCTCCAAGCCCCTGTGTCCAACCTGGCCTTGAACACTGCCAGGGATGGGGCAGCCACAGCTTCTCTGGGCACCCTGTGCCTAAGTTCTGCCTAAGTTTTAACCTGAACTTCCCCTGTTTAAACAGCCCTGAAGAGGGCATCCAAGTATGGAATATGGGGGGTGTGAGTGTGGGGGGGGTGTGGGGTGTGTGCAAAATGCTGCCTCTGCTACTGCAAAATGCTGGGAAGTAAATGGGATTCTTTTATAAAGAGCATCTGATGGGAGGAAGCTCACCTGGCTCCTGTCAAATAGCATTAGGAGTTGTAACTCTGGACAAAGAGGGGCTGCAGATGTGGGGTTTCAATCAGCTTGGCAGCATGCTCTTGTACTCTCTGCCCTCCCCAGCAGCAGTCCCCACATGTCCTCAGAGCTGTGGCCCTGCGCTGCCTAAGAGATGTGTCCACAAGTGCTTTGCCTCTGTTGCTGGGAGACACTGGAGGGAGCTGGGGCTGCTTGAAAAAACAGGCTTTTCTGCTGCCTCCTCTCTGCCCTCCCTAGCTCATTTTTCCTCTTGGTGGCTGGCTGTAGGAAAAGCTGGGCTGGAACCGAGGGATTCTTACTCCAAATGTGATGGTTGCCTCCTCCTTGCAGGCTTCCAGGTCCCCTGAAGTAAACAGCGCTCAGATAAAGGTCCCAGACAGATACAAGAGCAGCTTTGGTTTAGAAATATGTCTTGTCATGAAGCTAATGGACATAAATCTTCAAATCTCAATGCCCTTAAACTTCTGGAGCTTGAACTGAATTGACCTCAAGACCCAAACTCCGTAGCCAGCCCTCAGGATTGTGGCAGTGTCCCAGAAATCCTGCCACGGCTTGGGATCAGGGCCTGCCTGTGGAAGTGAATAAAACAGTACCAAAGCCCTTGGTCTTATTAGGAAGTGAGGCTTATTTTGCACCATGTAATTCCAAGGCCTTGCTGGGGAAATGCTGCTGGTTTGGAGGAGCAAAAGCAGATAAAGCAAATGGTTCTTGCTGAAATGGTGCCTGGGCTCCTACCAGTAACCTCTGCTGAGAAATACAAGGCAGTTCCTGCTTTTCAGTTATTTCACATGTCTGCAGGCTTGAGCAGAGGCTGCTGCATCGCTTGTGCATCCTTGAGGTTCCATCACAACTAATGAGAAATGGGAAAGTTCTTTAAACCGGAGCCCACGGAGGGGAGTGGGGCTGGTGGAGGGAAGGTGCTCCCACAAGCACCTCTAACAGTTAAAAGGCAGAATTGGGGTGGAATTAGAGCTCAGCATCACAAGGCAGACTTTGAATTCCTCTGAACTGATTCCACTTCAGCTGATCCCCTACTTCTGCTGCTGCTAGTGCAGAGCTGCTGATTTACACAGAGCCTTAGGTTGGATGGCAAATAACTCCAACTTTCTCTTGCAACTCCCAAAGCTGCATTTCTGGGGCTTCCTTTTTCAGCCAAAATGAGTCTTCAGCAGCACGATCGGATGATGTGATGCCTCCTGTGTCATTTTGAGCTGAAGCCATGGCTTGGGCTGCGAGCAGCTGCAGAATGAACCACCCTGTGTGTGATTTCTGTCATTTAAGGGCTGCCTCTGTCCACTTGAAATCAGGATATTTTTACCTTTTACGTGGCCTCATCCTTTTTTAGGCTCTTTAGTCTTAAACTTGAGCTTAAACCACAAAATCCCATGTCCTGGGCAGCTGACTTGCAGGTTTGGATTGAAGTTGTGAGTGACTTCTGTAAGTGACAGCTTTCACATTACAGGCTTATCCTGTCAGTTCTCCTGTGGCATTTTTACCCTCCTGTGAAACAAGGGATGTGACTGCTCCTCCTGCCACCCTGTTAGTGACTCCAGTAATCCTTGTGTTAGCGTTTGATGGTGTTTGGCCTTTGTCCGAGACCTGCATGGCTCCAGCAGCCTGATGGAAGCTCAGCATTGCTCTGGCACTGGGGTATCTGCCAGTTCTCATGTTCAAGTTGTCCTTGTGTCCAGGGGCAGAAGAGCAGTGGATGCTTTTTGCTTATGTACTGCAGGGCAGCGTGTTGTTGGTAGGTCCTATGCATCCAGTGACTTAAAACCATCCTTTAACTGAGATTTCTTTTCAGAATGTACTTTACTTCCAGACGTGTTGGAATGCTGAATTCTGGTTCTTTTTTCCAGGCTGCTCTTCAAAGTTCCCAGTACAGTAGCATTAACTGTATTTCAAGCCAGTAGAAGCGCTCTTCCTCATGGTTTTCTAGGGGCAGAGGATCCGCATCCTTTAATGACTCTTCTATAGATTGCATGGATGCCTTCTCCCTGGTGAGATTTCACGCTACCAGTGCCCTGCCTGTGTGCTCCCCACGAACAGGAAGGGCTTTGTTGGAGATCTGACTTGGCAGGAGCCTTTTAACACTGTCTGGTTTTTCTGTTGTTATTGTTTCACCAAAATAAACCCGTGTCTGCTGGAGCTCAGCTTCAAGCTGCCATTGATTTTGAATGGAAGTCAAACTCCTGGCCCCTTGCAGTGTTTCCAGGAGCTCTGCTTGCTGGCCGGGCAGTTTTGGGAGCTCATGCAGCTGCACCAAGCAAAGCATCCCACTGGGATGCAGACAGTGCAGAGGCGGCTGCAGGATGAGGTCAGGAAAACTTGGATGTCTTCCCAAAACCTATCCTTAAAAGACCAGGAGGAAATGAGTTGCTGAAGTAGATTTCCCCCCACTCTTCATTGCCAGTCAGTGCTTTGCATTCAGCAGCAGTGCACTCAAGTGCCTCATAGGAAGGTTTCCTTTCTCTCAGGACTCTCTCACTGGGGCTCTTTAGTTTTCTGCTTGGTTGTAGGTTGAAAGCGGGGGTAAGCAGCCAGACCTGAGCCTCTGAAGCGCCTCACTGCTCTTTGGAAAACAGTGGGCTTTAGTGCTTCGGGTCATTTTAGTTGTGAAGTGGCTGAGGTACAATTTGTCAGGTCATTCATCTCAACAGAATTAACCCAGTACCTCTCGCTGTCGGTTTTCCCTCTGCAGCACTGCATTAGAAAGCCACAGTGTACAAATTCTGTTCAACAATTGGTTTGGAAACGTTTTTCTTCCCATTTAAGAGCGGATCCTGAAGGCTGTAGGAAAATTGCAACTTGCTTTTTTATCTTTTGGGTGGCCCGTTTTTGTGTCAGCTCTTACACTTGAAAAAGCACCCTCTCAGGCACGAGTTTTTACCCTTTTTCCTTAGTGCATGAGGTTTGCCTTGAGCTCCTCGCTGTGAATCGCAGCAGTGAAGGGATGGAATTGTCTTTAGCTCCCTCTCCTGGGTAATGGGGGCATTTGCCCCCATGATGTTGCTTGATGTACTTTCAGACTTGTGAGCATCTCTGCTCTCAGTGGGAGCAGTGAGGAGCGCAGCGCCCGTGCACAGGGTTGGGACATGTGCTTTAAAACCCCCCAAACCCCAACAAACCAGAAATACCCAACAGAACCAGGGGGAGGTGAGGCCACGTTCCCTTCTGGTGTGCTGTGACAGAGTTGGGGAGCTGTTTCTCTTGGGCTTGGCTGCTGGTGGAGGGGCTGCATGTTTGTGCAGAGGGAGCGGAGGAGCCTGGGGTTCCTTTCCTCCTCCCTGATTTTGTGTTCCAGAGGGGTGGCTTTGTCAGAGCCATTTATTTTCGGGCACTGGTAGGTTTTGGAAGGGAAGGCTCTGTGGAGTCACAGCCTCTAAGGATCCCTCCCAACCAGGCCTTTTCCAGGCAAGGTGTTGAGGGTACCTTTTCTGGGTCAGAGGTATCTCACCATCCTTTCCTGGGTTTCTTTGGCAGTCACATGGCAGGAGAAATCCCAGGGCTGCCTTTTGCTTTTCCTGAGGCTTTATGAATAATGCAGCCTGTGCTTCTTTCCTTTTCAGATTGAGAAAATCATGAGTTCCATCGGCGAAGGCATTGACTTCTCGCAGGAGCAGCAGAGGATCTCAGGTAGTGTACCCAGCTCATGTGTGTCTGAACAAAACCGAGGTGTTGCCTCCTGGGAGCACATCTTTTAACCTGCTTTGGACCCCGGAAGGAAGGGGAAGGCCCTGGCACAGAAGGAGCAGACCTTGGCTTCCCAGCCTGGTGCTCAGTGCTGCTACCAGCAGTCTCAGTTCACTACTCCTCTTGGTGAATTCATTTAACTCGAGGTCTATCCCACAGCTTTTTAACGTAAAGCAGCTGCCCTTCCCTCACAGTAGGCTTTTGGGGTGTAGAGCATTGCAGCTGGTACCCCCATCCTCCTGGGAAAGGGGAGACCAACTATGCAGTGGTGTGATGTATGCTCACCCAGTGACAGCAGTGTATGTGTACAGGGTCTTGCTGCATCTTGAACTGCCTGTTCATCAGTTTTAGGACTTGGTGTTTCTGTGTAGGATATGGGAGATCTTGAGGTGAATAGCTTTAAACAAAGGCTTATTGCTGAGAATTGCAGAGTTATTAGTGGTGGCTTCTGATACTTAAATTGACTCCTTAGAGTCCTTCCCTTTAGGTGGAGGTGAGAGGTGCTGGCTGGTGTGCACGGTCTGGGGTGCTTCTTGTGCTCTTCTGCAAGTTCATGCAGTAAAATCAGCTCTGGAATGGCTGTGTTATTGCCCCTGCTCACCCAGCCCAATAACCACCCTGTTCTGGTACTTGGAACTTCCCAACTAGTCTTTGCTCAGTGTGTAGGAGGAAGATCAGGTTTTCTGAATGCACAAATTTCCAGCTGAAGGATGGTGTGAGGGCTCTGGCCGGTGTCCTAGGGGTAGAAAGTCCTGATCCTGGCTCCTCCAATTACCGCTTTCACCATAGCCTCTGGGAAAGCTGAACTGAAGTTCTTTCCTGCCTTTCAGAATGTGTTTGTCTCAGGTTTCTGTTCTTCTGTGGTGGACAACAAGAATTGCTTGAAGTAGTCAATGTGAAGCAGAGCTGCTGTGTATCTGACTTCTGGCTGGTCTCACAATCCCCACAACAGCCTTGCTTTTGTTTCAAATCCACAATGCAGTAGGGAGATGTTCTTTGCCTTTTTTCATTACGTAAGACTGGGTCTGTCCCTTTGGAGATGGGCAGAACCTCTCTAGACCCCACCACATTCTAGTGTTTTGCTCTTTAAGGCTCACAAAATACTTCCAGCCCTCGGAGGATAGGTTGGGAATTTTGTACTTGGGCTTGTGCCTCACAGAATCCAGCCTGGTTTGGGTTGGAAGGGACCTTAAAGCTCATCTGATTCCAACCCCTGCAATGGGCAGGGACCCCTTCCACTAGAGCAGCTTGCTCCAAGCCCTGTCCAGCCTGGCCTTGAACACTGCCTGCAATGGGGCATAAAGAGCTGCTTCTACCACCCGGCCTCTGAACCAAACCTGGAGTAGCTGGAGTGTTGTGGCAGTTTCCTAGCAAAACTACTGCTTTTTTCTGCAGCCCGTGTTTTAACGTTTCTTCTCCAGTTTTCACCTATAAATCTGTAGGTGCCCTGTCATTGCTTCAGATCAGAGAAAACTCATTACAATTTCTCTTTTCTATGTATTTCACATACTTCTGTGAGCTTGAAGAGTTTTATTAATTTTATTATAAAGCTTTATAAATAGTGTGTGAGGTTATTCAGTGGTGCAGTTTGTCTTTGCTTTTCCTCATTTCCATAAAAGAAGGTGAAGGAGGAATGGTAGTGTCATTTAGTGCATTGATTTTTCTTGAACAGAGCAACGTCCTCCTCCAGCCACACTTACAACTATTATAACTGTTACCTCTGCAGTGCAGCATCAGAGCGATGGGAGACTATCCTGGGTTAAAACACTCTAATTTCCATAAATACTGGAAGTAAAGGCAGTTGGGGCATGGGGAGTAGTGAACCTTGTGCTGAGTTTGTGTTCAGGATCCAGACTGGAGCAGCAGAGAGAACCAAGTCTTGATTTAAAATCTTCCTCCGTTGCTCCTGCAGTGACCTCATCACCTGCCTTGGCTCTGCACATCAAATGGGATCATTTTGCCAGGTTTTTCCTATACATTTTGTGCCTTCTTTTGAGGAAAGCAGATGAGGTGCTAATAGAGGAAGGATGCTTTGGTATCAGTGCAAATGTCCCTGGACATGTCTCCATATGGTTTGCAGAGTGGGGAAGTCACCTTGCCCCTTCCCCAGGTGACTGTCTCAATGCTTTTACATTTCCAAGCTGCTCAGGAGGTGAGACACAGCTACAGAGCTTGATGAAGTGGATACTGATGAACTCTGCTGCCTGGGGACTGAAGGTGCCTCAATGTCATGTTCTGCTCAAGGGGTTTAGAAAATCTCCACCTTGAAAACGCTGTCCTAGGAAATGCTTTCTAATGGTGAGACCGGTTCAGCTGGGGCAGCACTGCCCTCTGAGGTACTTCATAGCTGATCTAGTGCCACCATCCCAGTAGCTGGGAGCAGCCCTGTCTGTTCAGGGATACCACCTTCTCCCAGTGCCTCTTGTGGGGGAAACATAGAATCAGCCAGGTTGGAAAAGACCTTTAAGCTCATCAAGTCCAACCATTACCCCAGGACTGCTAAGTCCACCACTAACCCGTGGCACTAAGGACCTCCCTGTTTCTGTTAGGACAGTGGCTGTGCTGAGAGCAGCACTGGGGTGATGGCAGTTGCAGGACAGCACGGGTGTGCTGTGGCTGTGCCCTTTGGCTGTGCCTGATGTGCCACGTGCCTCAACTTAGGCTGTGCCAGGCTTTTCTGAGCACGCCTGAAGGCACCGCTCTGCTAACCCCGGCTGCTTGCAGGACATGTGCTTCCCCTGTGCTTTAAGCATGAATTCCCTTCTCTGCCTTTAAATCAGGAGCAAAACCAAAAGCAGAACTTAAGAGCTTGCTGGAGGATTGCCACCACGAGGGATTCTGTCCTTTTAAATCCTTCACCTCCAGCCTGCTGCATCGGAACTGCTCTGGGTGGGCAGAGTCTTCTCTTGATGAGATGCTAATATGGATCCGCACACACAGCTCACGCTTGCCGTAGCAGAGCTTACCTCACATCCATTTATCATCTGGGTTTTTGCTTTGGTGACAAGGAATCCCCAATGGGAGTTTAACCTGTGCCTGCCCTGATACTGTGTACTGAGGAGGGCTTATATTTTCTGGGGTCAGAAGGGGGGTTTTTTTGGCCTAATGCAGTGTCAACTGTTCAGCATCCTGCTTTATGACAAGCCCTCCCCAAGCCGATCTGTAGCTGTAGCAGCATGTGTGATGGATCGATAGCATCAGTGGAGAGGTCTAACATGGAGGAGAGAGGAGGAGCGTCCTTCAGCCTTGTGCAGGGGCATTCCAGCAAAATGGACACTCACCTCTGGGATCAGGCAGCCCCAGGAGCTGCCTTGTCCTTAAGCCGGGGGTTTTCCTGCAGGTTGCCCGGTGTTACCCTGGGTCTGGGGCCTGTCGCGTGCAGCTGAGCTGCTGTTACATATTCCATGTTAATCCTTCCTTTCCCTGTGAGCACAGTGAGCCAGAGAGTGGGCAGAGGCAAAGGCAGAGGATGGCCTGGGGTGCCCTGCACCTGGATGTTGGTGTTTTCTGCTCCTCCTGGCTTTGTTGGGGCTGGTTTAACACTTCAGGTCATACCACAGGTGTGCAGGGAGATGCAGGGATCTTCCTAAATGCTCTCTCATACTCAAAAATGGCTGGGCTTGGAAGATACTGGGGCTCCTAACTAGTTTGGTGTCTGGAATCATTAATTTGCCTGGAAAGGTAAAATGCTTTGCTCACTATGGAGAGTCTGTTCATACAGGCAGGTATTACATACAACTGACTTGTGTGTAGGGAGAGCAGGAGGCCTTGGAGTCATGCTGGAACAAGCCCAGGCCCTGAAGCACTTGGTTTCAGGTCCCAGCCATTCCCCAGACTTCCCATACAAATGGGCAGATAACTGGTTTCTGTACCATAAAGCTTTCCTCCCTAAAACCGTAACAAAGCTTCCCTGTCTTGCCATGGTGTTATGGCCAGTGCCTCTGGAGGGTAAGAGAATTAGGTGCATTCTGGCATCTTTACACAATTTGGAGCTAGAAGCTGTTTCTTGGCCAACAGGTTCGACCCTCTCATCCTGATAGAGCTTGTAAGGAAATCTTCCAAGGGTGTATTCCAAGGGTGGGGTGGTGTAGGCAGGAGGAAAGGACAAGTCACTGGTCTGTGTTGGTGCTGCTCCGATGGGGAATCAAGGGACCAGATTCCACCTAACCTTTGCTTTAAAGGACTGTTTTGCCTGTGAAAACATGTTTGATTCCAGTCTGTGTCTCCCTGCACGTGAGTTTTGTAGTCATTTATTTAGTTCCATCAGCCCACTTCCGATCGTCTCTTCCTCCAAGTGAGTCAGAGGGGTAGGGGAGTACAGGTCTCGCAGCAGAAACTCAACCCCACTGCACTGCAGTGCTCCATCTCACTGCTGGCTCTTAACAAGACGCCTGTGTGCTGCTCGCTGGGTTATGGTGACTTGCCAAGCAGTATTTTCCTCCTTCAGAATAGAGGAGATGGAATCATAACATTATTTAGGTTGGAAAAGACCTTTAAGATCACTGAGTTCAACTGTTAACCTAGCACTGCCAAGGCCATCACTAAATCATATCCCCAGGTGCCACATCTTATGGCTTTTAAACCCCACCAGGGACGGTGCCTGCAGCCCTGCCCTGGGCAGCCTGTTCCAATGCCTGAGCACCCTCTGGGGCAGGAATTGTTCCTCAGCTCCATCTAAACCTGCCCTGGTGCAGCTTGAGGCCGGTTCCTCTTGTCCCATCCCTTGTTCCTTGGGAGCAGAGCCCAGCCCCTCCTGGCTCCATCCTCCTCTCAGGCAGTTGGAGGCAGCCATCAGGTCCCCCCTGAGCCTTCTCTTCTCCACACTGAACCCCCCAGGTCCCTCAGCCCTTCCCCATCACACTGTGCTCCAGGCCCTGCCCCAGCTCCGCTGCCCTTCTCTGGCCCCGCTCCAGCCCCTCAAGGTCTCTCCTGTAGTGAGGGGCCCAGAGCTGAGCACAGGATTCGAGGTGCAGCCTCACCAGTGCCCAGTGCAAGGGCTCAATCCCTGCCCTGGCCCTGCTGCTGCACTGGTGCTGGTACAGGCCAGGATGCTGGGGGCTGCTTGGCTGCCTTGGGCACAAGCTGCTCCTGTTCAGCTCCATCACTCAGCACCCCCAGCTCCTTTCCTATGAGCTGTTTCCAGCCACAATTCCCTAAGCCTGGAGCATTGCAGGGGGTTTTTGTGGCCCAAGTGCAGGACATGGCATTGAACTTTGGTGAGCCTCATCCCATTGGCCTTGTCCCATCCTGTCCAGATCCCCCTGCAGAGCCTCCAGCAGATCAGCACTCCTACCCAGCTGGTTTTCCTGTGCACTCTGGATGATCTGCTCCATAACCTTCCCCGGCACCAGGCCAGCCTGGCAGATCTGGAGTTCCCTGCATCCTCCTTCCAGCCCTTCCTGTAGCTGGGGTCACTTTTGTGAACCTCCAGTGAGCCAGGACTGGTGAGAACTGATGGGAAGTGGTTCAGTGAGCACTCCACCAGCTCCCTCAGCACCCTTGGGTGGATCCCATCTGGCCCCATGGACCTGTGTGTGTCTCAGTGGTGTCACTGACCACTTCCTCTTGGATTGTGGAGGTTTCATTCTGCTCCCTGTCCCTGTCTTCCATCTCAGGGGACTGGGTACCCAGAGAACTGACCGTACTATTAAAGACTGGGACAAAAGGCAGCATAAGTACCTCAGCCTTTTCCTCATCCTTTGTCACTGTTTCCCTCCACATCCAACAAAGGATGGAGATTCTCTTTTGCCCTCCTTTTGTTGCTGATGTATTTATAGAAACACTTTTTACTGTCTTTTACAGCAGTAGTGAGATTAGGTCCTAGGTGAGTGGTCTCTGCTCAGTAAATCAGTTTGATGCAGGCAGGAGGGGCAGGGATTGCATTTGGGGCTCAGTGAGTTACCTGTGACTTGAGACATGAGGAATGTGCTTAGTGTTTTACTGGACAGAAGAGGGGGAAATCTGTGAGCAATGTGCATTTGGCTAATTGAGCTTAGTTCAGTGAAGCTGGATGCTGGCTGTTTCCTTGCAGCTGATGACATTAGTGACTGCATTCGCCTCGCCCATCCATCTTGCCTAATGCACTGCCTGGGATGATAGCCCTCCTGAATGGGCTATATGGGCTCCTCAGTGGATTTAAGGACTTCCAGCTGATGATCATTCCCAGTCGTGGCAATATCTGCCTGACTGGGTTCTCCTGTGTGCTTGCTTTGTGATGGTTTCATCAGTGCTTACTTGGGCTTTCAGTTTTACCTTCTGGCTGAAGCTTGGTTGAGTGTCTTCAGGGCCACACCAGGCCATGTTAAACTGTTCTCACATAAACAGGGTGATGCTTTTTGTCTGGCGTGGCCCACATCCTTATTTCATCCTCCAAACAGACTCACACTTTACGCTAGAGGTCATTATTGGAACTTTAACTTCCAAAAGGGCCTTTCTGACCCCTCGTGGGCCTCTCCTGTTCTCTTTGAAGCACACTGTGTAACATGAAGAATGTCCTGCAGGAGGAACTGAATTGCTGGCTTGCTTGCTTTGCAACTTCGAAATACTCTCATTATTTGTAACTACACTCTGTTGACTGCTTCCCCCTGTGCATCTGCAAACCCTTTGAAGGTAGGACTCATGAAACGTGGAGCATAAGGAGGATGGAGCTGAGCATCAGGAGTTCGTTTCAGTCAGAAGTTGTGATCAGGCTCTTGCTGGGGGGGGGCACAGTGACTGGGATTCATTTGTTTTGTGTCATCCTTGTAACATGCAAACAGTAAGTGTATTTTAGTCTTCATTTTCACCTAGGATGCTTTGGGCATCTGTTCTCCTTTTCTTTTTGAAGTAAACCCCTCCACTCCCCTTCCTCCAAATACCCAGCCCCTGCTTCATTTTGTCTTGATTTGAAGTGGTTTTAAACCCCTGCACTTGGTGTCACTGTAGGTTTCCCCTGTAAAAGCAGAAATACATTTATGAGTGTGTTCAAAGGCTGAGAAGAGTAAATAATCTTTTCAAAACCTGAATCCAGGAGCTCAGAGCCGTGCTTTCATTCCCCCGGCTGCTTCCAGAAATGCTGTAGTAGGCAGCAAGCAGTTTCCTCACCTCTCTCTTGATGAATTAATTCTGAGCCAGCCACAAATCACTCGGAACTGTCAAAGCAGAGCGGTAACCTTGTCTGTGGAAAACCCAAGGCGGGTAGTCCATCCCCGAGTAAATAGTGAGAAGCCAGGCACTGCCACCAGAGAGTTAGAAAGCTGCTTCTCCCTCCCCTCTCCTGCAGCTTCTGCTCGCTGCTCGTACAGAGGATGGGAAAGCTGGGAGGGGTAAGAGGATGAAGAGAAGGGAGGGACAGGCGATGCGAAAGCCGGAGCCAGGGCTGCGAGTGGAACGGCAAGCGTGGAGCTCGCTGCCTTCAGACAAAGCACTGCAGCGCTCCGCAAGGACACGCGCTGCTCCGGGAGGGGACACGGCTGCTGGGACCCACACAAGGGCAGGATGGAGACCCCGGCCGAGCAGGAGCTTGTTGCATCAATTCCAGGTTTAGCTGCTGCCCTTCTAGAGGCTGTGTTAGGGGAGGGAGACAGAAACCTTTTGTGATCTCTGCGTTGCTTGTGCTGCAGTGTGCACTAGAAAGACTGGCCAGCTCTGTCGGACTCGCCTGGCAGAGGAGCTCTCCTGTGGACCAGAGGAGCTCTCCTATGGACCAAAGCAGCAGGATCCCTTATCCCAAGAATCTCCAGATGGCACCGTGAGCTCTGCCTTGTGCAGCCATTGCAGCAGGTGGGGGGGGGGGAGGATGCTTTGGAAGGTACCAGCCAGCTTCAGCAGACCTGAAGGTTCGAAGAAGCAAACTTTGGTTTTCCTGAGCATCTTTTTGTTTGCATATACCCTTGAAACAGATGTGCTAAGAAGCTTGAAAAATTCTGCCTGTCTTGCATAGCAAATTCCCTGATTAAAGGAGATCTCTGAACTTTTTTTTGGGTCATATTTAAGGTCTCAAGCTTTTGTAGAGGACAGTAACAAGTCATTGGACTCCCTTCCCAGGGGTGAGGGAAGGGAGAGCTTGTCTGCGCAGTTTCCTTAGGGTGCTGGGAAGAATCCCATTTTTCCTAAGGGGAGGTGCCAGGGCATGTCTCGGAGTTGAGCTGCTGCAGGAAGACAGGAGTGTGCTTGCCTTTGGTTTCTTTCTGTTTTGCCATGGTTTGGAAGCAAGGAACTGAAATGCCTCCTCCTCCAGAGCTGCTCCCTCTTTGAGTGAGGGGCTCGGTTGCAGCAGCTGAGCTTGGCTGAAGAAGATGAAGGAAGGGCAGATACAAGCGTGTACCAGATACCTGACAGGATTGAATACATTAGGTGAAAACCAGACTGATTCCTCTGTCTCTTGCTGTCACCCAGTGCAGGGGTATAGTTAGACTCATCAGTGCAGCCGGTACTGGAATGCCGTGTGTTGGGATGCGTGGTAAAATGACAGTGCCAGGAGTCTCAGCCTCATGCTTGGGCTCACTCTTGCCTCTGCTTCTGTTAACACAATAACAGCAAGAAAAGGCCCTTACCATGGTTTGCCTCTTTGAGGACTGCTGGGGGAAAAAAAGTATAAGCCCTTCTTTCCTTCTGCTGCAGTTTGTGTGCTCTCTTTGTCTTGCATGTCTCCTGTGGACAGCTGCTCTGCTCTGGCTTCTGCTGCTTTTCTCAGAGTCCGTCGTGTCTGTTCTGTTGTCTCAGCTGCATGAAGATGTCTTTCCTCTCTAGCTGCTTTGTGCCTCCACTGCTCCTGGCCCGCTGACTGGGGCAGCACGTCCCAAGTTGCATGGATGAGAGGACCTGCGTGGCTCTGCTTCATTCCCTCGCATCGCCAACTGGCTGGGAATGCCTTGGGTGAAAGTTTGCTGCCCTCCTCCCGCCCCCTTCAGATGAGCCAAGGAGTGGATCTGCATCCCGTGGGGTTGGGCTTCATGTGTTTGCTTGGCAAGAAACTCGCCCTGAAAGCAGTGCATGAGGTGTCCTGGTCCCAGCAGTGCTGCTGAACACTCTGCCCGGGCAAGGTGGTTCTGGTTTGGAGCATTAACCGGGATACAGATTAAACCCGGAGCCCACAAACGCACTGGAAGCTCGTTGTCCATGCTCTGTGCACACAAGAGGAATTGTCTGCCAGCTGATTTGTTGTTCTCTGAGCATAATTTGTTGAGTTTCTTTATGGTAATGACTATGATGTGGCAATGCCATCTGTCTTCCTCAGAGTGCCGCTGCTACCGCCTTAATGGGTTCTCCCTTTTCAAGCGTCTGCCGATTCCTCTCTCGTCAGGTTCACGGATGCTGGAGCAGAGTGTTGGGGAGTGGCTGGAGTCCATTGGCCTGCAGCAGTATGAGAGTAAGCTGCTTTTGAACGGCTTTGATGATGTCCGCTTCCTGGTAAGTTCCTGCTGGGACCCCACGGGCTCTACCAGATGCATTGGTCAAACCTTGAGCTGTTATGGACACCCCGTGTCAGCTGCAGCACAGATCTGGGTTCTGCAGCGCAGCAGAATGGTCTTGGGGGTGTGGAAGGTCAGACAAAAGAAAGGAGTAAGGGTTGTTTTGGGTCTGGGTCATTCATGTTCATATTTAATTCTGGTGATGTAGTTATTCCACTGGAATTCTGATATACAGGTTTATCTATTTTGCCTCTGACATCTTTACCACCCAATTTACTTTAGAAATGGGAACTGAAATTCCTGTTTTCTGAATGGGAATTTCAAACACTGAAGTAGCATCTTGAAGAAATCGCTGAGCAGTCTGTTGTGGACTGTGAAGGAGGTGGTGGACCTCTTGTTGAAGCTATACTTACTGTAAGCATGCAGACAGGATGTAAATGAGCTGTACCCAATTGCACTGACACTGTTGGCTCTGAATCCTAATGATGACAACACAGTAGTGCTTAATGTTGAGGGGTTTTATTTGATAACCAGTGTTATTAAATAACCAGTTAGAAAGCTGGAGAATTCATGTGGAATGATGACCAGCAAAGGCAGAAAATGTTGGTGCTCAGGAGGGCTCTTCCTGCATGGCTTAAAGAAATGGTGTTTGAGTGTGGACTCCGAGTTTTGCAAATAAAGGATTACTAGAAATGGATGTAAACCTTTGGAAAAGTCATTTGGGCTAATGTAATACCCTGCCTTGGCATTTGGTACAGTGGACAGTGTGTAGAGGTGATATTCAGGAGGATGTGTGCTTGCCAGCTCTGTTGTGAGCCGGGTGACAGGATTTGGAACACACGGCAGCCGTCTGACAGTGGTGAGGGTGTGTGTGG
Organism: Neopsephotus bourkii; assembly: GCF_033783945.1. Classification (NCBI taxonomy): domain Eukaryota; kingdom Metazoa; phylum Chordata; class Aves; order Psittaciformes; family Psittacidae; genus Neopsephotus; species Neopsephotus bourkii. The sequence goes on along the minus strand of NW_026900918.1, from coordinate 1,371,917 downwards.
GGCAGCTGGAGAAGGAACAGGTATCAGCAGGGGTAAGTACTGTTGATCAACAGTACTTGTGAATGGCTTGGGATCTCTAAGCATCCCTGGAAGTTGACTACTGTGGCAGCATCCAGCCATTCCTTCTGGCCTGCATGGCAAGCACCTTATCCCTTTGTCCTACCATAGCCTGGCAGGGCCCGTGCTCCCCTAGAGAGCTGGATTTGACTGTGGTTTGTGCACCTTCAGTACAGGAAGTGCTGGCGACTGGCGATGGTCTTACCATGCAGCCTTCTGCCTCTACCTTATCCTGGTCCTACAGCCATGTGCAGCACCGTCCCTCTTCCCTGGTGAGGATTTGGGGCAAGCTGTCCCCATGGAAACCGTGGTTGCCCTCACTGGGTTCTGGCACTGCCACAGCCAAGCCAGGGCTGGCTCCGGGGGGCTCTGGTCCCTCAGTGTCTCACCCGGCTGGTCCCAACCGTCAGATGAAGCCTTGACCACTGTGCTACGGGCTTGTGCATTCAGCTCTGGGTGAGGAATCAGCATTCCTGCGTGCTGGGGTGGTCTGACTGCACTTGTGGGATGCTCTGGGTATGCTATAAGGAATTGAAATGAAATAATGCCCCACAGATCCCCTCTGCTGGTGGATCTTTGACATTTGTGCTGTTGGTGGGCTGTGCTCACTCCAGCAGGTAGCAGATGAAACCACCTTTACTGGGACTGAGCCTGCCTGACGAGTGTGGTGATGGACCCCTCGCAGCACAGAAGTTTGATAGTGAAGGAAATTCACTTTCCAGGTAGGAGCTGGAGGCTAGGAAGCAGGAATTTTTGTTGACTGCTTATTTGCAGTAAATAGCAACGCTTCGTTGCAGACCGATGAAGAATTTTGTTATTTATAAGATGAAAGCAAAGGTCCCTTGTAAGTGTCTCACGGGGGGATTTTATGGTGTACATGGTAGGAGCTGCTTTTTAATAGTGTTCATGCCTGGCTGGTTTTCTTTCCTATCCAATGCCAGAGAGCTGTTCCCAGTGCAGGAAATCAGCTTCTGCTGGTCTCAGGGAATGGGATGCTCTCCTTGTTCATCCCTCCCAAATTTAAAAGGTCAAGTAATTTAACAAAGGTTTCCTGCAAACCCTGGCTGATTTCCCTTTGGCTGCTTATCTCTTTCACTAGCAAGCTGACTCTGGCACCCATGGCAAGACTGGCTTCAAATCCTTTCCTTTAAGTCCTGGCAACTCCAAGCTAATCCAGGCAGCCCAGGATGAAAGTTTAATTATTAGGAACCTTTTTCTCTGTGGTGTTACTTGCCTTCAGCTTCTGATGGTGTGGAAGGAGAACGTTCGGATGCAGTACGGATGAGGATCAAATAGGTAATTTGGTTTTAGCAGTGATGTTGATGTTCTCAGATGAATTATTAAAGCTGTAAACACTGAAGCTGGCTGGTGCAGCAAGCGCCGAAAGACCTGGATGCTTTCGCTCCTGGCATTCCAGGCTGTCCATTCCTTTTGGTTTTACATAACAGCTCCTTTCTGAAGTGCCACTTCCAGTCACTAACGAAGAATCTTTCAAACTGAGTGTCATTGTTCTCCTGGAGTTGAAATGGTTTTTGTGAAGGCTCAGTCTCTGTTAGGGCCTCAATATGTGAAGTATTTCGAGGTCCAAAGAATGCCTGGTAATAGTTTGCAAATTGCCAGATGGGCTGTGAGGCTAATTAATGTTAGCTGCAAAAATGCAGTTGGAGTCTTTTGATACAGAAGCACTCTTGTTTTCTGTGTCAGGTCTCACAGTGCATAGAGGGCCCTGGGGTTTTCAGGCTCCTGTGGCTTCCAGAGTCCCCAAGGTGCCCGTCTGTGGGCAAACAAGCAGTTTGTCCAGTGGGTAGACAAGAAAAGCATTGCAAGAGGAAGCTGATGTGTAGTGATAGTACAGCTGTAAAGCAGGGACAGTGTCCTGGAAGAAGAGCTCTTTATTACACTTCTGAAGAATACTCAGCCTGCAGCAGGTAGTTACTAAAAGTAGGATTAAGAAAAGAGTCTAATAAAGAGCACAACCTGTAACCACAGTGGTAACTGGGTGAAATCTGGTGTTTGCTGGCACAGACATGTTGAGGGCGCTTGTAGATGTTTAAACTGTACTGGTTACCCAGCAGGTGGTACAGAGTTGAGGAGGAGATAAAAAATGGGTGGTACAGAGCTTGGCTGGTGCTTTTTGGTGCTCTTACAGCCTGTGCTCAGCCAGGTCTGCTTTCAAGAATTCCAGATTCCCTGCATGTTTTCAGTTGGCTCTTGTGTTAATTTGTGCCCTGTATTACAAAAGCCTTTTCACCCCAGACTCATTTCCTTTAGGAAATTTCCTTTAGGAAATGAGTCATGAATGTGCAGTATGGTAAGGTGAGGTTGGAAAGGGACGTGGAGCTGTTGGAGCAAGGCCAGAGGAGGCCATGGAGATGCTGCGAGGGCTGGAGCAGCTCTGCTCTGGAGCCAGGCTGAGAGAGCTGGGCTGGGGCAGCCTGGAGAAGAGAAGGCTCCTGAAGGGGAGACCTTAGAGCAGCTCCAGTGCCTAAAGGGGCTGCAGGGAACCTGGAGAGGGGCTTGGGACAAGGGCCTGTAGGGACAGGCCAAGGGGAATGGCTTGAACCTGCCCGAGGGGAGACTGAGCTGAGCTCTTAGGCAGAAGCTCTTCCCTGTGAGGGTGCTGAGGCGCTGGCACAGGGTGCCCAGAGAAGCTGTGGCTGCCCCATCCCTGGCAGTGCTCAAGGCCAGGTTGGACACAGGGGCTTGGAGCAAGCTGCTCCAGTGGAAGGGGTCCCTGCCCGAGGCAGGGGTTGGAGCTGGATCTTTAAGGTCCCTTCCAACATGAACCATTCTATGATTCAATGAAATGCATTGGGCTTCTTTAACTAGATGTTAATGTAGGAAGGCAGAAACATGCATTGTTTCCAATAATATTAATTCCCTATTTTTCAGCAATCCAGGGATCAGCTGTGCTCTCTGGACATGCGTCTGGCTGGTGCTGGCTGCATCTCCCGCAGCACTGCGGAGAAGCGCTGAGCAGGGCTGGGGCAATAATCCTGCTCCCTTGTCAGGGTCTGCTCCTGCACTTCGACAGGCAGCATTGAAAGTGCAGTTTCTATAGGTCTACGTGAAGAGGCAGGCTTGGAAATGCAGGCCACAGTGTGAGCCATGAGCATTTTACAGGTTTTCCTGTAAAAGGAGAAGGGAGAAGTGTATTTTAGCAGATGGCTGGGGTGGGCTGTGAATGTCAGGCTGAGGCTTCTCTGCTTTTGGGAATTCCAGCTCTGCATAGGGGTGTAGCTGGAGGCCTCGTGCTCCAGCAGGACCCTTTGCGCACAAGCTTGTGAGACAGCACTTCAGTTGTCAGCAAACTATTGCAGTTCAGGTCTGCTTTGGTACGAGAGTGGTGACTGCAGCACAGTGACGTGTGTTTCTGCCAGAGCTGTTTCTCTTTTGGGGGAGTTCAGGACAAAGAAGAGTATTACTTGTCTTACCCATTTGTTCTGAGCAGTGTTGGGGCTCGTTGGGAATATTCTCACTTTTGGAACTTGCAGGGATTTTTGAGAGCTTGTGAATTGGTTATGAGGGAAGAACAAGTTGATACAATCATGGTAAGGAGAAGGGAATCACAGGTGAAAATGCATAAATGCAATGGCTGACACAACCATTGGGTGATTCAGGAACCGGAGCTGGGGTGAGATGCTGTGGACAGGCTGTTTCAGCACTGGCCTCATTGATGTGTTGCTTTCTTCCAGCACTGAAAGCAGAATTTCCTCAGTGTTTCCATGGTGTCAGGTTCCTGTGAAGTGTGCAGGACAAACCCAAGTGCTGCAGCTCTGGACGTGGCACGCGAGAGCATCTTGGTGACACTGACCGGTTTCACAGTCCAATACAGAACCAAGATCGTTTATGACTAGTGCAGAGGACCTTCTTAGTGTATATAAATATATAAAGGGGGAGTGTCACGAGGATGGAGCCAGGCTCTTCTCAGTGGCAAACAATGATAGGACAAGGGGCAATGGGTACAAACTGGAACACAAGAGGTTCCACTTAAACCTGAGAAGAAACTTCTTCTCAGTGAGGGTGACGGAACACTGGACCAGGCTGCCCAGGGAGGCTGTGGAGTCTCCTCTGGAGACATTCAAAACCCGCCTGGACACGTTCCTGTGTAACCTTATCTAGGTGTTCCTGCTCCAGCAGGGGGATTGGACTGGATGATTTTTTGAGGTCCCTTCCAATCTCTAACATACTGTGATACTGTGTGTGTGACACGGTGTTGATCAAGCATTGACTTCACTCAGGGGTGGATACTGCTAACACAAGGTAGCAGGATTATTTAAACATCCGTTTGATGTGACCTTAAAGCCTATTTGCCAATGGACGTGTTTCTGGGAAGGGACTGATGGCCATTTATTGCAGCTTGTGCAATAGTTTGGCTTGGTTGAGGGAAGAAACAGGCTATTCAAGACTTGAGTCTCTCTCCGGGCACAGAAATGTGGCCCAATTTGCAGGTGTTAGCATTTGGAATAATTCTTACATTCTCTTTAATTTGATTACAGCAGTTTTATTGTGTTTCTGGGCAATGCTAGGAAGGAAAGAGGCTTTCTGTGGTTTTCTTGCTGTTGTTCCCCAGCACTCACCCTGTGGTCCAAGGGAGCAGCTTCCTTGGCTCATCCTCCCTTGCCACTGAGTGACCTTCAGTGCCAGCATTGCTGGCTCGGGGCAATCAGGCTGTGACACTCAGCTTCTGCTTCTAATATGAGGCTTTAATTCAGAAAGCAGTCTGTTCAGCCAGCTGGGGATTAAAACAGACTAAAGTGGAAACGGTGCTTCAAATTCTCCTTCTCTGCTTCGCAGCCTACTGGAATTCTTTCATTAGAGGGGAAAGGTTTATTTGTGCAATGAGTAAATAGGACTGAATTGAAGCTGGTAGCTGAGTATTACTGGCGTTGGCTGTGCTGCCCTTGACTTAGCAATAGTACAGCTTTGCAAGTAGAACTAAATCCTCAGCAGAATTGCTTGCCAACTGTTAACAGGACTAATGAACCAATACTCCACCACCCAGGAGGAGCCAGCACTGCTGCCTCCCACGTGGAGAGTGCAGCTGGGGGTTTCTGGAGACCCATTGCCTCTTCCTGCACCAAAGGAGGAAGGGAAAGGTCAGATCACCCAAATGTAGGAGTGAGTGAGCAGTGCCATTCAGAAAGATGCTCTATACATGGAGTTGAGCCTGACTGGAAATGAGCTAGGGTAGCTCCAACGTGTCACAGGAATGTGGAGCAAGAGGAGTTCTGCTGCTCCTAGACTTGGTCCTGTCGTGTCCCCTGTGATCACCAGTGCATCTGCAGCAGTTGTTCCCTTTGGGAAGACCATGGGAAGCTGGTTTTGCACCGTGAGGTGCACCCTGGTGCCCTGCAGCAAACATGGGAGTGATCCATGGGAGAGGCCAAGCTGGGCTCTGCTGTGCTGGGGCGTTGTTGTAATAAGAAGGAATTGCAGTAATTCTTGGTGGAATTAAGAAATGGGGAAGGAAATACCATTACCTGCACCCTCACTACAGTATTTTTGTGATCCCACAGATCCCATAAACGTGTCTGAGATGCTTGCAAAAGCTTTTCCTTTCCCTGGGAGGGCTGAATGGTTGCTGCTACCCCAGACAACTACTGTTCAGGCTGGCATTTGAGAAGGGCAAACCTCACATGCTCTGGCAGTTGTGCCATTATTCTGTAGCTGAACTTTTTAATCAGTCCAGAGATACTTTGATTCATAAATGAGCAGGTAAAAGAGAACCTCAGCCTCTTTAATGGTGCCTTTTAATTTTCTTGTTGAAGCCCATGGAGTGTGTGGAAAGCAGCTAATGCTGATTCAATGAGACAGCATCAGAAAGGGAAATCTGTTCTCCTCATGTAGTGCCGTGGGCTCCTCTGGCTTGCTTTTTTTCTGTTGTTCATAATAATTGGGCAGAAGTGGTAAAAATATGATGGCATTGGAATAACAGGGTGTGCACAAATAATTTAGAGTCCTGGCTTTAGTTTGATCAAATGTAATTCAGCACTGTTAGGTTAACCTGCAGTGTTTTGTTATGAAAGAGCCTTTTTCCTCTCTTCCATGTGTGTGGCCAAGCAAATGGATGATGAAAGCATGGAGCTGAGGAGCTGGATTGGTGTTTGAGCAGAGCTGGAGGGCAGCTCAGTGGGCTGTGCCTGGCTGGGGCCCAGGACAACCCTCATGTCAAAGGACAGGATGTGGACGGAGCTGTCACCTTCACCCTGCAAACCCCCATGGTGCTGGCTGACATCTGTGCAAGCTTCATTCTCATCCCATACCTGTCATGCTGGAGCACAGGGCATCTCCTGGTGGCCTCAGTGAGTTCTGGCTCTGCTTTGCACGGTTCACTTCAGAACTACCCAGCTTGGCTCACAGATGCGGGGCCCCTGGGCAGCAAGCAGGCTTTCAGCATGCTCTGAGCATGCCTGTGCCCCTGAGCTTTGCTCTGTCTTCATATAAAACTTGTCATTTTACAGTGGTCATCTGGGGAAATTTAACTGACATATTCAGTAGTGTTTTGCACTCGGTAATGATCTGTGAAGAGCAGTGACCTCTGTCAGATCCCAGACAGGGAGCTGCATCCCCTTGTGTGAGCAGCAGGTTGAAGGAGGTGATCCTGCCCCTCTGCTCTGCTCTCATGAGACCCCACTTGCAGCACTGGGTGCAGTTCTGGTGTCCACAACATAAGAAGGACATGGAGCTGTTGGAGCAAGTCCAGAGGAGGCCACGAGGATGCTCAGGGGCTGGAGCAGCTCCTGTATGGAGCCAGGCTGAGAGCACTGGGGCTGTTCAGCCTGGGGAAGAGAAGCTGTGTGGAGACCTCAGAGCAGCTTCCAGTGTCTGAAGGGGGGTACAAGGATGCTGGAGAGGGACTCTTCATCAGGGACTGTAGTGACAGGACAAGGGGTGATGGGTTCAAACTGAAACAGGGGAAGTTCAGGTGAGGTCTTAGGCACAACTTATTCTCTGTGAGGGTGCTGAGGCACTGGCACAGGGTGCCCAGAGAAACTGTGACTGCCCCATCCCTGGCAGTGCTCAAGACCAGGTTGGACACAGGGGCTTGGAGCAAGCTGCTCCAGTGGAAGGGGTCCCTGCCCTGGCAGGGGTTGGAACTGGAGGAGCTTTAAGGTCCCTTCAACCCAAACCAGTCTGGGGTTCTGTGAAATGAAGACAAAACTTGGTGTGATAACAGCTGTTGGAGACTATTTTAGTACAGACCCAGGTGAGCCCCTTTGTAGATTGTGCCCTGGATGGACACCACATAAGGGTGGAATTGGCCCCTTGTGTGAGGGCTTCTGCTTAGCTTCTGAGTGGGAATCGATTCATACAATGAAGTGAATTGTTGTGATAGTTCTCCAGCGGGTTTCAGACGCTGCTTGAGTGGTTCATGAGGTCTGTGCTTTGTCCACCGTGGTTATGGGGATTGGGATTTCCATGAAAGGGAGCAGGGAGAGCAGAGACATGCAATGATCCGGGGTTTGAGGGAGCATTCCGGCTGCTCTGCCGGGAGAAGGCAGCCGAGCTGCGCTGCAGCTCCCCCAATGATGGAAATGGACTGCACGGGAAGCAGCCAGTTTGGAGTGGATTTGGAGGAGCCAAGTGGGTGGACCAGATCTGGATGCTCACATTTGATTCCTTAGTAGCTGCGGGCCCAATAACCATTCAAGAAGCCATTAAAGCAGCTGTTAGTTTCTTCCTCTCAATAAAATTGCATGAACTTGACAAGCATGACCGATACCCTCCGCTGCCGTTGTCTTGCTGCCAGGCTGCATGGGGGAGAAAATGGACCAGAAATGAAGAGGCTGTGTGCTAATCTGGGATTTATTGCAGGGTTTTGTCTATGAACCTTTTCCACAACCCGTGGGACTTCATTGTCATGCCCTTAGCTAAACAAATCCTGCTTTTCCGCTTGTTCCTACTGCTCTATGGACGGCATTAATGGACAACACAAAACCCCATGGGTCATGAGGCCAATTGCAAATACGTATTTGTGTGACCCCTGCGGTGTGCAGGACCCAGCTTTGGGGTCATGAGCCTGCTCTGAGATAAATAAGCCCCTGGTGCAGGTTTGTTGGTGGAGGTGAGCAGCCAGGGATGGATGGCTCATGGAGCTGTGGGTACTCAGCACTGTAATCGAGGCTCTGGTGTGGGAGCTTTCAGCTTTTGGTGGTCTCTAAAAGCTCTGAGCTATCAGTGGGGTCTCAAGTGAAAAGCCCACAAGTCCAAATCACACGGATAGACAGAGCACAAACTTGTTTCTAGGTTAAGCTTATAAGTTAGTCCATTAACTGAGGCATTAGCTGTTCTTGTCCTGTGGAGCAGAACACATTAGCAGGGCTTTACTCCAAGCACAGCTCCATCCAGCCCCTTGTGCAGTCAGCAGCTTGAGGCTGGTGGGCGCCTCCCTGTACCCTGCTCAGATGGGTTTGGACATACAGAGGAGCTGGATTAGGCCAAATGTGCAACCTCCAAGCCCTGCAGGGAAGGAGATTCTTTGTCAGTAACTACTGATAGAGCTGGGGACAGGGAGCTCGATGCTGGCTGCAGTGCCTTGTTCCGCTCCTGGGAATACCTTTGCTGCAGCTCATCTGTCTGAATTTTCCTGCCTTACCTTACCCTTGGGATGCTGCCCGGGGCTGCAGGGCTGTGAAGTGCAGTGGATTTTTACAAGTCTGGCAGCAGGAGCAAGCAGAGCCATGCAGGACTCACCAAATCCCCTTGCTGGGCACGCCATTGAGCTGCTGTCTTCGGGATGGCAACCCCTGAGCTGCCTGCTTGCACTGAGCTCCTGAAGGCTGCAGCTGGCTGCGCCCAAGATGACCAGCATGAGGCTTCTTGATCCTTTTTTATTCTGCCTGAAAAGGGGAAATTGAAGTGGTGTTGAGGCTGAGGAAGGTGCATCTCTGCAGACTTGCTGCGTATTGTCTCTGTAGGCTGGGTCTGTGGTAAGCTGGATGCATCTCCCATCTCCCACATCCAGGCATTTGGTTGCCAAAAGTAAAGCAATAGCAGTGGCAGCAAAATCCTTGATAAGATGCAAATTGTCTTGAATGTACTGAAGGGAAAAAGAGCTTTGTATGCATTAATGTAAGAAAAGCTGGATGGTTTGGCTCATGCAGCTGAAGGCGCTCTGCTGTAGATGTTTTCAGGAGCCTTTGTAGTCTGGAAAAGCTGTGTTTGGGTTTTGCATCTGTTGTTTTTAATAGCAAACACATTCTGGTCCCCGACTTCCCTGCAGTCCATTGCTTGTCTTTAATACAGGGTTTAGTAACAGAGGCAGCACTTGTGTTAGCCTGAGCTTAGTGCTGCAGTCAGGGCTCATTCGGCTGCATTGCTGGCTGGACAAGACCACACGTCCTATATGACACTTCCTTTGCCTGGGGCCCTTCCTTGGCTGGAAGGAGAGGATGGCCTGGAGCCAGGCTCTGTGTGAGAACCAGCCTCTGAAAATTGGGTAGTTAAGTGCCTGCAGAGCGTCCTGCTGGTGGAGGGATGCTGGCAGGTTGCAGCAGCTCTGCTTTTGGCACGCTTGCCTTCGGGGTCACCAAACTATCAGGAGGGGACGCTGCCTTCCCACAGTGTACCCTCTGACTGTGCTGTTTGTGCCTTTAATGAGAAACCTGGAGCCTTCCAGGCTGTTTAATTACAGAGCAAGATGTGAAGCATGACTAAAGCGACCCTGTCTCTAAAAGCCTTTCTGCAGGCGGGTCGGCTGCGCCAGCATCCTCTGGGGCAGCCCAGCCGTGGGCACGGGTCACTGGCAGAGCAGTGCCCTGTGTCAGGGCGATGCAGAGGGCACAGATGGGGTTCAGAGGTGCCCCTCGTGCTCGTGTGTGTTTGGGCCTTTCCACAGAGAGCTCTGTTCAGCTCTGAGGAAGAGGGGGGACCTCCAGGCTGTCTGGAAGCCGGTCTCTGCCGGCCTGGAGAGGGGGATTCACCTTCCCCGGGTTCAGATGCCTGCAGCTGGGCTGATGGTTCAGGCTCTTTGGGTTGCCAGTGGGAGTGGAAGAGGGCTCATCTGGGTGTGCATTTACCCTTGTGTAGGTGAAGCTGCAGCAGGGCAGGTTTAGATGGAGCTGAGGAACAATTCCTGCCCCAGAGGGTGCTCAGGCATTGGAACAGGCTGCCCAGGGCAGGGCTGCAGGCACCGTCCCTGCAAGTGTTCACACAGCGTGGAGACGAGGCCTCAGTGCCATGGGTTAGGGGTGGCCTTGGCAGTGCTGGGGTAAGGGTTGGACTGGATGGGATTAAAGGGCTTTTCTGAGCTGGTTGGTTCTGTGGTTCTGTGATGGGGAGGTGCTGGGGGGAACTGGGGGTTCCGATCTTCCCCACTCCCCAGCGTGGAGGGAATCAAGAACTTTGGCCTGGTGCAGCCTGAGCTGCGATCACCCTGCTCAGCCCCATAGCAGAGGGGGGCACGAGGTAAAACGCAGTTGTCACAATGAATAAAGCCTGGGGTGCATCTTTGGGAAGCCTCTCTGGTCCTGACTGACATTTCTGAGGCTGCTGCAGGAGCACGGAGCTCACAGCAGGGCTCGGCCCTGAGAGCTTTCTGCTCCCCCCCTCGGGCCTTCGCTGATCCCGTCCTCAGAGGGCCCGGAGCGGGGCCAGGACCGCTCGAACCCCCCACAGGACTTGGGGCTGGCAGCTTTTGACCTGGTTTGGTGCCGGGTCTGCTGCAGGTCTGCAGCCGTGTCAAGGCCACCTCCCTCTGAGCAGCCCTTTGTAACCAGAGGCTTTGTTTCATCGGGGTGGTGATCGCCTCGCTCCCTTTCCCTCCATGAGCTGCTGGACGTGCCTGTGGTTGTCCCATCTGTGGCACGGCGGAGAAACGGCTCTTGCTTGGATCAGGGGCAGACCTGAGAACCTTCAGGAGCCCGGTGCCCGGTGCGAGCTGGTGATGCAGAGGTCAGGAAGGATGGGGCTGAATGCAGGTGAGATTCCAGAGTCCCTAGGGTTGGAAGGGCCCTCTGCAGACCATCCAGTGCAACCCTGCCAAGGCAAGGCCACCCCGAGCAGGGCACACAGGAACGTGCCCATGGTGGGTTTGAACGTCCCCAGGGAGGGAGACTCCACAACCGCCTGCAGCCTGCCCCAGTGCTCTGCACCCTCAGTGGGGAAGAGCTCTTCCTCCTGTCGGGGTGAAACCTCTGGTGCTTTAGTTCATGGGCAGGAGAGGCAGGGAAGGACCCCAGCTGGGTCACCATGGCTGAGAACCCCCCTTGCCCCCAGCCATTGCTGGTTGAGCAGAGGTGGTTCTGCAGGGGCAGTGCCTAAACCTGAGGCCATGGCTGTGCCAGAGGAGCACGGCTCAGAGGCAAGGGGCAGCCGTGGCCCAGGCAGAGCATCTCTGCCCCTTGGCTTTTGTCTGTGAAATGCAAACAGGTTTAAAGTCTGGTTTAAAGAGCTCATCTGTGGGGTTGGCAGAGGTTAAAAGATCTCCGGTGTGTTTGTGTTTATGTGGTTTAGTGGCAGATTATTTTCTTTTCCATAGGAGATAAACCTGGATGGGTTTAAAGGTTGTTTCTCTAAGCAGAGGCTCATGCTCTGTAGGCTGTGATGATTTATTCGGAACTATGCTCTGTCTATCCTTGTTAAGTACCCTGAGAATGAGACTGGCACTGAGGGAATTTAATGTGACACATAAAAGTAAGGAGTGTTGAAGAAAGCTGAAGGCTTTACAGCATTTAACCAGCTTGGATCCTCGCTCCATAGCAAGCCATTTTCCTTGAATTTGAGATGCCGAAAGTGGGAGAACACCTATTGCCTTGGGCCTGGCACTGTATCAGCGTAAACCAGGCTTCCTGGAGAGCGCCAGCTTGGAACGTGGCTGTGCTAAAGTGGATTAGCACCAGAAAGGCTCAACATTGGAGAATGAGCGTGATTAAAATTAAATAGGATCAGCAAGCTTGTTTAATTTTTATACAGGACAATTACACATCACCACTGCCACAGCTCATTTGGCTGCCACCCGTCCCTGCTCTACGGGCTGGGGTGTGAAGGGTTTGCTGTGAGCTGTGCCCTTGCTCACATCCTCCTGCAGCTCCTGTGCCTCCTGCCACCATCTCCTAACAGAGGCCTTAAGCACCAGAGCACCCAGATGGGGCAGGCTGGGGGAGCAGGGTGGGCTGAGGCGTTGGGAGCAGCAGGTTTCAGGTACCCAAGGTGTGACATTAACCTGCTGCAAGGGCTTCAGTCGCTCAGTCCCTTCCTGTGCTTGCCTTTGCAGGCAGGGCAGTAGTGCTTTGCTCGCCAGGCTTACAGGAGAAATCGCATCACTTGCTCTAGTCCCCTCCTGACCGTTTAAAAGAGCCCTTTAAAAGCTCTCTCCCTTTAGGAGATGAATTCCTTGCACATACTCTGCTTCCCAGGGACCTTCATGCAGAAACGCTCGTGCAAGGTAAGGTGCATGCAGGGAGTTAAGCTGCCTTTAATCCCTTCCCTCTTCCCCTGAGCTGAGCACACAATCCCCCGCTGTTACAGGAATCCACATTTAAATGTCGCTCTGTAGCTTAAAATCTGTGAGCAAGAAAGGGGAGGGATGTTCTAATTTGTTGTGGTGGGATGCTGCTGCCAACAAGCTGGAGCGATCACTGCTGCTGGCAGCAGCAGCCTCCTTACACTGCATTGCTCTTGATGCTCTGGAGCCTGGTGCTGCTCTTGCACCAAACGGGCACCCTCAAAGCCTAAACCAACAAAATGCCTTTAAAATTAGGTTTTAATTTCTTTGTAATTTACCAGGTGCATAGAACAGCTTGTGTGACATGGTGACATCCTTATAGAGGGCTCTGTGGGCAGCACTGCCCCCGGGCTGAGACCCAGGGGTTTCACATGGCCTTGCCTGCAGGATGTGGGGTGCAAGACAGGCAGTGTGGCCCCGTGCCAATGCAGGGGTTGCACCGGATGATCTGCAGAGGTCCCTTCCAACCTGAATGATTCTGGGGTTCCATGAGCATGGCACCACTTGGCTGCAGGCCTGGCTCTGTGAAATGCACCCAGTGACTCTCTTCAAGCCAGCCCCAAAGGACTGCCCCGGGTGCTTGTCCGGGGGCACCTGAGAGGGAGGGGGCAGAGGGAAGGGCTGTTCCTCCTCCTCTGCCACTTCCCGGTGGGTTCCACTGCTTTCGGGTTTGGCTGTGGTATTTAAAGCAGGTAGTGTATGGCAGGGGGGGTGGAACTAGATGATCTTAAGGTCCTTTCCAACCCTAACTGTTGTATGATTCTGTTCTATGCAGTGTGTGTATTTCCAGCAGGCAGTGTGTGCTATGCAGTGTGTGTATTTACAGCAGGCAGTGTGTGCTATGCAGTGTGTGTATTTCCAGCAGGCAGTGTGTGCTATGCAGTGTGTGTATTTCCAGCAGGCAGTGTGTGCTATGCAGTGTGTGTATTTCCAGCAGGCAGTGTGTGCTATGCAGTGTGTGTATTTCCAGCAGGCAGTGTGTGCTATGCAGTGTGTGTATTTCCAGCAGGCAGTGTGTGCTATGCAGTGTGTGTATTTCCAGCAGGCAGTGTGTGCTATGCAGTGTGTGTATTTACAGCAGGCAGTGTGTGCTATGCAGTGTGTGTATTTCCAGCAGGCAGTGTGTGCTATGCAGTGTGTGTATTTCCAGCAGGCAGTGTGTGCTATGCAGTGTGTGTATTTCCAGCAGGCAGTGTGTGCTATGCAGTGTGTGTATTTACAGCAGGCAGTGTGTGCTATGCAGTGTGTGTATTTCCAGCAGGCAGTGTGTGCTATGCAGTGTGTGTATTTCCAGCAGGCAGTGTGTGCTATGCAGTGTGTGTATTTACAGCAGGCAGTGTGTGCTATGCAGTGTGTGTATTTCCAGCAGGCAGTGTGTGCTATGCAGTGTGTGTATTTACAGCAGGCAGTGTGTGCTATGCAGTGTGTGTATTTCCAGCAGGCAGTGTGTGCTATGCAGTGTGTGTTTCAGCAGGCAGTGTGTGCTATGCAGTGTGTGTATTTCAGCAGGCAGTGTGTGCTATGCAGTGTGTGTATTTACAGCAGGCAGTGTGTGCTATGCAGTGTGTGTATTTCCAGCAGGCAGTGTGTGCTATGCAGTGTGTGTATTTCCAGCAGGCAGTGTGTGCTATGCAGTGTGTGTATTTCCAGCAGGCAGTGTGTGCTATGCAGTGTGTGTATTTCCAGCAGGCAGTGTGTGCTATGCAGTGTGTGTATTTACAGCAGGCAGTGTGTGCTATGCAGTGTGTGTATTTACAGCAGGCAGTGTGTGCTATGCAGTGTGTGTATTTACAGCAGGCAGTGTGTGCTATGCAGTGTGTGTATTTACAGCAGGCAGTGTGTGCTATGCAGTGTGTGTATTTCCAGCAGGCAGTGTGTGCTATGCAGTGTGTGTATTTACAGCAGGCAGTGTGTGCTATGCAGTGTGTGTATTTCCAGCAGGCAGTGTGTGCTATGCAGTGTGTGTATTTCCAGCAGGCAGTGTGTGCTATGCAGTGTGTGTATTCCAGCAGGCAGTGTGTGCTATGCAGTGTGTGTATTTACAGCAGGCAGTGTGTGCTATGCAGTGTGTGTATTTACAGCAGGCAGTGTGTGCTATGCAGTGTGTGTATTTCCAGCAGGCAGTGTGTGCTATGCAGTGTGTGTATTTACAGCAGGCAGTGTGTGCTATGCAGTGTGTGTATTTCCAGCAGGCAGTGTGTGCTATGCAGTGTGTGTATTTACAGCAGGCAGTGTGTGCTATGCAGTGTGTGTATTTCCAGCAGGCAGTGTGTGCTATGCAGTGTGTGTATTTACAGATATGCAGTGTGTGTATTTCCAGCAGGCAGTGTGTGCTATGCAGTGTGTGTATTTACAGCAGGCAGTGTGTGCTATGCAGTGTGTTCCAGCAGGCAGTGTGTGCTATGCAGTGTGTGTATTTACACAGGCAGTGTGTGCTATGCAGTGTGTGTATTTACACAGGCAGTGTGTGCTATGCATGTATTTCCAGCAGGCAGTGTGTGCTATGCAGTGTGTGTATTTACAGCAGGCAGTGTGTGCTATGCAGTGTGTGTATTTCCAGCAGGCAGTGTGTGCTATGCAGTGTGTGTATTTACAGCAGGCAGTGTGTGCTATGCAGTGTGTGTATTTCCAGCAGGCAGTGTGTGCTATGCAGTGTGTGTATTTACAGCAGGCAGTGTGTGCTATGCAGTGTGTGTATTTCCAGCAGGCAGTGTGTGCTATGCAGTGTGTGTATTTACAGCAGGCAGTGTGTGCTATGCAGTGTGTGTATTTACAGCAGGCAGTGTGTGCTATGCATGTGTGTATTTACAGCAGGCAGTGTGTGCTATGCAGTGTGTGTATTTCCAGCAGGCAGTGTGTGCTATGCAGTGTGTGTATTTACAGCAGGCAGTGTGTGCTATGCAGTGTGTGTATTTCCAGCAGGCAGTGTGTGCTATGCAGTGTGTGTATTTACAGCAGGCAGTGTGTGCTATGCAGTGTGTGTATTTACAGCAGGCAGTGTGTGCTATGCAGTGTGTGTATTTACAGCAGGCAGTGTGTGCTATGCAGTGTGTGTATTTCCAGCAGGCAGTGCATAGCTGAAACACTACAGAAACTACCCAAAGGTGGAATACAGAACATTTGCTGCCCGTTACAGAGGACCCTTGGCAATCTTCCCCTCTCCTTTCCCTCCTGCAGCCGGGGCCGCTCTGTTCCGCAGCGTGCATCCCCCTGCAGCAGCACATTGCCCCTTGGCCAGTTTTAATTAGCTTTCTCTTACAAAACCCGAATGTGGAACACGGAGCTCTGTCAGCTCAGACCTTCAGCTGGGGCTCTCCTGGGAGCAGGGGGAGGCAGGGCTGGGGAGAGGGCTCTGGGCTCAAGCTGAAGCCTCTGTCAAACAGCTCTTGCAGCCATGGGGAGACATGCCCGCGCTCCCCACTGAGCTCTCCCCAGGTACGAGGGGCTGGGAAGCAGGTTGTGATGGAAGATCTTAAGGGGGGGTAAATCAGTGTGCTCTGCTTGATTCTGCTGCTGCTCTGCAGGAGAAAAGGGGGCAAAAAATGGGCTTAAACAGAGCAGCGTGTGGTGACTCACTGCCAGAGTGGGGTGAGCTGCTCCCCTGCCAGGGAATGGAGGATAAATCTGACCTCTGCCAGGTTACCAGATCTCATGGAAGAAAATCCGGTTTCTCTGTGGCTGTGGAGGGAGCCTGGGCAGAGCCAAGTGCACTTCTCAGGCAGCAGGGGTGGAGGGGAGCTGGGGTTTAATTGGGGCTTGCTATGCGGTGATTAAAGCATCAGACAGGGAGGTGGCTGTGAGCGATGGCTGGAGGAGGAGGAGGATGCGCTGAGCAGGCTGCAGGGGGGAGGGAGGTTATGGCAGTGCTCTGCCCCACGGATGCTGTCTGTGCTGCTGCCCCTCTCGTGTCAGCCCTCAGTTCATGGGGCAGAGCTGCTGTCCTTGGGACCCTCCTCCTCCTGCTCTGGGGCCATACTGGTAGGTGAGGACAGGAGGCTGCTGTAACACACCATCTCTGCCCCCACACCTGATGTGTCTCCTGTTGCCCTCCACTCCCATGTCACCCCTTCCTGTCCTTGCAGGGCTGCAATGTCATGGAAGACCAGGACCTTCGGGACATTGGGATCAGTGACCCACAGCACCGGCGGAAACTGCTCCAGGCCGCTCGCTCCCTCCCGAAGGTCAGTGCTGACTCCATCACGTGAAGCAGGGGGGGCATTGCCCAGAAGGGTGGAAGCAGAGGACGCAGAAGCCAGTCCCTGTAACTCCAGGGATCTCAGGGGTTGTGGGAAGGGTTTTGGGAATATCAAGGAGGAGGAAGAGTATATTCATCTGCCAAGCTATGTGGATGGGATGACTGCAGGGGAGAGGGTGGCTGCCCCTTCTGCCAGGCTTGATCCCAAGTGCATTCCCTGTTCATAGGGTGACTGTTTTGCTTTAAAGCTTCTAGTGGGGATGATGATGGCCTTTAAACTGATTTTAATTGGTGCTGTATGCCTTGGAATCCCTGGAGCTTTTAACCCCTATCTTGTGCTTTTACAGTTGAAACCCCTGGGCTGTGATGGGAACAGCCAGCCTTCAGTTCCTGCATGGCTCGACTCCTTGGGGCTGCAGGATTACATCCAGTCCTTCCTCTCGAGTGGCTACAGCTCTATTGACACTGTGAAAAACCTCTGGGAGCTTGAAATAGTAAATGTGAGTGTTACCCTTCTGCCATGCTGTGAGGTCCTACCCATGTTCTCTCTGGGGCTCTGACTTGCAGTGAGTCACAGAATCCCAGAATCATTAAGGTTGAAAGGGATCTCTGGAGATCATCTGGTCCAACCCCCTGCTCTCCTTCAGACTAACCAGGCCCAGCTCCCACAGTCTCTCATAAAGGAGATGCTCCAAACCCCTGATCATCCTGGTGCCCCCCACTGGACCTCTCCAGTAGCTCTCTTGTCCTGTTAGGAGCCCAGAACTGGACACAGTGCTCCAGATGTGGCCTCACCAGGGTCAAGCAGAGGCACCCCAGGATCCTCTTGTCCCTCCTGGCTCAAGGGTACACTGCAGCTCATGGTCAACTTGTCATCCACCAGCACGCCCGGGTCCTTCTCAGCTGAGCTGCTCTTTAGTAGGTCAGCCCTGACCTGTGCTGGTGCTTGGAGTCCTTCCTCCCCAGGCACAGAACCCTGCACTGGCCCTGGTTGAACCTCGCTAGGTTTCTCCTTACCCAGTTCCCCAGCCTATTGAGGTCCCGCTGAGTGGCAGCACAGCTCAGATGTGTTAAACAGGAGCAGCACAGCTCGGGGAGGGGAAGCTTTGCTTGTGCCAGGGCAGGAAAACCCCCAGTGACGGTGAGGCTGTCCCTCCAGGTGCTGAAGGTGAACCTGCTGGGCCATCGGAAGCGGATCATCGCCTCCCTGGCAGACAGACCATACGAGGAGCCACCAGCAAAGCCACCGCGCTTCTCGCAGCTGAGAGTGAGTCAGTGTTTGTGTCCCAGCTGGGCCCCTGTAGGACGTGCTCAGCACTGGCTGGGGCCTTCCCTCTGCCCTTCACTTCCATCCCTTTCTTTCACAGAGCTACACCTGGGTCTGTCGGGAATAACTGTTCCCTCTCTAACCAGCAGCTCTCACCCCGGGGGGACTCAGTGATGTGCTGAGGATGTTTACTGGGAGCTCAGGTCCTGGCTGGGTATTGAGGCTCAGAGCTCAGCCATGTTCAGCTTTCCTCTGCTGCTCTCATGCACAGGAATTCTGCTTAGCAAAATCAATAAAAAGGGGAGGGGGGAACCCACTACAATGTCAGTATTGAAGTTAAAACTCCTTTGAAGGCAAGGATTGAGAGTAAGCATAGAGAGTGATCTTTGAAAACTGCACTGCTTTGGAAAAGAAGGAAAGGATAAAATCTGAAGAGCTTGTTTCTCATTAAAAGTAATCAGTCTGCCCTGGCAGCTTGGGTTCCTCCTGGTTCTCAGGTACTGGGTGGTTTGGAAGGAAGTTCTTGAAGCATTGAGGCAACTGCACATCTGGTTGTGTGGAGGAGGAGGTGTTTGCTGTTACCAGTTCCCATGGATGCACCTTGGCTGCTGCTGGAGCAGCAGAGCCCAGAACTCCCACTCCATGGGCAAGCATAACTTGGGGAATAACAGCCCGGCTGGCTCTGGCTTGGCCCCAGCACCTGGAGCCCTTGGGCAGAGTTAAAACAGATCTAACAGCTTTCATTTTGTCCTGTCCAGTTCCTGCCCCACAACAGCAAATGTCACTGTTTGTTTGTTCACTTGTGCTCTAGCGGGAGTGGTTCAGTTTACCCACACTTGGCTTTATTCTGTGCACGTCAAACTGCATCTTCGTGTGTGAAACAAAGCTCAAGTGTGTGCACACAGCAGTGCTGGAAGAAGTGATGTGGCCTGTTGTATCTGTTCAGCTTTTCACCTGCATCAACTCCAGCGACCCAGGCAGCAGATCCTCACACAGATGTGACCCTGCTATTGAAATCATAGAGTGGTTTGGGTTGGAAGGACCTTAAGCTCATCCAGTCCCAACCCCCTGCCATGGGCAGGGACACCTTCCACTAGACCATGTCACCCAAGGGCCTGTCCAACCTGCCTTTCAGAAATGAGAGATGGGAGGTGATGTTCAGCCCTTGCAGGTCAGGTTCTGGCTGCCTCCCCATGGGAAACATTAGGCAGCTCCTTCGGTCAGGTGCCTCTATGCAAGGTGGGTGCCTGCACTGAACAGAGAACTGAACAGAGCTTTCTTCCCCTTGTTCCCTGGCCAGAGGTAAGGTGGCCTTCCCATGGGGAGTAATGTGGCATGGCTCAGCTGGGATGGGATGTAGCTGGGTCCTGTTTTGACTGTGCTGGCTGGGAGTCTGAGATCCCTCTCCCTGGGCTGGTTGGGCTTCTGTCGAGCTCTTGCTGCACACGATGTGATTTGTGGATGATGGTTTTTTGCTGCGGGAGTGGCAGCCTTTGGATGTCAGGCCCTTGGTTGGTTGCCTCATTCACTGTTCTTCCTGAAAAATGGCATTTGAGAGAGGAGTTGGGCAAACCCATTGAGTTTGCAGTTCACCTGCGGCCTCAGGAGCAGGGCAGTGTGCCATGGAGTGGGAGCACAGCATCCTGCTTCCTCCCAGTGCTTGCAGATTAGCTTCCTGGAGCAGGAATTGGAGGCTCCCCATCCCAAACATGTGGTCCTTGCCCTGTTGCACAGCTCTTCCCTCTCGCTTTGGATTCCCAAAGCTTTTCAATGAGCTGAAGTGAGTTGAGCTGCGGTGCCCTGCTTGTTACAGAGGATTTTATAGGAACTGAGGTTCTGGTGTAAAAAAGAGGGGATTTACCCTGATACTGCACTGGGAACGGGCGCTCAGGAGCTGTGTACAAGCCCTGCACCTTCACCCTGCTGCCCTGTTCCAGCTACAGAACCCCTGCTGGGCAGCAGGCAGTGAGGATCCACTCCTGCAGGCACAGGGGGGTGTCTGGGGGGGCGGAGAGGAGTCCTTAGTGCAGCCTCCACTGATTGCTGTGCTCTACAAGGAGGCTGCGGGAGAGAATGGGCCATTTACAGCATTTCCTGGTGCTCCAGCTGGTGGGATCCGGAGCCTGGCTCTGGCTGGGGAGCGGAAGGACGTCAATGGCAAATTAAGCCAGGCTGTTGAATAGGATTAATGTGTGTTGCAGCTGTGAGCTTCCCACTTTGTCTGCTGGGCTGGTTGGCACGTCCAGGCGGTGGATCTTGCCTGCAGTAAGAGCCAGGCTGTCGGGCATCTGGGTCAGGCTCTTGCTGGGCTCCCAGGGCTGTTCTCCTGGGGTGGCTCAGCAGCAGCAGCAGCAGCTTCAAGTGCCTTGCTTAGTGCTTCAGTGGGGCCTGTTCCTCTGTCACCACCCTGGTCAGGGCTCAGTGTCTCTCCTGGGATGTGCTCAGCAGAAGGGGCTGCACAGCCACCCGGGAGCAAACCCAGGGGGATCGTGTGGCAAATAAGTGGTGGGATGGGAGGACAGGGAGGCAGGAGCCTGCAGAGCAGGAGCTGACCCCGTAACTCTGCTCACTGTGCCCTGGCACCGTTGAGGGGGTGAGGAGTGTCTCGGCTATGCACAGGCTGACCGGGGTTCGTGGTGTGCGCTTGTTTCAGTGCCAGGACCTGATGTCCCAGGCGTCGTCCCCCCTGAGCCAGAGCGACTCCTGCACGGGCAGATCTGCTGATCTGCTGCTGCCCTCCGGGGACACCGGCAAGAGGCAGCAGGACTGGGGCACCGAGGCTGCTCCCTACTCCAGAGCTGAGCGCTACAAAGCACAGGTCAGCGGGTGCTTCTGCGTGTCCTTGGGTCCCTCTGTGCAGGACCCCCCCTCTCTGGAGCCAGTGGGGAGTCAGGATGATGCACAGGGGCCAGGGAGGGGGTCAGGGACAGAGTCCATCAGGCACCAGAGTCAGCACTGTCACTGGCAGCATCCTGCCTCCTCCCAGCCGCTTGGGCGTGGGACTTGGCCATGGCCGTTCTGAACCCCAGTTGCATCCAGCCCAAGAACATCCCAAGATGTGTTTCAACCCAAGCTGGACCTCTTGTGGCTTCACATCATGTTTCTTGCCCTGCAGGAGGACCGTCGGGAGTCAAAGCTGACCCTGCGCCCCCCCAGTCTGGCTGCCCCCTACGCCCCAGTCCAGAACTGGCAGCACCAGCCAGAGAAGCTCATCTTCGAATCCTGTGGGTATGAGGCCAATGTAAGTGTCTTTTGACTCGTGGGCTGTTGAGCATGAGGAGGCTCCAGGGTCAGGTCGTGCTTCCTCCCCTCCCTGAGTGACGTGTCCCTCCCCATCCATCATCTCACGAGACCCCACTTGCAGCACTGGGTGCAGTTCTGGTGTCCCCAACACAAGAAGGACATGGAGCTGTTGGAGCAAATCCAGAGGAGGCCACGAGGATGCTCAGGAGCTGGAGCATCTCCTGGATGGAGCCAGGCTGAGAACACTGGGGCTGTTCAGCCTGGAGAAGAGAAGCTGTGGGGAGACCTCAGAGCAGCTTCCAGTGTCTGAAGGGGGGTACAAGGATGCTGGAGAGGGACTCTTCATCAGGGACTGCAGTGACAGGACAAGGGGTGATGGGTTCAGACTGAAACAGGGCAAGTTCAGGTTGGATCTAAGGCAGAAGCTCTTCCCTGTGAGGGTGCTGAGGCGCTGGCACAGGGTGCCCAGAGAAGCTGTGGCTGCCCCATCCCTGGCAGTGCTCAAGGCCAGGTTGGACACAGGGGCTTGGAGCAAGCTGCTCCAGTGGAAGGGGTCCCTGCCCGTGGCAGGGGTTGGAGCTCAGGAGCTTCAACCCAAACCAGGCTGGGATTCTATGATCCATGGCTGCTGGCTGCTCGCGGGCCATGACATTCCCTTGGCTGTTGCAGGGTTCCCTGCCTGAAGCCTTTAACATCTCTCCCTCTTCCAAACAGTACCTGGGCTCCATGTTGATCAAAGACCTCCGGGGGACAGAGTCTACGCAGGACGCCTGTGCCAAGATGAGGGTATGGCAGCCATGGGTACAGGGGGGCTTCCCTCACAGCCTGTGGTGGGTGATGTGGAGATCTCAGGGAGTTGTGGCTCCCCAAATGGGGAGGTCTCAGTGAAGCTGTGGCTCCCCAGACCCTGCCCATGGGCACAGCAGGGGCCCAGAGCACCTGTAACAGGCTATGCTGTTGTTGCTGCTGAACTCCCCCCAGCGCTTCCCCATAGCTGGAAGGTCTGTGCAGTGGGAGAACTGGTGTTTTCCCTGGGGAAAGGGGTGCTGGGTGCGTTTCAGGCTTTCCTCCTCCTGGTCCAGGACCCCCAAAGCCTGCCTTTGTGGGGCCTGGGGTTTCTGGGATGGACTGGGGCCCTGGCGAAGGAGAGAGCGTTTATTCACAACTGGTCACTTGAATGTTCTTGTTTCTGAAGAAATCCACAGAGCATATGAAGAAGATCCCGACCATTATACTGTCCATCACGTACAAAGGGGTGAAATTCATCGATGCCTCAAACAAGGTGAGCTTCAGGTGCCTTGAAGCTGGTGTCTGGAAAGGCAAGGCCTGCAGCCCCAGGGGATGGAGGTCACGTTTCTTGGCTCAGGGAGCTCCCTGGGCTATGGGAGGGCACCAAGGTGGTGGTGTTACCTGAATGCCAAAGGCCTGGCAGACTGGCTGTTTGTGGACTGTGTTTCCATTGATTCCTGCCATGGGAATCTGGCTGGGAGCCTCCCCCTCTGCCAGTACCTGCTTTGCTCCCTGCCTCCAGTACTCGTGTGCCACAGCCAGCGGGTGGTTTGCTGGGTGTATTTGCCATCCCCAGAAGGGTGAGAAGTGCTTATGGTTGACCCTGACAGAATGTCATTGCTGAGCACGAGATCCGGAACATCTCCTGCGCTGCTCAGGACCCTGAGGATCTCTGCACCTTCGCCTACATCACCAAGGACCTGCAGACCAGCCACCACTACTGCCATGTCTTCAGCACCGTGGACGTGGTGAGTGGGTCACTGCATCTCCCAGCGTGCTGCAGTCCTTTGCAGGCCCCTTGTTTCATCACTCAGCTTTGTTGGCGAGTCACAGACCTGGGTCTTTCACCTAAAGAGTGAAAGAAAGAAAGTTCTTTCACCTAAAGAGCTGGGGTTCTTTCACCTAAAATAAGCCTTTCAAAGTCCTGGCTCAAAATGCTTTTACTTTGGAGCTCTGTCGACAAACAGAACATTTGTGTGGCTTCATTACTGCGGTCTCCAGTATAAAGAGAGTTTTCCCCTCCTGGGGAATATACAAAGCCCTGATACGCTCTCAGCTGTGTTGGGTGTACCAGGCTGATTTAACAGCCTTTTCATTCACTGAATGAGGGGAGCAGAACTTGCTTTTATTCTCGGGCAGAATCAGCTGTACGAGATGATTTGGCTTTTTTCTCTTTACAATGCAAACGGCTGCTCAACCGCTCTGTGTTGTGTGTTCTCTCCAAAGAACCTGACCTACGAGATCATCCTCACGCTGGGGCAGGCGTTCGAGGTGGCCTATCAGCTGGCCCTGCAAGCCCAGAGAGCAAAGCCCCTGGGTGCTGGGGCAGGAGAAGCCATTGAAACAAAATCTTCCAAACCGGTGCCTAAACCGCGAGCCGGCATGAGGAAATCTGCAGTGAGTGCCCCTGGCCGGGGGGATCTGGGATTTCCCTTGGGCTTAAACACGCACCTAAACCTTCCCCTTGGTGGTGAGGGCAGCCCAGGCACAGACAGGGTGCCTTTAGGTGCAGATAGGACACCCATAGCTGTAGGCACCACTGATGTTGCAGTGTCTGTGGCTCTGGTAGCAGTCCTGCTGCAGTGTTAGGGCTTCCCCTGGTAGGATGAGGACAAGGTGGGAATAGCCTGGGTGGGATGGGATCTAAGTACGCTGCTGTATCCAGCACAGCTTCCATTGTGCAAACCCAGCAGGGCCACAGTACATAGCAGATAGCCTGCAGTTTGCAGTATGGGAGTGCTCCGGTAGCCAAAACCATCCAGGACTGGAGCTGCTGAGGAGCAGGGACTGCTGCATAAGCCTTTGCCTTCCTTTAATGTCTCCTTTTGTCTGTGTTGTGCTTGCTCCCCCCGCTCAGGTGCCGCTCCCTCCCGACACCCGCTGTTGTTACTGTCACACGTGTACAACACACCGCCCCTCCTACCTGCCGCTGCAGTCTGTTAGTCCCGGAGCCAAGGTCTTTACCCTTCTTCCTGCCACCTTCCCTTGTGATCCCACCTGGGCCAGCCCCGCTGCCCCCAGCCCGCTTCCCGTGCCTCTTGCTGTGCTCCCGTGTCCTGCCTCGCTGCTGTCTTCCCTCCCTGCTCGTTCCAGGGCCGTGCCATGGGCTCAGATGACCCCAGGGATAAAGCACTCATGTCCTCATACCCTCCCCTGCTGATGTAGAGTGGCAGCTCTCAACTAACTGCGTTGCTCTTTCTGGTGTTGTTAACCTTCCTGTAGGATCCTGATTAAAGAGGACAAGATGAAAGAGCCATGCTTGGTCAAGAGAGTAAATCACTTGGGAGTTCACCTGCCAGAGCTGTGTCCCCTCTCCCTCTGCCTCTTTTATTTTGCTTCTTATAGTGCCATCTTTATAGCACTCTGTATTTCTCATGCTTGTTTGTAAAAGGAAGTGAAGCTGTCACTAATGGTCACAGGGGCTTGCAGGCCTAACGCAGGAGGTCCCCTCAA
Organism: Neopsephotus bourkii; assembly: GCF_033783945.1. Taxonomy (NCBI): domain Eukaryota; kingdom Metazoa; phylum Chordata; class Aves; order Psittaciformes; family Psittacidae; genus Neopsephotus; species Neopsephotus bourkii. The sequence goes on along the minus strand of NW_026900918.1, from coordinate 1,347,245 downwards.
GGTGCTGGGTTGAGACTGATGTGGCTAGACACGTTTTAGCTCACATTCAGCACCCGGTGTGTGTGGGGAGCTGCTTCCCTGCACTCATGCGTGGTTTTGGGATGGGCGTTAGGCAGAGCAGCAGCCCCTCCATGCTTTGAATCCCAGATTCACGGGTGACCTGACACATCCTTTCTCTCCTTACTCTCCAGCTGGAGCCCCCTGAAGTGGACCAAGACTCCCAGTCTCATGCCAGCGTCTCCTGGGTCGTGGACCCCAAACAGGACTCCAAGCGGACCCTCAGCACTAAGTATGAGACCACTATCTTCTAAAGCAAACACACCCCGTGTCCACCCAGTCTAACCGTGCCTTTGCGATCTGATCTGTCCGCTCTAAACCCCCTCTCCCTCCAGCTGCTCGCACTGAGCCCCGCGTAGGCACTACGTCAATGGCAGCAGCACTTAGGAGACTGTAGACTTAAAACCGGCTTTTGTACCCGATCACTGCTGAACACTGTGAATTCTCCTTACTCGGAAACAAGGGTAACACGCTCATAGGTATCCGTGAGGCGGGAGGCGCAGGGGGTGCAGGCTGGGGAGCCGGAGCTCTGGAGCCAGGAAGCCTCCGGCCGTTGTCACGTCTTTCCCCTCGCTCTGGCACTGTGAATCCCTGGGGCAATGTGACACCCCCCAGGCCTTTTCTTTTCTAGTTCACCTTCTTCTCCTTGGACTGATGGAGACCTCTTGTCTCTGCGGTGCACTCCCTCCTCCTGCACCCTCTCCTTCCCGACTGAGCCACGGCTGCGTACTGTTCAGTGAACTCACCCCTCTTCTTACCTGCCGTTCGACTCGACACTAACCACTGTGATGCTGTCTGCAGATAACACACCTTCACTAGGTTGCCTCACGGGGACCCTTGCCCACAGTCTCTCCCCGTGAAGCCTGAAGCAGAAAACCTGCTCTGATGGGAGCATTGGTTCGGGCTGGGAGTGATCGTTCCCACTGTGAGCTCTGTCCCCCTCACGAGTGAGCTGGGGTTCTGGTTTCATGCATTTCACCCCTTGTAAGATTCTTTTCCCCCATAGTCCTGTTTACACTTGCCAAACTTCAGCGCTATGGGCATAGTTCTCACTTTGCAGATTATAAAGAGGTTAAGCTTTTAAAGGCACATGTTGTTAGCCCGTGCTGGGAAGGAAAGGTGTTGGAGGGGCTGGACACTCTGCTGCTCAAGCAGATGGAGCTCTGCGGTGTTGAGCAGACTTACTTTTTTGCCAAAGGGAGAAATGGAATTGAAATCAGTCTGCTGCTGATCCCAAAGCTTGTTTTCAGCCTACAAACCATTGCACAGTGAGGGCTGCAGGGATCTTGAAACATCTGTCACCTTCCACCCTTGAGAGCAAGGATTTCACTCGGAAGTGGCCCTTGCATCAGTGGCCACCTCTGCTTTTTCTGGCTGCTTCTCAAGTGCATATGTTTTTCCTCTGGGAAAATGTCCCTATTTCTGTGTAGAAATGCTACTTTCTCAGTAGAAGCAGTTTTTAATTCCAGAATATGACTGGGAATCGTTTGCATAGGATGGCAGAGCAACTGTCACAGGGCAGAGCAGGGTCTGGGGATGCTGTTACGGTGGTGAAAGCCCCTATGAGCCATCCGTGGCCTGCCCTTGGTTCCTTCACTTGTGTTTGCAAAGCTCACCGAGCTCAAACAGAGGAGGAGGAGGAGGAGTTGATGACTCTACAGCACCGGGAGGCACAATTCCTGACCCCCTGCTGCTGCTCTCGGAGTGGCTGTGTCCAAGCGATGGCACCTGTCAGTTTCCCTGTGTAGGAGATGGGGATGTGCTTCCCTCTAAGGGTGGAAGGCTCCTTGTGTTTGCAGAGCAGTTTGAAGACCCTTCAGTGAAAGGCTCTGTGACTTGTTCCACGACATGGCAGTAACCCTCCAGCGCCCTCCTCAGAGGTGAAGTCCAAAACTCCAGACTCAAAGCAAAGCTGGATCCGGGACCCCCAGCAGCTCCGAGCAGATGGGGCTGTGGCTGTGGCTGTGTGGTAGTTGGGCTGCACAGAACTCGCTGACGTGCACCCTGGTGTCAGTGAACTCACTGTGGGTTTCATACCCTGGCAAAACCCCCTCACAGCCCAGTTCTGGAGCGGTGCTGGTGATGGTGGGTTTGTACTGGTGAGCTGGGAAGAAAGGTGGGCAGCAGCTCCCTGCTCACCTCTGTGTGACATGTCTGGTGGGCACCTTAGTTAGAAATGGGGAGGAGGGCACACTCGGATCCCCAGTAAAGCTCCATGTCCAAGTAACAGAATTTACCCCAAATCTTTGGTCGTCACCAGCTGGCATCAGTGGGGAGGTCACAACAGCAGCCCTGGGTTATCGCACCTGGTATTTAGGGGCTAGAAGCAGCTTGTCTGAGTTTAGAGCTGTTGCTTCAAAGCTGATCTTTCCCCAGCCTTGTGGTGAAATCTGATGTTTCAAAATCTTGATTCAGCTCTTTCTCAGGAGTGAATTTGATCTCCCAAGTCATTTGTGGCTTAATGGCACTGAGCAGCAAACTGACTTCAAGCTGAGGGCTAGGCTGGTAAGAACCCAAGTGAGAGGAATAAAAAGATTGTCTTACAGTCATAGAAGAAGGAAGGCTCAGCCTAGTGCTTGTATTTCACATGCCATGGGAGCCTCTTACCGCAGAGCAAGTGCTCCTCTGCTTAAAGACCCCTTTCAGCTGCCTGAAGTGCTGCAGGGCCATCCTGCCAGCCGCAGTGTGGTGGACAGCAGGATACTGCTGCATCTGATGTGCTGTGAGAGGCTGGGGTTGGGGTCAGTCAGCATCTTTCCAAGCTGTAAGGGAGCCCTCAGGTTTACTGTATCCTTCAAAGAGAAACAGGATTGGTGTGGTAGCGCAGTTTCGATGTGTAAGCGTTTACCATGCCATAGACCACCCATACGCCTGACTCTAGAGGGTCTGGGCTCTTGCATCTCCCCTGCACTCAGCAGGTTCCTCAGCACCTCCCACACTGGGTCACCACAGCATGTGCCTTTCTAAGGGTGACCATCCAAACCCAGCTGGGATCACAGGCAGCTCTGCCTGAGCTAGAGCCCCTGCTGTGTGTCCATAACCCTCACGGTTGTGTCACATCCTGGCCGTGAGCCTCATCTTTCCCAGCACTTGTGTTTTATGACTCAGAAATCATTCATTCCATTATCTTCCTTTCTGTTTGCCTCTGCAAAGCTGAGCTCCGGGCAGCTGTCTCCTACCACGGACATGTAGTAACGGGGCAGAGACCTAAGAAGCAGTGGCCTGCTGACACGAAGATCATCTCCATCTGGTGTCTGCCTTGGAGTTGGGTGCATGGCTGCTCAGTGAGGGCTCCCAAAGCAGAGGGGGGAAAAGGGATCCCAGGCACCAGCTGAGGAAAGCAGCTCTCTCCATGTCTAGCAGAGGGAAGCTGAGACTTCTGAGAGCAATGTCACCTTTTCTAGCTTGACACAAATGTTTTTCAACCTGTTCCTTTAATAATGTGCAAAAATGATGCAGAGCAAATCCAGTTCACAGTTTAAATGTAGCACTGCAGGTATTTTTGTGAGGAAAAAAACAATAGATATCCTTATTTACTGAGAATCCACGCAGCCCTGAGTACAACAGGGAGTCTCAGTGGTGGGAGCGGTGTGCACATCTCTAACGGTACTTACATTTGCTTCAGTTCTGGGTGAACAGTAGAGAATGCCAAATTCCTGGAAATCCCTTCCTGCAGCGTGAGAAGCCTGGCAGGGGAAGCGCAAGTGGAAACAGCTTGAGTCTGCAAAGGATCTTTCACCCAGAGTGCTTGTGGCCAAGTCTGCCGATGGTACAGAGCTTGCTTCCCCTACAGAGAACTCTTGCATTGCAATACTTGATGTTTCTATGGCAAGGACACAATTTCTTCCCATTTTTCCGCACTGAACCCCTGGAGATGAGTCCCTTCTCCAGTCTCGTGTGCACCTGAGTTGGTTTTAAATGCAGTTATGCCCTGAAGGGTTGAGGGTCTGGGGTTTTTTAAAGTCTATTCAATTGTGATTTAGCACTTTTTTGATACTAGCTTGTTATTTAATTGGTGCAACCGATTCAGAAGGTGAACAAATAAGGAGTTAAATTTTGGGCATTACACTGAAACAGTCCATACCCCAGGAGAAATCAGACCAAGCTGAGGATGGCTCAGCCCCCATCTCAGTCCAGGATCCCCAAAACCGCCATCTCAAAGGTGCCATTACTTTTCTTCCCAATTAGCAGGGTATCTGACAGCAGTTTGGGCTGTGACTGATGTCTCTTCACACAGCACTGACTGCTCCCCTCAAGGGAGAGGTGTTAAAATGTGATTTTCATTCTTCACACACACAAATGTAGCACAGCACGTGTGTAACCTCGACAGGCATTATGATGGTTGGGGATGTGGTACCTGCTGCTTTACTCTGATGGTATGCCCAGATAATTTCTGTTTAACTCCAGTTGCTGCTGTATGTCAGGATTTCATTTAGTCTCTCTAGCCAGTGAGGCAGAGAGGGATGATCCGTAATCCCAAGGGCATAGACCTGTAAATGATAAGGAGGGGGAAGTGGAGATGATTATTTTTTAAGTTGATGAATTTAGGAAACCTAACATTCCTTGTTCTGCATATGTTGCATTCATACTGGTGTTAAGTGTAAATATTTGGTGTGTTGGCAACAAGTCTTTTTGGAGAGATTGCAAATTGAACCTCTGCTTGGGAGGAGGGACAGCTTTCTTTTTACTTGCATGAGCTTTTCGAAGGTTGGCTTGGAGGTGATGTGGTGATGAAGACTCCAATCTTCAGGGGACTGTGCTTAGTGACCCTGGTGGTCCTTTCCAGTCCTGTGTGTGATCCTGTGGTTGTCTTTAGTGATCCAACAGTTCTTTAGCCAGATACTCTCTTTCTCGCTCCATAGACAAAGCAGTTGTTTTGGCAGTGCATATTCCCCTTCTATTTCAATGGGTTTTCTCAAGGTACTTGCATGCTGGAGACAGATCCTGGACCATGCCAGTCCCTGACTCCCAGTCATGTTATCCCACCCATTGCACAGTATTCTGCCTCTTCCTCCCTCCAGGGTTTTATGGTATCTGGGAGGAAAGTGCCCTAAATTTCTGGTGCTGAATATGACTTTTGACTCAAAATGCATCTGCTGTATTCTCTGCCTGGAAAAGGTGGTGCTGCCCTGGGCCTCAGTCCCCTCTTTTAAGGCCAGATTGTGGTTTACAGAGTTTGGATTGTGCGTGGCATGAGTCCAGGCTGAGAACTCAAGATAAGTAACCGAGATGCAGAGTTGTCCTTTTTTATATAGGAGGGGATGAACTTTTTTGGTTTGTTTGGTTTTGGGTTTTTTTCCCCCAGGTTGAAGCTGCTTTATCTTTTTTAATTTTGTACTTACAAGGAAAAACAAATGTCATTCAGCTGCCATTGAACTTGCTTTGGGATTGTTCTTTTATGAAGAAATTACGTAACTTTGGTGGGGTATGTGCCTGTCCCCTCCCAGGGAGAACATGCAGCAGCTTCCAGGCTGTACCTCTAGTGACAAGTCTGCACCTTCACAAGGCTGCTGAGACAGACCAGATGCCAAATAGTCCCTCTGAAGCCACCCCGTTCTATGGGCAGCTGAAGTGGAGGCAGTTGCTCTAATGCTCCTTCCACTGCACTTCAGCAGTTTCTAGCAGCACAGTTTCCCCTAGCTTCCTTCTGCTGACTTTGTTTCCATGCAATCAGACCTTTATTTTAGAGGTGTTTGCAACACTCTTGTTGCTAAAGGTCTCCCTTTTATGTTTCCTATTGGCATTGCTTCCTGTATTATTTTATTTTCCCAAAAGAAAGTACCTGTGCTGCTCTTGCAAAGTCAATCTAGCTCAAACATTTTTCTTACCCATGGAAGAATAACCTGAGATTCCCTAAGAGGGCAGAGAACACTCACGTTCAGTTTGCAATGTAGTCATTTTTGCTAATTGTGATGTATGGCAGTGGGACTGATTTGTAATACAAATGTTATTTAATCTGTCTGTATTTTGATACTTGAATTTCCTTTTATTTCCTGTATATACAATTGTTAATCTGTTCAAATTTGTCTGAATTTTGAAACATCTTGTGGTACCAAACATAACCAATCTGTGCAACAACATAGACTGACCTCACTACAACAAGGCGAGAGTGTAAATATTTCTGGGCTTCCAGCAGTCGTTTTGTTGTTTTCAGAATTGTACAACTTAGAACAGACTGAATTAATAAACCAACTTAGACACGTGTTGCCCTCTTGTCACTGTGACCGACCCCAGGGTGACACCAAAGGCTCCTGTTCTTCCGTGTTACAGCAACGCTGTTCCTGTCCTCAGCCAGCAGACCTGACCTGTGAAGGTAAGAGAAGAGGGGGGTGAGGGATGGCAGATTTGTGGTGTTTGATTGGATACTCCAGCACCTGTGCTTCCCCACTTTGTAAATCCAAGGAAAGAGGAAGCATTGGAGCACTGCACAGAGGTGACATCTGCTGACCCCAAAGTAAGAAGGACATGGAGCTGTTGGAGCAAGTCCAGAGGAGGCCACAAGGATGCTCAGGGACTGGAGCACCTCCTGTATGGAGCCAGGCTCAGAACACTGGGGCTGTTCAGCCTGGAGAAGAGAAGCTGCGTGGGGACCTCAGAGCAGCTTCCGGTGTCTGAAGGGGGCTACAAGGATGCTGGGGAGGTACTGTGCATCAGGGACTGTAGTGACAGGACAAGGGGTGATGGGTTCAGACTGAAACAGTGCAAGTTCAGGTTTGATCTAAGGCAGAAGCTCTTCCCTGTGAGGGTGCTGAGGCGCTGGCACAGGGTGCCCAGAGAAGCTGTGGCTGCGCCATCCCTGGCAGTGTTCAAGGCCAGGTTGGACACAGGGGCTTGGAGCAAGCTGCTCCAGTGGAAGGGGTCCCTGCCCATGGGATTCTGTGATGCACTCTGGTTGTGGAAGCAGAGCAAAGGGCACTGAAACTGGGAGCAGTCCTGCTGTAGTTGAGTGGTGTGGGATGGGGAGTGGTGCCTGCTGTGCAGTCGTTTCTTTTGGTTGAAGCTGCTCTGTCTGCGCTTAGTCATAATGACCGCAAACATGGAGTGTCATTGTTTTGAGACAAATGCGTTATTTATGCGTAAGAACACATCCACTGGCTCTGTTCAAGATCTCCAGCCACTTTGGGTATGGTGAGAAATGTTCATTTGTACCCCCATTACTGTGCGCCTGGAAGGATTGTTCCATTGGGACTGAGAGGACCCTCATTTACTAATGATGAACAGTGAAATCACAGCAGCCAGTGGTTCATGTGACAGCAGCCACTGGATTTAGTATTTATCCAGCAGAGATCTTGAGCTTGCCAACAAATAGGACATTTTCATGATGTAAAATTAGAGCAAGAAATCTAGACAGGTTAAAGTTCCCATTTTCATGTCAAGTGAAATCTGGCTGATGTGAAATACTAAATACACCAGGGATTGCTAAATTTATACCATATGTTCCATTTCTAATAATTCAGTCAGGTTTTCAAGCTACCATTGAACCATATTGAGCAGATTTAATGATTTTAAATACCATGTGGCCTTATCAAATGCAAACAGCATCCCTGGGCTGTGACTAAAGCTTCAGCAAAGTAGGTTACAGACCCATGGCAGAATTAACACCTTGAATTAAAACAGGCTGAGCTCCTCTGCAGCTGTACCAGCTCCACATCCTGTTGCCTTCCCCACCAAATAGTGGCAGGTTTGGGGGAAAAAGCAGCACTACGTTTTGTAGTTGGGAGGTTTATTCAGATACAGACATGCAGAGTCACTGCACAGTAGTAATGCTGGTCCCTGTGGATTTGTCCAGTTGATTTTTACGAACTGAGGCATGATTTGAGGTACTGTGGGAGGAAGTGTTCCACCTCTGCCAGGTGGTGAAGAAGATCAGAAAGAATCCACTTGATCTGAGTCTGGTTCTGCATCTGGGAGAAGCAGCTTCGTGAGAATTCCTGAGTGGTGAGCTCCAAACTCCTGCCTGTTGTGGTGGATCACACTTCCAAACCTGCTCCCAGCTTCCCACAGCTCTTCTGAACAGAACCAAGGCTCTTCACTCTGTCCATCAGGGGAAATGAAAAGGCAGAGGAAGGAATGAATGGATCTGCTGCTCTGTAGGGAGAGGAAGTAAGCAAACAAAACTAAATCTACAGTCAGCACAGGAAGCTTCCTCGTGCCAGCAAGAGTAGATCTGAAGGCAGGCACGTTGTGGTGGGATGTTGTGGACGAGTAACGCAGTGGGTGGATTCAGGGACACAGTGGATTAATGTATTCCTCTTCCATATGGAAGCAGCTGAAAGAGCCTCCAGCACAGGAACCAAGGTGGAACGTGTGACACACGGAAAGTACTCAAGTACCAGAGGCACATGCCTTGAGTTCACTTTGTAGCTGCACTAAAGAAGGCTGTCACTGGAGGACTGCTGAAGGACTTCACCATGTCAAAGCCATCAAACCTCACGTTAAAGTGGAACAGGTCAACAGTAAAGATTCTTCACCCACCGTGAGAGCTTTTGTACTGCACTGAATTGTTGAGCATCTTCAAAGGGAAATGGAATACAGAACTCCAGAGCCTGGGATTTATCTTGCCTGCCACAGCAGCATTTTGAAATGGAAAGCATGCAAGGACCTTGCTGAGGAGCACAGAGGTGATAGTCAACTGTCAGCTCCTTCAGATGTTCCTGCACTTGAAGTGAGTATGTGGAAAATGTTGATGGAGGCCAAAAGTACAGTCAAGACATGGGTTTGATTTTTAGACACAAAAAGGGGACAGGCTGTCTAGTTCGTGCCACCCCATGGGTGAGTCAGTGCCCTCACCTGCTGCCCAGCCTGTAGTTTATCAAGGTTTGGTTTCAGTTATTAATCCAGCTTTCTGAACTACATCAAAACAAACCAACCTGCTCTGACATGGAAAGAGGAAACCCAAATAAACACTGTGGCAGAGTCCACACGGGCTGGGAAAGATATTTAACTAGATGAAGCAGTGGGCAGGAAGAGCCTCACCTTGTTTTCATAGCTGATAAAAGCTGGGCTTCCATGTGGAAATAATCCTTCTGTAGCGTACAGGCTGCCTGTGGCAGTGCATTCTCAGTTAGCATTCCGAGTACTAATATAAGGTCAAAGTAAGCAGCTCTTATCCAAAGCATTTGAATAAATATTTTGATGGAGTAGCATTTCAGGGCAGCTGAATACCAGCACTGCTCTCTCTAGGGACAAATAGTGTTTAAAGATCTTAGCATGGTGCTTTACTACAGCCAGTGATTAAGTACTCACTCTACATCCTGGCCTGAAGATTGCAGCACTGCCTAGGAACAGACCTTGCACTTGGGCCTATTTAGCTTTTAGCAGGGAAGGGAGGATTTAAGAGGTTTTCCAAAGCAATTACTGTTTGGAAGCATTTCAGGGTAGAACAGGAAAATCAAGGCAGCTTCTAAACCAAGTTTCCTCGACCCACCTCCCCTGTTCAGACGTGGAGGGGCCAGACACCAAACTTAGTCTAGACCTGTCCTGTATGCCCCAGGGTAATTAGCCTAAACCTAAATTGTGGCCTACGAGTGCAAAGTGGCTTCAAGTTCAAATTTGACTTTAGCTCAGAGACTCACCAATGATGTGCTGGGCTGTGTTGTCGTTGTCTGCAATGCTTTGTATCTGACCTTTCAGGGAAGTGTATGTCAGGGTACAAGCAGAGTAACCCAGCTGAGGGAGTCCTGCTGACCTCCTGGAGCACGTGCTCACCATGTCTTCTAAAGCTTCTTTATACCTAAATCATACAAAGGTACATGTGCTCTGGCCATAACTGAGATTGGCTGGGGAAGGGGGCTTCTCCACATGCCTGTGGAGTGTCACCACAGCCAGCTAGCTGTAGTGACCAACGTTAGCCAGAGCTCTGTGAACTAAGCCTCCCTTCCTGGCTCTTTGGCAAGCATTAAGCTGCCCTGCAGCTGACCCATGAAATGCTGATCAGCACTACTCATTTTTCCCCTCTGATCAAAAGGGGATCATTGCTCTAGAGTTAACTCCCAACTGAAAACACTGGCTGGCCTCCTCTACTCCTTGCAGTAGACCTGGCTGTTATTTGGATCTCAGATTCTCTTCCATGCCCAGAGGAGATTCTTGCCACTTCTCCCACAAAAACCAGTGCCCACATACTCATTCTTCCCCTTCTGGAAACTCAAAGTAACCCCCCTGGTACTCCTGCACCTTTCACAGGAGGACCTTTGTTACCTTTTTTTAGCCTACATACAAACCCAGGTAAGCTACATGAGGTGCTTCACAGATGCCTCTGGTCACTAGCAGGACTGAGGCTATGATGGTAAGCTCATTCACCTGCACTTGTACATCCTGCCTGATCCATAAGCAGTGTCTGTGAACAGAAACCAAATGAGCCTGTGGGTGTGGAAACAGCAGCTGTGATAACTTGGCAGATCTCAAGCCATGGAGCAGAGCTACAACACCCCTAGGAAGCTGAGTGGAAAGCAGCTGCCTGGCAGCAAGGAGGTTCAGTTTTGTGAACCCTCCAATTGTTTCACAGAGGGAAAACCCATGTGTAATGCTTCATGGTGTAGAGGGGACAGAGATTCTAGCAGTTCATCCTATAGAAAATACAGAAGCTGTAAAGGCACTCAAGCACTTTTCCTATCTCAGGGTATTCCTTTTGTCCAGGCTCCCAGCAGAGCAGATTCACGTATCCTCGGTTTCGCATGGATGCAAGACTAGGCAAAGTTGTGCTACTGGTGGCTGTGGTGTGGTGGCTGCAAAGAGGACATGGGCACTCCTGCTGCTGCTCATCACAGCCACACTCTCCAGGTTATCTGCAGTGGGGTAATGAAATGGATGTTTGCAAGGACAGATTGGTCAGGCTAAGTCAGTAAGAAGCAGATATGCCATGCTGCAGGCTGAAGGGGGGAGTGTGTGTGGAGGGAATGGCAGGGAATGGCTTAAACCACCAGTGACATACAGTCCTGTTGCCAGGACATGGGGTTAGGCTACTGTGGAGAACATTATATCGGATAGAGGCCTTCAGTCTCCAAAAAGCACCGTTAATGGAGTCTGATGAATGAGAGAGGCAGACAGAGAGAAATCCTCTACAGCCTAGCAAAAAAGATGTCTAGATCAAATGTAGGATTTCCTTTTTAAAATCTGCCTCCTAACATCATTTTGCTCATTCCTCTGGGGATCTCAAAACACTTTAAACTCCTGAGAACTTACAGTTCCTCCTGAGAAAGCTATTAGCTCTGACTTATGCATGCAGAAACTGAAGCAGTCTAAGTAACTTCTTTTCTGTGAGGTGTTAGTAAAAAGCCTTGAGGAAGGCACCCAAGAGTCCTCCAGCTCTTAGAAGCACTTCTCTCATCTGTTACTGAGCACATGATGAAAGCATCAGCTTTGGAATACTTCGGTTCCCTTCTAATGCTTTAATAACTCTTTTAGAAGGAGCAGTTCTCTCCCTTCCTCAGTGACTTAGTAGGCAGCTTCTCCAAGGGTTCCTAGAATTTCTTCTTTTCATGCTGGACAATGTGGTCTTGCAAATGAGAGCAGATGCTCTGGATGGTATATTCAGCATATCCATTTTCATCAGGCCCAGCACTCGGAAAATCTCCCTGGGATGAAACACAGTGAATTGAAGGTTTAATACTGGAGTGAATGCTGTAACTGGGGACGTTTTAGAATACTGAGAAAGGAGAATTTAGATCCTCTGACTTGATTCCATTTTCTTACAAAAGGTTGTTCAGTCTAATTGGAGTGGTCCCAAAAGTTACTCTCCAGTCTGGCTTCACAGTTGGTTGTGCCCAAAGAACCAGCAGTCTCCTTCTGTTCCAGGAACGCCACAGTTCCCCAGAGCTGCTCAACAGGAATTGAGGTTGCCCTTGCCTGCAGACTAAGGTAACTACTGGGAACACAACTTCTGGGCCACACTGTTGCTTAAAGCTTGGCTCTAATGACTCACTTCAGGATGTCTGGCTACAGTTTCAAATCTTGCAAAACCTCCTTTACCTGCATGAAAGAGGAGTTACCTCTCTGGCAGTTAATGGAAAAGCACAGACTGAAAAAGCAAGCTATGTGCCTCTTCATGCCCTGTTAGCACACGTGTCTTTTAGTGCTATTACTCACTACATTGTACACTTATTTAAGTAGATATTTATTTGAGTAGATACAGCCCCTCTTATACTTAAAAAGATGTCTTTGTAGAGAATTGCAGTTTTCCTTTGGCAGACACTATACCAGCAAGGGCCTACAGCTGTTACTGAGGCCAACTGCTCAAACAAAAGCTTTCCATTCTTTTGGTTGGTTATGTGTTTTAACGACCTGGGACCAGAGAATGAGTTTCCTTCTCAGGCAGGTTTCAGAAGGTGCAGTTGTGTCTCCCTAGAAATTACATGAAGCCTACTTTCTGCTCCCTCTTACACATGTTCCCGTAGGAACATCGGATGTGAGGGGTGACGGGGTGATTCAGAGAAGCCATTCTGAGGTAACCATCTTCTCTGGGCCAGGAACAACCCCACTCACCTGCTGCAGCAGCTGGGTTGGCCAGGGCTGGTCTGGGGCCCAGCAGGGAGCTGTTCCTGCACACAGTTCCAACAGGCTTTGTGCATGGGCTCCTTCACTGGGTTTTCCAGGCTAAGAGAGGAGGGGACAGGGTTTCTGTTAACACCAGACTCAGGCACTCAGATTGATGGAACCGTTCCTCTTGGTTCTTATTGCGGTTCATGCCTTTGAGCATTCCCTTCTCTTAGTCTTTACTCCTAACAGGCACAATACACCTCACCTGTCTCTAACTCACGGAAATCTTCCTCAATTTTGGCTTTCTAAAGTGGATTCCTTCCTTTCAACCCTGTTCACAGCCCCCAGCCCCCAGCCCCCAGCCTGTCTAACGGAGGGGTAAGAACAGCATGGCATTTACCCAGGAAACTTCCCAGACCCTTAGAGAAGATCAACAGAACGTTTCTCTGTGTTTGCCCTGAGCATCAGTCACTTAACCAGACCTTCAGCTACATGCAGACATCTCAGGGGAGATCTCCACCAAAAGTCTGCTTTGTTCATGGCACAGTCACAGCTTATGCAGCTGAAGGCTCTACATCTTTCAATGTTAGTGTTACCTGACATCATGGTTATGAACTTCTTAGTAAATCACAAAGCAATGAGTAAATTAAGCTCCAACATACCTTTTTTTTAATATATTTCAGGAGCTACCTTATTTTCTTGTTACTTCTCCTGTTACTTCCACTCCTTTCCACGTTCTCCCATGGAACCATAACGTGGCAGAGAAAAGCCAAGCCGGAACATTCACCCATAGACCCCAACGTGCCTGGGAGCCCTGCCCGCAGCTTGCAGTCACCACGCGGTGGGACTCCACGCACAGCGCTCGGCTTGGGAATGGCACCGGTTATTCCACAGAGCCCTTGGGGCGGGCCGGCTGTAGAAAGGCGCAGTGCAAGCGAGTGAGCAGGCACGGTAACGCGGGAGAGAAGTTCAACACCGGCCCCGCGCGGCTGCTGAGGCCAAGGGCAGCTCCACACAAACCGCTCTGGGCACGGGCAGAGGCCTTGCCTCGTCCTCCTGCTCCCGCGGAGCGCGGCTGACACCTAGTGACGGCGGGGAGCGGCGGCTCCTGCTCCGCCACAGCGCCCAGCCTGGGCACGGAGCTGCGCCCGCAAACGTTAATGCCACCCCGGTATTTAGCCCTGGGCAAGCGCTGCTGGCAGCGCCCAGGGAGACCCCCAGGCCCCGCTTCCGCCCCTTCCCCGTACCGGGCCGAGGGCCCGCAGCTCCTAGCCGCGGGGGCCGGGTCTCCCGTCACGGAGCCGCCATCAGCCCGCCACAGCTTCAAACGGGACCGAGCCATGGCGCCACGGGGGGGGAGCAGGGGCGAGCCGGCTGCCGTGGGCCCGGGGATGCCCCGCACCCGCCCTCAGGGTGGCCGCACCTCGCTGGCACCCAGGAGCACTGTAAGGTCTCCTGCAGGGCGCTGCCGCCTCCCGGGTGCGGCCTCGCTGATGGAGCTCGTCGGGTCGAACACCCCCCCGCGCCGGCGGCTATGGGCCGTCCCGCACCGGGGAAAGGCCGCAAGCAGCGGGGTCCTGCTCTCCCCTCCCTCGCGCATGGGACGCGCCGGGCAGAGGCGGCGCGGCTGGGATGGCCTGGCCCGGCCCATTGGAGGCGAGGGGGGACGGGGCCGTGAGGAGAAAGGGGGGCCCGGCCCTCTCTACCTGCCCCGCCATTGCGGTGCTCCCTATGGGCAACAGCTGCGAACGAGCCGGGCGGCCTCGGTCTGCCCAGCGGGGCTGAGCCGAGGAGCAGCGGTGGCTGTACCCGGCTGCCCCCGCTCCCCAGCAAGGGCAGCAGATCCCCCATGGCCCGCGGGCTGGGGCCGAGCGGCCTCGGACCTGAAGGCTCAGTGGCTGGCAGGGTGTTGAAATCAGACACGCCTGAGGGAATGAGGTGGGAAGGGTGACTCCGCAGAGCTGGAGAGGCTCCGGGGAGCGCTGCAGGGGTCGCAGCGGTGAAACACCCTTCCATCGTGCTTTGGTCACCTGGGTTTGCCCGGTTTTCCTGCCGGTGGACCCAGAAAGCAGCGGCTGCCTGCACTGCCATAACCATGCCTTGACTGCGCCGGGATTGGGATTAAACCTTCCGGAGGGCAAAACACCCGGTGTGGGAGGAGGCTCCCTGTGCACCAATAAACAAGTTGCCTTTTTTCTCCTTCCCAGCACTTCTTTTCCTCTTAATGTATTTCCCCAGCACCCAGTAACACCGACTCGTGCAGTCGGGTGGAGCCGGGAAGCGCTGGGGCACCCCTTGCCCCCGGCTGCACACACACGGTGACCCGCGCTCAGCCCCATGTGTGCAAGGGACAGGCATGAGAACCGGGGAGCTGGGGCCTTGATCCACCCCTTGTAAACCAGCCCTGGCACAGCTCCGGCCTCCAAAGCCTGTGAAAGGCTTCAGATGTCTGGGTGTTGTGGCCGGGGATGAAAGGCACAGGACTGGCACTGATGTGAGGAGGGACAAGGCCGTTCCCAGCCCTGATGAGTTACAGCTTCCCAGCTGGGCTGTGTGCACAGCACCGCGGCTCCCCGCCTGCTGCCCGTGCACGGCAAAGGGTCCCAGGTGTGTTTAAAGGGTTTAAGGAGCTGCCAGCATCGCACAGGGTTTGCGGCAGGATACGGGTGCAGTTAATGCAGTTCAGCTGGTGCGTTGTAACCCTTTTAGCTGTCATAAATGATTGAATGCTGGGAGTAGCCATAGCCTGAAACTGTGTCTGCCCTGCTGTGTCCCTGCAGCACAAGGCTCTGTCAGAGTGATCTTAAACCATGGCTCTTCCCTGTGAGGGTGCTGAGGCGCTGGCACGGGGTGCCCAGAGAAGCTGTAGCTGCCCCATCCCTGGCAGTGTTCAAGGCCAGGTTGGACACAGGGGCTTGGAGCAAGCTGCTCCAGTGGAAGGTGTGGCAGGGGTTGGAGCTGGAGGAGCTTTAAAGTCTCTTCCACTCAACCCAGTCTGGGATTCTATCCTTTCCTCAAGCCCCTGGGGAGCTCTGAAAGTCATCCCATCAAAGAGCAATAAGGGAAAACTGCTTAGCTTGGGCAGCACTGCAGCTACATCAGATAATGCCTGGTCCTTGGCTGGAGAAGGATGCTGCTGAGAAATGACCTCGGGAAACCACCCATCCCAGCTCTTTCCTCTCACTTGAAGCACTCCAGGGCCTGTCCAGTGTGTTCGGTTTGCCCTGTCCTCAGGGGGAATTCACCTCCTCCCGAACACAGAGCTATGTGGTGCAGTGGCACAGGCCTCAGCACAGGCAGGTGGACACGGGGTTTGGGTGTGGGGTTGATTTAGTTTAACTGTTTTCCCATGGGAACACATCTCGGTGCAGCCCTGGGCAGGAGCAGGGCTGGCTGCTCACCGTGCACAGGTTGGCAATTGTGTCAAACTTCCCAAAGACACCATGTATGCAATGCCTGGGAGAGGCAACTGCAGCAGCTTTTGGTGGCACCTGCATGGAAAACTGAACAGCAGGAGAAGGTGATGGGGCTCTGTGCATGTGAAGCATCTATGTGTGGGTTCCTCCCAAAGAGCTCCTACACCTACTTTGAGGGGTGGTTGCTCTGCTCAAAGCCACAGGACGGGGCAGGAAAGAAACTCCTCATGAGAAATAAACCCAGGAAAGCTCACTATGGGACCAGGCTGGCCCAGGAACGAACTCCCCCCAGTGCTCCCTGTTCAGCTTTGCACAGTGCCAGACCCTTCTGCTCCTTTCTGCTGCTCAGCCTCGTGTGAGGAAGGTGAGGGTGGGGAAATAGCATTTACAGAGAATAAGACAGCACAGCTCTTGAGGTGACTTCAGTTTGCTCACATCTACCTGTGTCAGTGTGGGGCCCGCCATTCCCAGCCTATAAATCCTCATCCCAGAGGATGCAATTGTATATATTTAAATATACATGCATTTGCCCTGCATGTATTTCCCTTCCCAGGTGACTGGTGACATGAAGAACTGTAATAGCAGGCTGTATTTGTAATGCTTTTCCTACAGATTTCTGCAAGGGAATCTGGTTCCTGGGTGGTTTTAACTTGCCACAAAGGCACAAGACCTCAGGAGCACTGGTAATAGGCAGGGTGGGTTCTTTTTAATCTACTGTTTTAATGAGCTTCATCCATCTTTCTGATTAGATTAATCTCATTTATTTCAGCCAAGCCATCCAGCTGAAATCCCAACAGAGGAAATTGGGATTTTGAGTCTCTCGGGGCGAGTGTTTGAGTATCAGGCAGCCAACTCCACAGGGACATTTGCAGTTTGCCCTTTTATCACCTCACAAGTTTGTAACCCTGATGATCACATTGGAAAGGGACCATCCAAGCTCTGAACCTGTCTGCATCACCCACAGCATCAGTTATGTGCTGTGGAGAGCCCATGTGTCTCTCCTCTGCTCTTTTTGAGCAACTTCCCTAAGGAAACAAAACCAACCTAGCGGGGAGGGCTCAGCTTTCCAAAACAGCTCCCATTTTCCCTACAGGAGCAGAGATAGCTCCACGGCTGGAGCATCTTCTCCAGTGGAATGGCCACGCTTCTGCAAACCCACCAGCATGACCCCACCAGGCACAGTGAGGCAGCAGAGGGTGGGAAGGTTCCACTTGTTCAAACAAGCTGCAGCCCATGGAAAGGGAAATGGTTTAAAAGCTGCTGTTGATTTTTCAAGCCTGACAAATGTGAAAGTCTCCATTTAGAGGAGTCAAACCAGCAGTGAAATGGGTCCCTATCTGCACAGCCACACACTGATGGAGGCAGCTGAAAGCAAACTTCCTGCTGAGTCCTGGTCCAGATCACCTACGAGCACAGTGCACCAAGCTGTGAGCAGCCGCCTGGCCATGGAAGGTTCTCTGCAAACATGCAAACCCTGTACCAGCATGAGAGGTAAAGCCCAGTTGGTGTTACAGCCCCTCACTTCCAAGAAGTGGAGCTTGGAGCCTACAAGCTACAGCTTTGGCTCTGCTATGAGGAAGGCAATCAGGGGGAAGGGCAGAAAACATTATCAGGGAGGATGTGGAGGGCAGAGCCAGGAGTTTCCCTCTGCCCCATCAGCCAGGAAAGCTGATCTTGCAGGAGCCCCTGGGATTGGTTTTGTGCTGGATGCTGGTGGATCTGGGAGCAGACAGGTGGATCCTGAGGAGCTCACAGCTTCTGAAGTGGTGTTGTCCACCTTGTCCAGGTGAGAAGGTGTTGTGGCATTGGGTCTGCTGTAGCCTGATTTTGGTTTGAACCCTTTGGAGAGGTATCTGCTGCAGTGATGGCTCTGGGGTGGGTGTGCAAGGTGTCTACGTGCTGTAACACACCGCATGCTTCACCAATGACTACAGCATCTATTTATTCCCTTCTCCAAAGCTGGTGCGTGACCTTTTCCATGAGACATCCCATACACATGAGCTGGCAGTTGCCACCTCAGTCACGACACCCATGTCCAAGCCGTGGGGACTGGCCACTGTGAGCAAACCATCAGCCATCCTGCCCAGCCTCTGCGGCCAGCTCCTGATCTTGGGGCATTTCACAGTGATCTCATCATCCATACACTTAGGGGATGGGTTGGTGCTGGGTAAACTGAGGCTTGGGGAGGTTTGGCTTGTGGTCACATAGGCAGTCTGACTGGAGCCCAGGTGTCGTGGTTGGGTGATGGGCATGGATCCAAGGAGATGCTCCTTGTTCTTTCACCCATTTGGACATCTCAGGACCCAGAATCAGTTTTGGACCTCATGTGCTGGCTCTCGGTACTCACATTTGCTGACTTCACTTAATTATCGGAGCACTCAGTGCAGAGCTCAGCTCTGGTGACGCTGTGGTATGGGGTGGCCCAAACCACACACAGTGCTCAGGGAGGGATTTTGATCCCTAAAAAAATAACAAGTTCAAAGGTGGGTTTTGGCTTAATGCGGTTTATCTAAATTGCTTGATGTTTGCTAATCTGGATTAACACAAATGCTCTTGGAATGGCTGCTTGGGGAAGGGCTTGCTCTGCTGTTGGGAAGAGGACAGGCTTTTCTAGAAGTGAAAGCTTTGACCAGAAAAGGAAATAAGAGCCAGGTCCTGGCTGGTGCTCAGTGTGTGTGAGCTCTGTGAACAGAGCAAGTCTGTTTCTATCCCTGCTGGCCAAGGGGTCCCTCAGCACCTCCATAAACTAATGACTGATCAGCTTCCCCTCTGCCAGCAGAGGATTAATCCCCTCTTCTCTCTGGGGTGATGTGAACCCCTCTTTTGGCTGTTATGCCAAAGTGGTTGGCACAATTAGTGAAGGTGAAGGTAAACTGGAGGTCAAGCCCAGATTTGAAGGTGGTGGTGGTTGGCGTGAGCGTGACCCAGAAGCCATGTGATGTGGGTGACGTCCTGGAGAAGCAGGTGATCTCCCCGTCCTCCCCTTTCCAAAGGCTGGGATTAGGAGAGATTTTACAGCTCACTGCCCAGCCTCATGTTAAGTTTAGGTTTGCAATGGCTCAACCCCCCTGGCCCCTTGTCAGGAAGGACTTTTGGGTCTTTTGTGGCCATTTTGCATGTTAGCAGGGCAGCTCATGCCTGCCGGGGACCTGACTATGGGAGGGATCACCCCTCTGCCATCTGTAGGGACCTCTTCCCACCTTGAGAACAGGCAGAGAAACACCCAGTGTGGAAACTGGGACTCATGGAAAGGGATTTCAAAGCCCAGCACTCTGGAGAGGGTTGTCTCATGCTTGTGCATTCACTTGGGATCTGGGTGCACTTTTGTGTCCCACAGAATGCTTCTTGTGCAGCCTCAGGCTGGTCCTTGCACCTTGGAGCTTGGTTTTTCCCATGCAGTGGGGAGAGCAACCTTTTCCATCAGCTGCCTGTGATCAAGGATGCTCAGGTGCCATAGGAGAGGGCAGACATCCATTGGGTCAGCTCCATGAAGGATCCAGCTCTCGGCAGCCACAAGCAGCAGCAGGAAAGCAAAGTGCTTCTGCTGAGCTGAAATGGAAGTTGTAAGTGGGACCTGATCGCTGCCCAAAAACCAAAGGACTCCCTCCTCCTCCTCCTCCCCTGCCCCAGTGCAAACAGCAGATTAACAATTTATTTGACGTGTTGTGGCTGGTTGGTTTCTTCACCCACTCCCCTGATCAGAGGGAATAAGCGTCGCAGTGTGCAAGAATGTTCATTTCAGGTGAGGGTAAATATAGAAAGGAAAACCTGCTGAGAGCAAGCCATTTATTTCTGCGTTTGGAAGCCTCTGCTCATAAACAGGCAGTCACAGCCATTTGGAAAATCCCAGCGTGGTTCCCTTGGCCATCCCAGAAGAACATTTACTTTCCTGGAGGTTAAGAAGTTCATTTTAGATTAAAAAAAAATTAATAATAACATAATAATGGCATCTCCCAGCTGCCCTCGGGGGTTCAGGGCTTGTTGACACACTGAGGCTGCTGTGTCCTCACGTGGAACTGCTCCAATGCAGGATCACAGAGATCCTGTAGGGCTTTCCCAGCTGGCAGTGCTATGGGGGAACCTTGGTTTTGGGGTTCCCCTTGTTTCCCCAGCTTATCATAGAATGGTTTGAGTTGGAAAGGACCTTAAGATCATCCAGTTCCACAGGCAGGGACCCCTTCCACTGGAGCAGCTTGCTCCAAGCCCCTGTGTCCAACCTGGCCTTGAGCACTGCCAGGGATGGGGCAGCCACAGCTTCTCTGGGCACCCTGTGCCAGCGCCTCAGCACCCTCACAGGGAAGAGCTTCTGCCTTAGATCCAACCTGAACTTCCCCTGTTTCAGTCTGAACCCATCACCCCTTGTCCTATCACTGCAGTCCCTGGTGATGATTCCCTCTCCAGCATCCTTGTAGCCCCCTTCAGATATTGGAAAGCTGCTTGTGTTGGGCTTTGGATTTTGTCAGACCTTTTACCCATGTGTAGGGTTAGAACACCCAGGTTTTGGGGGTGCTGGTGGTGAGGATGCAGTGTGGTACTTGTAGGGATCTCAAGAGCCCTGTGCTCGGGAGGCTGGGGCAAAGGGATGATCCTGTCACACTGAGCTTGTGCTGGACCAGAAAGCATCTGAGGGTTTTGGGAGAGCGTGCCAAAGACAAGAGGAGAGTGTGGACCGCAGGAGCATCCATCAAACAGGCCAACAGCCAGGGTAAGGCTGTGCCACACTGCTGCAGCAGCATGGGAGAGACACTCCAAAATGGCATCACAGGAGGGGGTTGAGGAAGGTCTTGGCCAGGCCCTGCATCCCTCCTCTATCCTGAAAGCAGCGCTAAGGAAAACCATGTGGGGAGAGCAGCCAGCTTGAATTGGACGGCTGCCCCACGGCTGCTCCCCATGGCTGGCACCGGCTGAGCAGGAGCCAGCTCCCAGCTCTGAAGTTTCCTGCAGTCAATAAGGGTCTCTCCGTGTTTTCCACAGGCTCTGGATTTGGCTCGGGTTTGCCTTGGTTTCCGAAGGCAAGAGGCAGTTAAGTCTCTTGGAAGAATGAATTAATTAGCAAATGCCTTTGGTCAGGTCAGTGCCCTCGAGTAAAAGCGTGTTTCATGCTTTAAAGCAGAGCCTCTGCATCCAGGTAAGCTTTAAAAAGCTTGTATTACCCTCAGTATTTTAAGAGTTTCACATACATCATCCTGGAGGAGCCCTTTCTAAAAAAAAAAAAGAGGAAAAAAGCCTCCCCCAAGCGTGGTGTTGACTCTAAGGTAGCATTTGTATAAGCAACATAATATTGACGCAGTTGGCTGAGGTCTGGCTGGGGCTGTTGGAAATAAACTGCTGCCTTGTTAAATTGTCACTGGAAATGCAAGTGGGAAAAGGACTCACATCTTACACATAAAATGCTGCTTTACTACAGCAGGAAAAAACTCAGGAATTAATAGGTCTCCTTCTGCTCGAGGGTGTTGGATTTAACCCCGAGTAAGATTCATAAACTATTTTAAGGAGAGAAGTGCTACTTTTAAACACTTGTGTCTGGGTCCTGGAGTTAAAGTGGTGTCACTGGTGCTGAGTTAACCCTAAAGTCCTCATGTGCTGGCCCCGGGATCATGCAGGCGCAGATAGTGCTCTTGTGGAATATACAGACACATCAGCACCTGATAAGCGTGTGTGAGGTTGGTTTTGACGAGTATTAAGCACAGTGTGTTCCAACAGCTTGTGTCAGAAACGTTTCAGGCCTCAAATTCTTCAGCTTTGAAGAAGCTCTTCCCTGTGAGGGTGCTGAGGCGCTGGCACAGGGTGCCCAGAGAAGCTGTGGCTGCCCCATCCCTGGCAGTGCTCAAGGCCAGGCTGGATGGGGCTGGAGTAACCTGGTCTCATGTGAGTTGTTCCTGCCTGTGGCAGAGGGGTGGAAATGGGTGATCTTAGGGTCCTTTCCAACACAAACTATTCTATGAATCAAGCTGAACCCTGAGCTGGATTTTGTGTGTAGGACATGAAATGCATTTAAAACAAAACACTTGCTCCGAAGCTGTGCCTGGGCTGAACATGAAGCAGACACAGAGCGTTGCTGAATCCATCTGGAGGGTAATCCAGTGCACCCCGAAAGACTCCTTTGGATTTCAGTAGCTGTAAGAGCTATTATCAGGCTATCTTCAGTGGGAAATGTGATTAACAGAGCTTTAACGAGTGATCTATCACTTTCTTTTCTACCCAAAGCCCTTTTTCCTTCTCCACCCACATCCTGATGATGTGCCAGTTGACATACATGTGCTTATGGAAAAGGAGGATGAGATAAAAGCCATATGGAGCATGGAGCAAGTCAGTGGCATGGGGTCCAACTCACCAGTGTAATTATACATGCTCCAGTATGATTTCCCAGTAATTATTCTGGAATAAACCCCTGCCTATTTCTGTAAGAGCTTATGTCACCTGGAAAGCTGTTATAAATTCAGCTGGAAAAAGGGACCCTTATTCTGGGATAAGTGTGGTTAGTGGTTAGCTGGGAATAGGGCTATTCCTGGTGCTGCCATCGACCTTCCTGATGACGCTGGTTAGGTCACCTCACCTCAGTGTGTGTCACCTTCTGCAGACTGGGAATTACAAACAAGGGCACTTTGGGAAGCTTCGTGACACTGGAAAAAAGGTGTCAGAGGGTGACAGGCAGACATTTAGTGGGACTTGGGGCTTTTTTATCCACATTGGAGGCATCTTGATAAATGGGGCTTTGGGAGAAATGAAGGATGAAGCCGGGAGCTGGTGATGGGGACTGGTGGCATCAGTCAAGTCCAGGCTGTTGGTGCGTTACAGAGAATACTGTTTTCCTCTCTGTTTTTAAAATAGTCTGTTTTGTTCTGAGCTCTAGACCACAGCCTCACTAGAGCATCGAAATGTCTCTGCTCTGTCTTCTTGCGCCAGCTCCTAGTGTGCAGTGTGAGGATACGGTACCAGCACCCACCACCCCAGCTGCTGGGTGCTCTGGGTGCTGTGAAGAGGTGAGGTCCTGCCTGGGACTGGCAGTATTGTGCCTCTGTGAACCAGAGAGGAAGGGAAATCTCCTGACTTGCAGCATTGTGTCCTCTTTTTCTTCCAATATCCTGTCTGATTCACTTGCTGCTCCTGCAAGCCCTCAGGTCTTTTATGGGAGTTTTGCTTTTGCCTGTTACTTCTCAGCAGCTTCTTGTGCTTAGAAACCTCTTTTGGCTCCAGCATCATGCAGGTATATGGTCAGAGATGAAGATGCAGCTCACTCACAGCATAGGGCATTGAATTCATGCTAGAGATGGGGAGGTCTAGTTCCAAAGTCTCCTTTAGTTTGCAGATAGCACAGGGGGGCTCACAAGCCACAACCCATCAGCTTTGCCAAAGCAGGAGCTGCCCATGGAGCAGATGGACCAAGGTGCTGATGGTGAGAGGTGAAGGGAGAGTCTGTCCCGGTGCATTCCCACGCGCTCCATCCCGGCGTGAGCACTGGAGCAGGACTCGTGCTGCTCCTCTTGGGCTTGAGCCAAGGAGGCAGAGGGGAAAAAGCTCTTTACAGCCCATTAGACCTCCCCAGAGCCGCTCAGCCCCTCTCCTAATAAAAGTGGTGGTGGAAGCCACAGAAACATTACGGCTGGTCTGCAGAAGATGCCAACCCACTGCTCCATGTACCTCCCCAGTGGCTTTGCCAGAGCTGCTGACCCTCCCGGCAGCCCCGGCTGCTGGAATTCCCTCTGGGAACACAGGGCCAGTCCCCTGTCTGTCCTGAGCTCCCCCAGCAAAACATACATGGGAGAGTTCCAAGTGCAAATGTGTGTGTGCTAATGGGAAATGAATTGCCTCTTGCCCCGAAGCTTTGCAGCTTGAGGAAAACAAGGCCGGGTCTAGGAATGACCTCATATTGCCTCCCAGGGAATGTTTTGCCAGATGAAGGGGGGAGAAGCAGCATCAGGACTGCACAATGTATGTATCTCTCTCCCTGTGTAAACATCTCTGTAGCTGCAGAAACCTCTTAAACCCCTGAATGAGAGAAGCGCTGCTTTGATCTGTGGATGTGGTTGTTGTTTTCCAAGTGCAGAATCCGTTCTTTTTTTAATTTTCCTTCAAATTAAAAAAATGCCTGTTGTGATCTTTTGCTTTTATTCCTTGGCGAAGGGACGGGAGCAGGGTGCAGTAAATTCTCATTCCTCCCCATGTAACCGCTTCGGCATGGTTGACAATCCCTCGCTGGCTCTTCAGCGCCGCAGCACAATGGACCGAAACTTCTGGCCCTACATGAAGCCAAAGCAAATGGATTTTGCCCAGAAGTGCACAACGGGGAGTGGAGGCAGTGGGAAGGAGACTCCTGTCGCCTCCTTCCCTGCCAGAAACACGCATAGAGACACACACGTGTGTGTGCACAAGGCTTGGGATGGAGGGGTTGTCCCAGTGCTTTTGAAGGGCTCCAGGGAGGGCTCCTGGGAATGGATCCCTGCAACCCTGCAGCAGCAGGAGCTGGTGAGGAGCCATCGGGGCTGAAGCACTGGGTTGTCTTGCAGGAGGTTTGAGTGTGATTCATGGCTCTCCCTCCAGACTCCCTGTGTGATCTCAGGACTCTCCGTCTGCACTCTGGATGTCCCTGTGCTCGGAGGGGAGCTGTGGCAGCCCTGGGACCTCCATCAGCCCTTCTGCTCAGCCACTCCTCAGGCTTTGGGAAGAAAACAAGATTATGTATTTATCTGGGGAGTTTCCAAGCGTCAGCAGCTTGCCCTAACCCTGCTGCTGTGCCATGGTGCTTCACAACCCTGTCGGAGGAGTGAGACATGGGGTTTGCAACCCCTTTGCTCCCTATGGTGTGAGCGATGCTGCCTTCAGCTGAGGACCTACCTTCAACAGCAAAACGCAGCCCTCAGTGCAAGGCACTGGTTGAACTGGGAGCCTTTGGCTGGAGATCTGTCCCCACCGGGCAGTCTGGGTGTGAGCAAGGAGTTTGCTGTCCCCCTGTGCTGTCATGTGGCTGCCCGGTGTCTTGGCGTTGTGATTACATATGATGCTGTGTATTTAAACTGGTTTATGGATGTTTATACTAATGTGTAAACCTGTAATTTAGAAGCTCGGTTATAAATCAACATCGCTGAAGGTCTTGTCCCTTGTGCCTTGAGATCAGTTTCCAGATTTAGAAGATAGGAAAAATGGAGGACTGTTTAGTTTTCCTCTGGTTATGCTGATAAAGGATCATGGGATGGGATGTGTCCCCCACTCTGAGGTGTGGTGGTTGGGCACAGGGATCCCAAGCAGAGAGTTCCCATTTTGACTCATTTTGGCCCATTTTAATGGCCCCGAGCTGCACCAGAGGAGGTTTAGGTTGGATACTGGAAACAATCCCTTCCCCAGAGGGTGCTCAGGCATTGGAACAGGCTGCCCAGGGCAGGGCTGCAGGCACCGTCCCTGCAAGTGTTCACACAGTGTGGAGATGAGGCCTCAGTGCCATGGGTTAGGGGTGGCCTTGGCAGGGCTGGGGTAAGGGTTGGACTGGATGAGCTGAAAGGAGCCAGGAGCCTCCTCCTGTGGGGTGCTGAGTGGGATAGCCCATTCCCACTGGTGGGTCATGATCCTTTCCTGATGCATCCTAACAATGACACCTCCATATTAGTATTTTATATATATAAAAGTCTATTACAGCTTTAATAATCATTTCTGCATCTTAGTCCCTTCCCAAGCTGCCCTGGAGCCTGGCTGTTCCGGGAATGGTTGTACACTACTCTTTTGATTCCCTGTCATGTAGCAAGATGTGCTGTGAGTTACTGCACTGGTCGTGTTGGTGCAAGTGCTTTTCCTCTGGATTTCTTACCCAACTGGGCTAGGGCAGAGCCAGTTGTCTCTGTTGAGAAATCCCTTTTAGCTAGGATAGGCTGGAAGCTGCCTTGCCCTGAGCTGCCAGCCCAGTCAGACAAGAGCCCTGCAGACTCCCCTGGCTCCAGGTTTACCTGCAGCCATCATGCAGGTGTGAGTTTGAATGTTGGAGACTTATGCTGGGTGTAATGGGCTCATCTGTGCTTCTGTCCTTTGGCTGATGCTGGTCAGCCTGGAAGGGGTTGGCTCCTGCATGGGTTTAGGGCCCCAATGCTTAGTGTGCTGGACCCACTGGCAGCCAGCAGAGCTCGGGGGGTGCAGGATAGCTCTGCAGGGCTGGGAGGGTCTAACACTTGGCCTCTGCCTTTGGAAAGACCCAGTGTGTGGATGAGCTCCTGGTTTCCACATGGGATGCTCTCCTGGGCCAGCCATGCTGCATCTGCCCCGTCTGAAGCATATCTGCTCTTGCAAACCCACCCCCTGAGGGAAGATCCCATGAAGGCAGCCCAAGGCATTTCTGTAGGGAAAGCATAACCAGACCCAGAGACTCCTCAGTATCCTCCTGTCCAGCTGAGGTCCCTCCCCTTCTCTCCACAGCAAGATGAGAGCTGGTGCCTTGGCTTAGCTGGACACCTTCCACCACCTCCAGCCCCCTTTATTGTATCATTAGGACAAAAGGGGATATGAAAGGCTACAGGGGCAGCAGGGTGGGCTGGGAGGACCCCATGGGCAGGATGACCACTGGCTCCATGGGACCCCATGTTCCTGAGCAGGTGGAATCACCATAAACCTTAATCCCGGCTACGTTCCCAGCTCCCAGCCCTATCTCCCGCTGCAGTTTCCCAGCTGATGATGCCTCTCCTGCCTCAGGGAGCAGGAACACCCTGGAACAGAGATGGTGCCAGCAGCTCCCATTGCAGGGGCAGTCATGGGGCATGGCAGAGGGTCCCTCTGCACCCCTGGGCTGCAGGGGGGCAGCCTGGGAAAGGCTCCTCCGAGCAAACAACACCCCCGGGATACTCAAAAGGTCTTTTTTCTTCCCCCTTCCACCCTTATTTCCAGCCCCTCCTTCCCCACCTCTCTCTTACAAATAGCAGAGCTGCTTTCTGATCCCAAATCCCACCATCGCAGCACCCCAAGATGCTCCCACAGCCGCTGAGCCCGGCCAGGTTGTGCCATCTGCAAACTCTGGTTTATGGGGTTTTCTTACATGTGTGTGTATATATGTGTGTGTGTGTGTATTTTTCCTTCCCCTTTTCCCCCCATTGCCTTTTCCCGTGCCATACACCTCCCCTTGAATGCCCCCCCCCCCCCCGCTTTGCCACCACCCCAAGCCTTCGGTGGCCGAGGGGCTGCGAGGTGGGTCTGGGGGTTGCGGGGGGCTTTGCATTGATGCATTGATCGCCCCTGGTCTCCGCCTGACCTCCCTGCTCCCAGGGAAGCAGTCTCCATGGCTACTGGCCCTTCTCCTCCAGAGTAGACTGTAAATTCCTGCAGGCAAAGCCCAGCCTTGGGGGTACGAGGGAGGGGGGAGCCGGGAAGGAGTAAACCAAAGCCAAATAGAAAGAAAGAAAGGCTGGGAGAGAGAGAGAGAGAGAAAAGGGCGTTGCTTGGATGGGGCTCTCCTTTCCACTCCCCTTTCTCAGGTCCCCAGCACCAGGGCAAGGCGCCTGCTTCCCCCCTCCAGCGCTGCTGCTCCTGCTCCTGCTCCTGCTGCTGCTCTCTTGCAAAACTGGAATTGGCTGGGATTATTTAAGGGGGGGAGGAAAAAAAAGGGAGAGAAGAAGGGATCAGAGCGGCCGCCAGAGAGAGGGCGATAGAGTCCACTTTCCTCCAACTGCCCTGGGTCTCCTTCCCTCGCTCTCTCCTCTTTAGCAACACCAAGAGCCCCAAACTGAACCCAGAGCAGCTTTTCCCATCAGTTCAGCTCCCTTCCCTCCCTCTGTCTCACACACGGCAAGAAGAGAGCCCCTTCCTCCCCTTGATTTTCCTTCGCATGCTCAGCCTCTTGTTTCCTTTAAAGCACTGGAAATCCCCCCCGTCTTGCCCCTTACTCCTCCATGCAGACTGGGATTGCAATGGGAGCTTTGCAGCTTGCTGGATTTTCCATCCTTTTCTTTCTCCTGCACTCTGGAAACACGCTGGCAAATAAAGCCAGTCAAGGTAAGAGAAAATCTCCCCAGCTCGAAGGGTTGCTGTTCGATGCGTGCGTTAGGACCTCTTTAGATGGGGGTTTTTAGATGCAGGCTGGAGGAATTAGCAGCAATAACAAGGAACAGTGCAGGGGATGTGAAATGGTGCTTGCAGATATTCTTGCTGCTGCCTTTGCTTTGGGGTTGTTTTTCTGTAAACTCTTTCAGGAGTTGTGCTTTTTGCACTTCAGGTTTTGGTTCGGACGCTTCCCCTCAAGGCAGGGGGTGCAGAGGCAGAAAATTTGGGTGGGCGAAGAAGTCTGCACCCATGGCAGGGAAAATGCGGCTGTTTGGGGGGGCTTTTCGGGGGTAGGGTGTCCGTGGGATGGGATCACACCCCCAGGGCTGCTTTGGGGCTGGGTTGGAGGGAAGAGACCGTGATGTCCGTAAGGCAGGAGGTTGTGTCTGTGGCTGTGTGTGCTGTACCCAGGCAGGGGCTGAATCTCCAGTGCTATGGGGGGGGGGTGGGGGGGCTGAACACAGCAAAGCCTGAAAAATACAGGAGCTCTTTCCCGATCTCTGGCAAAAAGAGAGAGGTCTGTCCCAGCGTTATCAACTTGAGGCGTTCTGCCCCACCACTCACGGAACTGAGCCTTGATTTCTCCATCCCAGACACACACATACAGCTTTATGTATGGTCTAAGCTATACCTTAGGTTTTCTATAGCACCTCTATATTTAGCACGGTTTTTTTCCCCTTACACACGCGCAGGAGCGTGCGCACGCACCCAAACACACACAGCCCTATGTGCAGGATCCCCTTGGCTCGCTCAAGGGGGGTTCCTCTTAACTCCCCACTGTGTATCTGTTGGGGTTTCGTTTCTTTTGTGGTGTTTCTTTCCATAGCACTCCACAGTGTGCAAGGTTTATCCAACCCAGCTTTGGCTCTTGCTGCTGTAGTAGCTGCGCATTTATGTGTACGGCGAGATTAAATAGAGTGTGAATGAAATATAGGAGCACAGGATAGGATTAGAGAGCTCTTGTAAGAGTGTTTCAGCCCTGTGCATGGTCGCCCTGAGCCCTGTCACCGACAAAGTTAGAAGGAATTTCAAGGCTATTGTCTTATCTGGCTTAAAGTGTTTCTTAAACAATAGGAGACTTTTCAGGAGGGCAGTCTGGGCAAGCACGGGGGACGTGTTCCAGGGCAAAGGTTTGGTAGGAAGGCATCCAGCTTCATGTAAAGCTTTATGATTTAGGCATAGAAAGGAATGCTTAGGTTTCTATCTCTCTCCCCCCCCCCCCCAATTATCTTGAGTGTATGCATTGCTTTCATTTCTTATCATAATATTTATTTATTAAGGCCTTTTGGTTTCCAGTTCCATTTAAGCCTGAGCCAGAATTGCATTAAAATAGCAAAGTAAAATTCCATCGTGCAGAGACTTGACAGATCCCTTCGGGGAAGGAGAGGGGTGGGGTGGGGGTGGAGAGAGGTGAGCTCAATCCTGCACCGGGGGAGGTCACCCGCCGTGTGCCCGGGATGCTGCTGGCGCATCCCAGCCCCTGGAGGAGCCACGGAGCGGAGCTGGGGGGTCCGGACACTGCAGTGGGGGGGGCTGTGGTGGAGAATTCATCCCTGGAGCTGCTGCCGTGGGGTTCTGAGGGCTGGAGAGAGAAGGGTGAAGGCTGGTGCCTGTGGGTGTGTGCGGGCTCAGGGCAGCGGTGGATCTGGACCTTTTGGGATGAGGCTGAAGTTGTGGCCCCAGCATCACCCCACACTTTTTCTATAACCCAGTATTACCTGGTTTTCTGTGTGTGCAAGTGTTGTGGAGCTCTTCGAAGCCACCCCGTGTGCCTGGGCATGTTTTAGTAGGGTATTTCTGAAAGCATCACGCTCCCCCCTGCATCTGTGGGGTGATACCCCAAGGATGGGGTACACAGCACCCTCCCACCTCACTGGGTGACTGTCAGGGGCTGGGGACGGCTTCTCTTCCATCAGATGGGTTTGTTTTGCTGTGCTAACATCACACTGTGGGTAGGGCTCGCTGGCTCATTGCTCGCTCTGAATTACCCTGGGAAGTTTAGTCTGTAGGGAAGGAAGGATTTAGCAGAGCCATTCGCTGGGCCTGCAGGGTGTCTGCCAGGGGACCTGCCTGTCTGCAGGGTTTATTGGGTCAGTTTAAGGCTAGGAAAGCTTTCAAGAAGAGAACAGACAGTATAAACCCAAGGAACCCCGGGGAAGCTCCCAACGTGCATTCAGCTGGGATGAAGCCACCCTGTGGTCCCCCTGCCAAGGTGTCCAAACAGCCCCAGGCTGCTGCTGTACCCATGGCTCCCTGGTCTTTGGGCAAGTAGTGTCCCCCCAGTCCCCTCCTGTTCTCATCAGTACATCCCACAGCCTGCCAGGCAGAGGAGCCTGTCAGCAGAGCAGTGCCCTTGCCCATCATCTGCCAGCATCAGTCCTGCCTTGTGTGCTGAGGGTGATGGAGCCTGAGGGCTGGCAGATCTAAACCACCGAGGGCCTGGATCCGGCCCTGCCACGCTCTGCTGGCAGCATCCCCATAACTGGAGACACGGTGCAGGATTCACCACTTGTTTCCTGAAACCAAATTGCAGGAATGAGGCCAGGAGAGCAGAGCCGGGAGGGAGAGGCAGCATCTCCCTGGGCACCCCAGTTTGCAACCTCTGGCACTCCCACAGCCCAGCCACGCACCCAGTGCAGGGTCCGAAGTGGGACCACGACCCTAGCGCAGTGTGATGGTCACCCATGATTAGAGCTCTGGGATGAAGCCCTCATCCAACACGGGGACTGGCTTTGGCTGGGATGCACCTGCAGAGCCTACACCACCAGATTCCTTTTATACACATATATATATATATATTAGGAGTCTAAGTTTTTCCAATGGCAGCAGAGATGCTGTTTGACTCCCCTCCCACCTCCCCCGAACTTCCTCCCCTCGGCCCCCGCTCCCCTCCCTCTCGTGCATTCACAGTGTGTGACTGTTGTGCCTGTCCCCTCCGCCCCTCTGAAATATGAAATGTAAAACTGTAAACATTTCACCATAGAGCAGTTCAAAGGAGAGCTTTGACTGAGGGCGTCCAACGTGCCTGTACCGAGATTAAACAGGGGAAAAGGGGGAGTAGGAAGGAGGGAAGAAGAGGGGGTTTTTGTAACTGCCAACGGGAGTGTAAATACTCAGACACCTTGAGTCTTGCAGTGGGGATGTATTGCTGCCTCCAAACTGCTCAGGAGGGGTTTCGCTTTTAGGTTTATAGAGGCTTTTCCTTTGCCAGATGGTCGTACCGGAGTCATCCATTTAGGAAAAAACTGTGCATGAATAACCTTAACCTTCCCTTCCAAAGTTATAAGTCCCCTGAGAGGCTTTAGGAGAAGCTTGGGATGGCAAATAAAGTTTGCTCTGTGTTTCAGTGAGGATGGGCTGGAGATGTGATTGTTGCTCCCAAAGCCAAAACCAAACACACACGTTTTTAAAGGCGAGCTTTGGGCAGCTTGATAAGCCAAATGAACAACAGCAGCAACAGCAGTTCCTATGGGAGATGAGCACACTGCTGGTGTGGAGCATCAAACCCTCCTTGGAGGGATCACAACTGAACTGAGTGACCAGGGTTGGCTCGGAGGTGGGATGGGGATAGAAGGAGCATTTCCCACCCCAGGGGATGCTGGTGGTGGTGGATCTCAGATCCATCAGGTTGACCCGGGCTCGTGCAGGTGTTGAGGACCTCAACCCAACCCTGCCCTCAGAGCAATGGGATGCATCAGTGAGGGGGAAAAAACCACTTTGGGGGCACTGGGAGCTTTGGGGAAGCAAAACCTGGGGCGAGGGGTGCAGAGCAGGGTCTGGGTATGGGCCAGTGGGGTCACCAGGATGTGAACCCCGTCAGGTCCCCACTGTGACTTGTGGTTCCCCATCCTTCATGTGTGCTCCATCCACAGGGCCAAGTACTGTGGCTGCATCCACCAGCTCCCACCTGCTTTTAGGCATGGAGCACCGGGCTCCAGCAGTGGGGCTGGTGAGGTGCAGACATCCCTCTACCAGGGACCACGGGCACCGCATCCCTGCACCAACCATCACTGAACACCCCAGTTAGATCTCGAGTTCAGATGATGCGTATTTGGCCAATTTACACAAAGCCATCCCATGGAGACTCTTCCTCTCCTCTGTCCAGCCCGCGGCTCCCATTCCTTTCCCAGTGGGATACCACTGCCCGTGGCCGTGCCCTGTGCCCATCCCGCTGCAGCGCAGCACGAGTTGCCCTCGTGAGCTCCCCGGGCAAACAAATGCTTCATAAACTGCACCACAGTGTCTGAGGTGGTTATTAATACCCTGGTAAAAAGAGCTACTGAAGTTATAAAGCTTTAATTTGGCATTAAGGCCGAGTGGAAACTCCACGTGCCTGCCAACAGCTACACACACATCCCTATACAGGCAGGCTGTTAATATATATGCCGATATAAAAATAAAGAATAAAATTAAGTTGAAAGCAAGAGCTGAAGTGCTCGCAGAAGAGGGGGAAAAGGACAGTGGATTGGTGTGTTTAGGGGGTTTCTGGTGAGTTCTTGCTGCCCTGTCTTCGCCTCCTCCTCAAATTCATTTGGACTTTCAGCCTATGGATAAAACCCCATCTTTTATTATTATTTTTCTTGTTTTAAACAAAATAAGAAAGTGAGGAAAGAGCCTCAATCCAGGCTCTAAAAATATATGAGCTGTCGCTTTATGGCACACATCGCCGGCGGCGCGACGCCACAGGGATGGGCACAAATGTGGGACCTGCTGCAGCACCAGAGACTCAGTCAAAGCCCTTCTCTTCCCCCATGGGTGCACCCCGGTCCTGGGGGGCTGGCGGTCCCCCCACTTTTGGCACGCTCGAAATGGCAGTGGCGTTGAAACCGTCTGCCTCCAGTGCCTTTGAAATGGAGAATAAAGCTGCAGCTGGAGCGGAACGGGGCCCAACAGCCAGTGCTGGAAAATCCCACCCACAACGGAAGAAAAAACATTGCCCGAGGCGCAGGGTGAGCGTGGAGCCTCCTGCCCTGCATCACAAACTCCCCAGCACAGTGGGGCAAGGATGCTCCTGCTCTCTGAGGAGTCCCAATTCACCCCAGAGCATGGCAGCGGGGACCACTGGACATGGGTCAGACCTTGGGTCTCCACCAGGATGTGACATCTTCATCAGTGTTCAATATCTCACCCAGAGCAAAGTGCCCCAGTTCTGGGGATTTCATAGAATCCAACTGGTTTGAATTGGAAAGGACCTTGAAGCTCCTCCAGCTCCAACCCCTGCCACGGGCAGGGACCCCTCCCACTGGAGCAGCTTGCTCCAAGCCCCTGTGTCCAGCCTGGCCTTGAGCACTGCCAGGGATGGGGCATCTATCTGAGGCATGATGTATCCGTCTTGTTGCCAGGTCTGGGCTTGTTTCAGGCAGCTTGGGGTGATAAAGGGTTTCTGCTTGCCCATCCAAGCAGGGCAAGGGAGGGATGCAGGTCTGCAGGCTGGCTGGTTTCCCCCAAAAAGCCCACATGGGTTTGGAACCTGGACTTCAGAAGGTCTCCCCAAGCAGTGGGATGAGCAGGGTGCACCCCAGTGAGGAGTCTGCAAGAACACATGGAGATGGGAACATCAGTAAGGATGTGGTGAGGCCCCGGAACAGGCTGCGCAAAGAAGTGGTAAATGCTTCATCCCTGGCAGAGTTTAAGGCCATGTTGGACAACACCTTGGGCAATGTGGTCTAGGGTATCCCTGCCCATAGCAGGGGTTGGAGCTGGATGATCTGAAGGTGCTTTCCAACCCAAACCATTCTGTAATCCTATCATTCTGTGATGTATTTTGTTAAATCTTCTCTTTGCTTGGCTTGAATGTGAAATCCCTGGAGCACCTGCAGCAGCACAGCCAATGGCTTTTTTTCTGGATGGATTATATTCTCCTGTGGGAAAAGCAGGTTGTCCCAACAACCGAGCTGCCCTTTGGTGGGAAAACACCAGTTACATTGACAAAAAAAAAGCAAAACTATGGTTTTTCAGAGGTTTCTTTTTTTTTAATTCACTCCATCATTTTGGGAGGATACTTCTGAGGAGCCAAAACTTCAGCCTTCTGACGTTAGGGTCTTTGCCAGTCTTAGGATGGCTCCTGGGGTCCCAAGGAGGGTATTTAGTCACCCTTCCCACACACTCACACACACACTTTTTTTCCCCCTTTTTCTTCCTTTTTTTTTTTTATGATCCCATAACCTTTCGGAATGTCTCCAGCTTTGGAAAAATTACAGAGTGGCAAATGTATAATGTTTTCTTTTGTACTTCTGTGTAATCTTTCCAAAGTTAGAGACTTCTTGAAGTTACAGAATGGAAAAGAAAAAGATAGAAAAGACCAATAATGCACATGTGTGAGGGGGGGAGATGTGGCGTTGTGTCCAGTGCTGCACAGACCTCATCCATTGCCTTGAGTTTGGGGGAGCAGGAGGAAAAAGAAATAGGAAATAACCCTCCCCCAGAAAGTGAGGTTTCTGGCCAAAGGGTGGGAAAACATCAGTGATGTGATGGTTGATGTGTTTTTAGCAGAAGGAGATGGGGTTGATGGTTGGTCTGTACTGTTCGGATGCTGGATCCCACCTGGATGTCAGGGTGAGTGCTTGGGGTGCTGGGACCCAGCAACTCTCCCCTTGGGACCATCAGCTGGAAGCATCAAGGTGTGATTTATAACCTGATAGGGGAAGAGCTGAGGGAGTGCTCTGAATCCTTAGGGTCAGGTCCAGTATCTGCAAATGCAGTAGATCTTTGGTTCAGCTTTGCCCATGTTGCTGTGGACTCCTTGTGCTCATTGCTGCTTGTGGAGCAGTGAGCACTCAGCATCCCACTCACATCCCCCTGCTCCAGCGCAGCATCCTCCCACCACCCACCTGGGAGCCCCGGTGAGGGATGCAGGAGCCGGAGGTGAAGTCACTGGAGGCGGTGATGCCAAACAGCACTAACGGGTGGTGGAAGTGCTTCTTGTGGCAAAAGGCCCTTTTGAGCCTGAAAACGTGGTTGGGAAGGAGCAAGCTCTGCTCCCTGTGGCTTTTGCAGGGTTTTATCCACCAGTGATTATTTACACATGCTTTTTGGTCTGGAGGATGGGGCCTTTGCAGGTGGGTCAGGAGTGCAGCGGTGCAGCCGTGCCATGGGGTTTGCAGCCAAATGTGAAGTTTGTCTGGGGAGGAACCAAACCTGCACCATGCTCAGCACCCCAGAGGGAGAACAGCCCCTCCCAGGACCCACAGGACTCCTGTGCAGGGCTGTGAGCCTCTCCCCAAGGATGCTGTTGGGTGCTGGGGTGGTCACAGCACAGCGGGTGCTGGACGCAGGGTGCTGGTCCCCTGTGCAAGCCCTCCATGGTTCCCACCGCAGTGGGTCAAGCTCCAGGCAGTGATGGATGGCCCCGGGGAGGCCGTGGTGGCCGCGGGCCATGGCTAATGTCAAATAACAAATATGAATGTGGGCTGTAAATATTTATCCAATGCGCAGGCACGTGCCGGCTCCCCGGTGCGGAGGCAGAGCTCTCCTGCACCCCCCCTGACTCACAGCTCCCGGCAGAAAGCCTCCAGGATGGCTGGGACAAGGCTCGGGATGATGCTCCCGTGGCCCCCATCCTGGCAGGGCTGCCTGCCCACCCGCCGCTTGGTTCATGTTCTTGGAGCAGCTTTCTGCAGGCAGCTGAGAGCTTCTCGGCCTCGGGTTTCTCTTTCTGGGGCA
Source organism: Neopsephotus bourkii (assembly GCF_033783945.1). Classification (NCBI taxonomy): domain Eukaryota; kingdom Metazoa; phylum Chordata; class Aves; order Psittaciformes; family Psittacidae; genus Neopsephotus; species Neopsephotus bourkii. The sequence goes on along the minus strand of NW_026900918.1, from coordinate 1,311,624 downwards.
CAGGGAGGCTGGAAGGCCCCTGGGATCCCCCTTCCCTGGTGAGAGCCTCCCCATCCCAGTGGGAGGTGGTGGAGGTGAATATCCCCAGGAGCAGAACTGACGCTCCCATGTGCTGGTGGAGTCAGAGCTCAGGGTGCTCAGGGAGCCCTGCCCGTGCCTGAAGGGCTGTGGGTGATGCTCAGCACGCACCTCCCCTGCCAGGGGCACTCAGCTGCCTTACACCCTGGCAGGCCTTGGCAGCCAGAGAGGGGATGTGCGCGCTCCGGTGCACCACACCTCCCTTACTGCCTGGGAGGGAAGGCAGAGAGCAGCCAGGTGAGCAGCCTCTGCATCATAAACCTCTGCTCCACGTGCTCAAGGCTCCCCTGTTTCCCAAATACCATTAAAACCTCCATTCCCACAGCCTCTTGCCGTGGCAAACCCTTGGGCATCCCCATTTGAGTCCATCACTGTGCACAGTGCTCCAGATGGCATGCTCTGGGTACCAGGGTGCTGCACACCGGTTAAGTGGGTTGAGGGGCAAAAGGGGGATGGGGAAGATGCAGATTTTGGCCGTGTCCCCAAGGAAGCTTTGATGTTTTCACAGTTCTCCCTCCTGCTTCCCACTGCCGGCTCCCAGGTTTATGTAGCATGGTTCCTGCTAATTCCTGCACATTCTTCTGCACCTAGGAATAGAAAGTGATGATGATGATTTGGGTGACTGGTCAGCTCAGGAAATGGCTAATGGGAGACAGAGGCTTTCACCTCTCCCTGGACTGGCTCCAGCCTGGACTCTGGGCAGCTAAGCAGTGTTTCCTACCATCAGACATGTGAGAGGGTCAGGGAGTTTCAGGGTGGTTTGTATGAGAGTGGGGACATAGGCTCATGAGTGGACCTAGTGATGCACCATGTCCCACAGCGAGCCCATCACCTGTTGTGTCAGGGCTGGGTGTACTGCACTGCTCCCTCAAGCCTTTCTGGGTCATGGGCTGGTTGAGGAGCTGGAGCGCTGCTTGGTTTCATCCCTCAAGCAGTGGCTCCAGTGGGGCAGTGGGGCAGAGCCCCCCAGCTCTCCCCATTGCTCCCCTGCCTCTCCCCTTGCAGATGTCGATGAGTGCGTGGAGGGCACTGACAACTGCCACATCGATGCCATCTGCCAGAACACCCCCAAGTCCTACAAGTGCATCTGCAAATCTGGCTACACCGGCGACGGGAAGCACTGCAAAGGTAGGGGCACACCACCACCAACAGTGGCACTTGCCCAACAAGTGACAGCCCCAGCAGGTCAGAGCTGGCAGTGGCCCTTCAGCAGCGTCCCTGCCCTTGCAGAGAGCTGGTTCACCCCAGCACACTGCACGTGTTTTAGTCCCCTTTTCTGCTCTAAACTCCTGGCCTATTGACACCGCAGTGCCTGGGGATGGAGAGGGGTATGGCTGTCCTTGCTGGTGGCAGTGGCAGCCGCCATGCACCTTCTGTGCTATCCCAGCATTTCCAAGACTGAGGCTGCCCAGTCCCTGGGAGATCACCTGAGGCTTGTTTTATACAAAGCTGTGTGCTTTTTGCTGCAGGGTTTCCAACCCAGAGGCTGCAGAACTGGCCTAGCAGCTAAAATAATATAAATAGAATAATAATATAAAATAATATATGGAGATATAGATGATACAGATATGGATGTAGATGGAGATACATGCAGCCAAGTTGGACACAGAATGAAAACGGGCTCTGTGGAGGAGCAGCAGCAGAAAAGCAGGAGTGGCACAGGGGAGGAATTCCCAGCTCTGCTCAGAGTGGGTCCAGAGTCAGAACGGGCTAACTGCAAATAGCAGAGGGATTAAAGTGCGCTCCATGCACAGCAGGGCTTTGCCATGGAGACGCGCTCCTCTGCCCACCAGTGTGGGAAATCCCTTGGGACTCCCAGTGCACTGTGCTGTGCCAAGGCTGTCAGGTTAGCTGGGAGTCTAGGGTGCGGACAGGGATGGTTTTGCAGGGTGTGGAGGGATACTGTAGGTGATAACAGAGCTGGGGACCTGCTCGAATAAGCAGAGACCTCAGGATGCAACATCAGCTGGGTGCAGACACACTGGAAATGGGGCTCAGCACCCATGCAGAGGGTTGGCCATCTCCTTGGGCAGCCCTGCAGCTCTCCTGCCTCCTCTCTCCCCAGACGTTGATGAGTGTGAGCGGGAGGATAATGCAGGCTGTGTCCACGAGTGCGTGAACATCCCCGGGAACTACCGCTGTACCTGCTACGACGGCTTCCGCCTGGCGCATGACGGACACAACTGCCTAGGTGAGGCCCCAGCATGCTGGTGGGATGCTGGCATGTCACAACCACTCGGCAGCCCTGGTACCTTGGCACCAGCCTGCTGGCTTGCTTTACTGTGCACCTTCTCGGCTCTAAACCCCCGAGACCAGTTTCAGAGCCAGGGGGCCACAGTGGCACTTGCAGGGTGCCAGCAGCAGACATGTCCCATGCCGTGATGGCTCGCTGGGGACAGGATTGCTCCCCATTGCACAGGGGTGATGCTGAGGGATGATGCTCCATGCTGGGAGAAAAACTTGCTCCATGAGCTCATCCATAGACTGGGGGAGTTCGGGGTAAGGCAAGACTGGGAAGGTTGGGTTTGGGGATGCTGTGTGTGAGCCACAGCCTCCCCACAGCTGCATCCTGCTGTGGTGAGTGGCAGTGCCGGCAGTTCTGTGCTGCCCAGGGCAGGACCAGCCTGTGGGGCTCACCCGGGCCCTGCCACTCGTGCTTGAGGTCAGCCCTGCACCTGCCAAAATAGATGAGTTAACAGCAAACCGATGGGGATGGGAACCAGCAAAGAGACTGGGTAAATAATCCCCGGGCCAAGACAAACCCGGCATCTGCCTACGGAGCAGCCGCGCATCCTCCCCACCGCTTCCCACTGCCCCAAACTCCATCCGGCCACGGCAGAGCCAAAGCTCCCGGCAGAGCCCTAGGGCTGGCCGGGCTTCCCACGGCCCCGGCGCCCGCTTCCTCCCCCAGCACCCACGGGTGGAATTGCTGGAGCACGGATCCACCCAGCCGCCCTCTACCTGGAGCTCACGCTGGTTCCTAATGAGTGTCTGCAGAAGGGTCATTAATGAGCTCATCACTGGGAGGAGGAGGAGGGGAAGGGATTAGGGACACATACGCTTTGCATTAACCACCAGCACCAGGATCTGTGCAGCCTCCTCGGGGAGGGGGGAGATTTACACAGCTGGGAGGAGGCGGCTCTGCCTTCCTCTCCCCGGGGAGGATGAGCCTGAGGAGAAGAAAGGAAAGCCGGGCTCGGCGAGCCGCGCACGTCATGTGTTTACAGGGATGGGTGGGAGGGGATGGAGGTGGCTGGGGAGCAGCTGGGACAAGGGAGGACCTGAGGGGCAGCCCCAGCTCCCCCCGTGGAGCCTTTCCTCGGCTCATCCCAGCATCTCAGATGAGTTGCTTTCCTGTAGGGATGGGCAGGTTTATCCCAGCATTTCTGTGTTGCTTTGCCGTAAGGATGGGCCTGGTTTATCCCCTGGCTCCCATTTTACAGGTGAGGATATTGACAGCCTCCATGCTCCAGCTTGGTTTGTTCAGCAGCCACTCTTGGGGGGGCAGCAGGGATGAACCCCAGTGGGTTTCTCCATCCTCCTGAAGCATCTCTACTTAGCCAAAAAGAAGAGAAGCAGAGCGCAGCAGAGGGTCATGCCCAGGCTTTGCTGGTGCTGAGAGCAGTGGCTGAGCTGGAGATGGGTCAGAGAGGGTCAGGGCATGCCCGTAGGCTCCCCCATCACACACCCCCCCCACCCCCCCCCAGGCAACCTTTTGAACCAGAACAGGAATTGGAGCCCCCGTCCTGACACCGGCCCTGCTGGCTTCTGCCCATCTCTGTTGCATTTAATAAAACAAGCATTAGAGTGGCGGAGTCTTGTTCCAGCCGTCGGGTTTGAGCGGCTGCCTCCTCATGTTCGTGCAGAGCTTGAGGCAGAAGTCGCAAGACCTCAAGCCCTTGTTATAAGTGGGGGGATTTGAGAAGAGTTATTGGCATCTGCAGCACATAGCTTGGCTGGAATGAGCCTCAGAGGAAGCTGCAGGCCTCCTGCCATCACAGAAGACATCCTTTTTGTGTCTGGCTGCAGCCTGGCTGTCAGCCTTAGCCTGCCCTGCGGGCACCCGGGTGGGAGATAATGTTTTCAACACCTCCTTTCCAAGGCAGTGGCTTTGTGGGGTGCTCCTGAGCTTCGCTCCCATGGCAGCTTCCAGCTGTAGTCCTGCTTGGATTTTTCCCATCCCCCAGGGTTGCAGCATCTCCCTGGGCTTGTCTGGGGCAGGGAGCACAGTGCAAGGCACTCACACTGCTTGGACAACCATCCATCCATCCATCCATCATCCATCCATCCATCCACCCGCCCATCCATCCATCCATCCATCCATCCATCCACCCACCCACCCATCCATCCATCCATCCATCCATCCATCCACCCGTCCATCCATCCATCCATCCATCCATCCATCCACCCATCCATCCATCCATCCACCTGCCCATCCATCCATCCATCCATCCATCCACCTGTCCATCCATCCATCCATCCACCTGCCCATCCATCCATCCACCCATCCATCCATCCATCCATCCATCCATCCATCCATCCATCCACCCGCCCATCCATCCATCCATCCTTCCACCCACCCACCCATCCATTCATCCATCCACCTGCCCATCTATCCATCCACCTGTCCATCCATCCATCCATCCATCCATCCATCCATCCATCCATCCATCTACCTGCCCATCCATCCATCCATGCATCCATCCATCTCTTTGCTCCAAAGCAGGGGGTTCTAGTGCCTGCTGTGCCACTCAGGGAGGAGGGCAGTGCCAGGGGCCCAGGGGGATCCCCCTCAGGATGGTCCATCTCTGAGTGTTTCCAGCCGCCAGTGCTGGCAGGACTCAGCTTTCCTGGCTCTGCAACACTAAAGCTCATGGGAGGTTTTCTTTGGCACGGGACCTCCCACTCCCCATCCTGACACCATCACCCAGCTCTGGGACTGCGGGTGGAAGGGGCAGGGGTCTGATTCTCTGGCCAAGTCCTGATTGCTCTGGCATCTTGGGGCACTGATGAGTTCAGCTTGGACCACTGTCCCTAGAAACCATTTGGAGATAGGAAAGGCAGTTGCTCTTTGTTTGGGGTTGGAACTAGATGATCTTAAGGTCCTTTCCAACCATAACCATTCTATGAAACAAGGGATTTGCAGGGATGGAGCAGGAGCAACCTGGGGCAAGGGCATTGCCACCTCCACAGATGCACAACTCAAGCCCCTTTCAGCCTTGGCTCATTAAACTGAAACAGGCATGGGGGCAGCAGAGCTGCTGGGGGTTTGAGTCTCCTTACAAATAATTATCCCGGCTCTGGGCTAAGGTTTCCCAGCACTCCCTAATGAAGTGCAGGCATCCCCAGCCAGCAACGGGCTCAGAAGGGCTTGGAGCAAGGGGGGGGGCTGCCTTCAGTATCAGTGCTGGGTGCTTTGGGGGTCATGGGAAAAGAAAAATCCCTTTCTCTGTGGTTTTGGGTTCCCTTCTGTCAGACAAGGCTGGACCTTTTTTACCTGTTAGCTGAGGAAGCTGCATGGCCTCTGCATCCCCTGAAGCCCTAAAGCATCTCCTTCTAGCTGGGGGATCATGGATGTAAAGCAGAAACGAGGTGTCAATCTGTCACACGCAGTTCCCCGTGCCCTCTGTGTGCCATGGATCCATGCTCACCTCCCTCCATGTCCCCTTTGCAGACCTGGATGAGTGCTCGGAGGGCAACGGCGGCTGCCAGCAGACCTGTGTCAACATGATGGGCAGCTACGAGTGCTTCTGCCGGGAGGGCTTCTTCCTCAGTGACAACCAGCACACCTGCATCCAGCGCCCCGAAGGTTAGTGCATGGCCTTGCCCTCCAGCCCCTGCATAATGGACACACCAGTCACCTCTGGCCACCCTGCACTGCCTGGGTATGGGTCTGGGGTTGGGTTTGGGTGCTGGTTCATCGCCCTTCTCGGTGTTGCAAATTTGAAAGGAAATTTATTACGAGCACATTGCTGTGGGGCTCATAAATCTCTAAGAAATCCCTCTCAGGCCCCTTAGTCAAGCTCAGTAATCCCAGACAGAGGAAGCTGACCCTATACCTAGAGTGTTTTGTTAAATAAAGGGTACCTGGAGATGCTCACACCCCCCTGTGAGACTCCTCTTCTCCTGCCAGGTCTCGTGCAACACCAAGCCCTTCGTCTCGATATCAGTTCTAAATTGCTGCCATCTGGAGCAATCTCGCAGCCGAAATAGGAGGAAATAAGAGAGTTTTGCATCTCCACTGACTTTTATCTCTGCTGTTCAGCAAAGCCAGCTGAGTTTCGCTTTCCTCCTTCCCCCTTCCCAGCTGTATCAGTCGCTCCAGCTCCCCTGGGAATCTTGCCCAGCCTGGGACAGCTCAACCGTGGTGACATCTCCTGCATCCCTATTCCCTGTGTGTCCAGGAGGGATGAGCTGGCTGCTCCTTCCTCTCCATGACGCAGTGGGTGGCCCTTGCTGGGGACAGGGATGCAGGTCCTGGTGTTTGAGCTGATTTGTTGAGCTGCACAGTGGTGTTGTACTGGGGAGGTCTGTGTTGCTTCTGCACCCTGAGATTGATCTTGTAGCTGCTATTGGTCCCCAAGCTTGGGCTCAGGAGGATGAGGGGTGAGAGGGTTGCAGCTGGTCCCTGGGATGTGAGCCTGGAAAAAGCAGAAAGCTGAGGACAATCTGGGGTCTGATATTAAAGCCTGTTCTGACTTTACTCTTGGCTTTTGGGCACTGCCAAGGCATAAGCATTCAGTATTAGAGAGCTAAACCTCAATGTTATGGCTGCTTCCTTCCTTCTGGGGTCCTTGCCAGCTCCTTGTTTCTCTCCTCTACCCTGGCAGGAGGCTTTCTCCTTTCCCTCTGATCTTTCTCCTTTTCTGATTCTGCTTTTGCTTTCCTCTCTCCCCCCTGATGCACAGGGGATGAAACGCTGCTGGGTAAGAGACCTGGGTGATAGATCCCAGAACCCCACTCCTGCAGCACCACCACCCTCTCCCTCGCACCAGCTGGTCCCCCCCAGTGAGGAGAGCCCAAGGGCTGGGGCTCACTGGGTGTTGGTGCCTCTAAAGCCTGTTGTGCTCAGCGCAACAACGGCGGTGGAGTCACCGAAAGGAAAAGGTGCAAGCACCTTGTGCTGGTGCAAGAGCAGGGGAAGGAACGACTCCAGGGGTGCATCCCTCCCCAGGCAGGGGCTTTAGGCACTGAGGAATCGCTGTGTGCTGGCGTGCTGCGGCGCAGGAGGATGCTGGGCGCGGGTGGAAGCGCCTGAGGAGCTGTAGGAACAGAGCGTGCGGCCACCCCGGCCTGGAAGGGAGCCAGGGCACAGACTGCAGAGCCTGCGTCTGCCGGGGTGACTGAGGGAGCTCTGCAGCCCGCTGTTGGGATGGGGCTTCTCTGGCAGCTCCAGGGGGCAAAGGGTGCGGCAGGGCAGGGGCAGCCTCGGAGGCCCCTGTGTCCGCTGTGGTACGGGGTGATGGAGATGATGCCACACAGTGAAGAACAACAGTAAAAAAGACTGAGAGAAAAAGGCTGCTTGGAGGAGAGGCTGAGAGCACTTGGCTGTCTCTGGCATCCCTGGGGCATTGCATGGGTCCCTGGGGCAAGGCTTGGTGGAGACAAGGGACTCAGAGCAGCATCCTAGCCCCAGGGTACCCTGGAGGACGCCAGGGCGATGGACTGGGGCTCCCCATAGGGTGGAAGCTCCCAGCCCCAGTGTGGAGGCCAGGGAAGGGAGGGCTGGTGTGGTTGGGGGCAGGAGGCTCTAACGACAGAGGGCTCACTGCCACTGCACTTAGAGATGATGGTCCTGTCCTGAAGCTAGGTGGGATCTGTGGGGCAGGTGATGAGGATCAACCTGGGACATCCACAGGCTCCAGCCTCTGGTTTTTAACCATTCCAGTGCATGCTTGGTGCTTCTCAGCATCCTCCTTCAAGGAGACGTGGGAACGGGGTCTTGCCCGAGGTGGTGGGAGGGAATCAAAGGTTGAAAGCTCCAGGGTGGCTCTGTCCACAGCAGCTCCATGCCAGGAGGTGCTGCCCTTTGAGACACCTTCTTCAAGGCAAGAACCCATTAATGTTCTACTGCAAGGTTTTCCTCCATGTGCCCCTCCCCATCCCAGCCCAGACATCCCTCTGCCACCACAGATCAGTACCAGCAAACTTCTGGAGCTTTTCTTTGCTTCCTTCTCTCTTCTAGAAGGAATGAACTGCATGAACAAGAACCACGGCTGTGCCCACATCTGCCGGGAGACCCCCAAAGGGGGCATCGCCTGCGAGTGCCGCCCCGGCTTCGAGCTCACCAAGAACCAGCGTGACTGCAAACGTAAGGAGCGCTCCAGGGATGGGGATGCAGTTTCCTGGGGACCCCTAACCTTGTCTCCATGATACACACACCTCCTGGCCTTGCTGCAAAGCCCTGACCCCCTGGTAGCAATTGGTTTATTGAGTCTGAAGCTCTCTGGGCTTCATTTTCCTCCAGCATGCCCAGCTCTGCCTCTGTTGCTCTCACAGAGGATGCTCTTGGCATCCTCCTCTACCATGGGACATTGTGCTCTTATGCTGACCAGGCTCAAATGGCACTTAAAGGGGTCCCAGAGGTGTAGCATCCTCTGTCCCTGCCCCAGTCTCACTTTCCAAAGAGGAGATGAGCAGGGAGAATGCAATTGGCACAGGATGAGCACAGGAATTCTTTCCCTAGGGGTCATGGTGTTCTGAACCCGTCTCATCTCCTGCCAGTATCTCACTGGCATTGCCAGGGTTATTAAATAGAGATGAATGTGTTTATGCAGTTATTTTTGTTTCTCCTTTTGTTATATGCAGCAAATGTGTAAAATGAGACGGAGTTTTAATCCTCTGAGCCTGTTTCCCCTCCATGGTAAATGGACAGTATGCCGTGCCTCTGGGAAGGGCTGAGAGGGATTCCCAGGAGCACCTGAGTCACTCCAGAGCTCAGGAAAGTCCCACCCTTCCCTTGTAACATCAGATTCCAGGGGCAGGGGCAGCCAGCCCACAGGTCCCCTTTGCTCAGGCTCCACCGGTGGCATTTAGAAAATAAGCAAAGAGAAGACACGAGAAACTTGGATCTAAGGCAGAAGCTCTTCCCTGTGAGGGTGCTGAGGCGCTGGCACAGGGTGCCCAGAGAAGCTGTGGCTGCCCCATCCCTGCTCAAGGCCAGGTTGGACACAGGGGCTTGGAGCAAGCTGCTCCAGTGGAAGGGGTCCCTGCCTGTGGCAGGGGTTGGAGCTGGAGGAGCTTTAAGGTCCCTTCCAACCATAACCATCCTATAAACCACATCACAGTTTGCATCTACCAAGATCCCGCAGGGAAAGTCAAAGGGCTCTAGAAATGATCCAGGACGTTATGGATGAGGTTTCTCCAAGCTGGCTTTATGCTGCTCCTTGAGGATGCTGGGTGGGGAAGAAATGGGCTGGGGACCCTGCTGACAGCTGATTCTTTGCCTCCTCCAGTGACCTGCAACTATGGGAATGGGGGCTGCCAGCACACATGTGACGACACCGACCAGGGGCCCAAGTGTGGCTGCCACGTCAAGTTCCTGCTGCACTCCGACGGGGTGACATGCATAGGTAGGTGCAAGCCATGGCCTGGGATGTGGGTTGGGGTGTGGGGTGGCTCCTCTTCCTCCCTGGGCAATTTGCTCTTGGCCTGATGAAGGGGCTTTGGGGACACAGCGTTTCCTGTTGCTGAGATTGGAGAACCTTGGTGATGTGAGGGATGGGGTTGGTACCCACGGGAATGCCCTGGTGCTCATCCACAAGGGGCAAAAGATGCTGCGGGGATGCTTGAGCGGGCGGTTGGGGTTTGGTTTGTTGTGCTGGGGTGCAAGTGGGATCCCTGCCTGTCTCCATGCTGCTGGAGGGAGAGGGCTGAGAATGTCCCCATGCTAGAAGCTGTGACTGTTGCTGTCACTGGCAGCATTTGAGGAGGGACAGAGGGGATGGATTTAGTCCCTGTGATCTGTTCTTAGTTGGCACCATGGAGCCTGGGCTCAGGAACAATTGTCTAGCCAAAAAAAAAAACCCAAACCCCTGACAACCTGACAAGTGAACCACCCCCAGAATTGTCCTTTTCCTCCGTGTGTTTTCAAATTGTAGAACATCAAACAGAGATCGGAGTTTTACTGGTTTCATATGCTCGTGCTGCCGAACAGCTGATTCGATTTAAAAGAACGTTGCATTTGGAGAGTGATTAAGTCCACAAATTGCTCCAGACATTTGAGTTCTCATTGCAAAATAAAAATGAAAGAGGAATTGAAAGCGAGAGAGAGGTTTTGGCTCCCTGTGGCCCTGCTGTGCCTGAACAGCTTCCCAAGGACAGCTCCATCCTCGGGGTGAGCAGCCCCCCGAGCCCCTGGCTGCTCCCCACCAGCTCATCAAAGCCCTCCTGCCTGTCAGCTCAGCTGCCTGTGACCTTACCCTCACCGCTGTCACCCAGCCCGCTGCCAGGATTAATCCCAGTCCCCCCTGGCAGCTGGCAGGACCAGCCCCTCATCTCCGCCATCCTCGTGTTCGCTTCCGTGGCCACCGCATCCCATCCCAGCCGCTGAGGACACGATAACCAGGGGGTTATTGTGGTGCCCGGGGTGGGGAGCGCTCCTCCAAAGGGGACTTTGGGGTGCATCAGCTGCTGTGCTCCTCCTGGGGGGAGGTCCCTGTGTGTGTGGTGTCTGTGCTGGCATGAGGCCTCCTGGAGGTTTGGCACCAAAAGGGTGCTCCTGACCTGGTGGGTGCAGTGGGGGGGAGAGCAGCTCCCCAAAGCAGCTCATGGTTCGGGAGATGCTCCAGAGGGGTGTTTTTGCCCGAGAGTCTCAGCACTTGGATCGCGGGTACCATGGGCAGGATGGTGGGATCTGGGGATTTCCAAAATCATTCATCCTCATGGCCTTGGCCAAAATCTTCCTCTTTGTTCCCAAACCATGCACCGTATCTGCTGGAAGGGCATCTCCCACCAGAGCCGGTACATCACAGTATCACAGTATGTTAGAGATTGGAAGGGACCTCAAAAGCTCATCCAGTCCAATCCCCCTGCCGGAGCAGGAACACCTAGATAAGGTTACACAGGAACGTGTCCAGGCGGGTTTTGAATGTCTCCAAAGAAGGAGACTCCACAACCTCCCTGGGCAGCCTGTCCAGTGTTCGTCACCCTCACTGAGAAGAAGTTTCTTCTCAGTTTAAGTGGAACCTCTTGTGTCCATTTGTACCCATTCCCCTTGTCCTATCATTGTTTGCCACTAAGAGCCTGGCTCCATCCTCGGACACTCCCCCTTTATATATTTATATACACTAATAAGGTCACCCCTCAATCTCCTCTTCTCCAAACTATAGAGACCCAGCTCCCTCAGTCTTTCCTCATAAGGGAGATGCTCCACTCCCTTCATCATCTTAGTTGCCCTTAGTTGCCATCCCCGTCCGCTCTCCCGTCACCCGTAGTCCTGAGGGAACTCAAACACCACAATGAAGGATTTTAGGAGCAGCACCAGCCCCAAACCCACCACCAGCCCTTTCCCATCCCTTTTGGCTCCGCAGCAGGAAGGAGCCTGCCTGGCTCCCGCATTCCCAGGGGAACCCCAGCCCCCAGCCCCAGCCCGGGAACACTGCGGGATTGTGCTGCGGCCGCTGGGAGCCGGCGGCTGCCCCGCAGGGGCAGATTTACAGCCCAGGTACCTGCTCGGATATTTATAACCACCCTTTCTTGTTTTATGGCCGGGGCTCAGCAAACAGCCCCTCCCCCCTGCTCCCTGCGCTGCCCCTTCCCCATTTCCTCGGAGATATTTCATCATTTCAAGGGGAATAAAGTTTCCAGCCAGGGGAAACACAAACTCGCTCCCCGGGCCGGGGGCTTTGAAATTGAACGCGGTGCGTTTGATGGGCTGGGGGGGCAGGCCCCGGGTCCAGGTTCCCTTCAGATCACACCACGCGGCAGGAAGCACGCTCAGCCCCCGTGAGTGACAGTTTCATTAGCCCAAGGCCGGTGTTTTTCATTTTTCCGCTTTTTATTGCTGCTTTTAAAACTGCAGATAATGAATAACATGCCTCTGAGCAGAGCGGGGCCAGCCCTAATGGCTCCCAACATGTCTCGAGGAGGAGGGGGAGCGGGGAGGGGAGGCCAATGACCCGAAATATTGATATTTACGCTCAAAAAAGCAGCTCTTTTTCACAAAGGAAATAAAAAGCAAGGCCACAGAATCGCCCTTCGGGTGCAGCGCCCGCGGGCAGATGCAAACCAGGCTGCTGGGGTCGATGCAGATTTTGGCTCCCTGGGAAGATTTGCAAGCCAGGGCATCACTGTAGCTCCCTCCCAGTGATATTTGGGGTTTAATGGGACTGGTGCTGTCCCCTGCTTGTGGCAAGCACCGGAGGAGCAGGAGGAGGTGGATGGGGAGGAAACGCGAGTAGATGGAGAAGGAAACTAAACCCAGCTCAAGTTTTATGGTTGATTTCCTGCCCCGTGCCTGGGCAGTTTGCAGCAGCTCCGCCGATGCTCTGGCTTTGTGCAGCCGAACCCTGCTGCAGGTCAATGCCTGGGACAGGGGAGGGAAGGGGCTGAGGCATAGGAAGGCTCTGGGAAGGGGAAAGCAGGGCTCAGGGACATGAGGTGGGTTTGCCATGGGCATTGCATGCACACTCCGCACACATCAAACTCCCCATGGAGACGCGGTCACTGTGTCCCGGCTGCTGAATCCCTGCCCTCAGCCTGAGCCCCCTGCACAGCACAGGCACAGGGGGGGGCTGCCGTTCCCCTTTCCCCCTTGCACTGTCCTCTCCTCGCACAGACCCGGCGTTGGTTCTCCTGAAGCAGAGCTGCGTTCGCCTCTGCTCGGGTGATGGGCTCTGGGTGCCCTGAGCACCCCACGCTCAGCCAGGGGCTCTCTGGCTTCAGTGCAGCAGTGCCGTGGGGTTCTGTCCCCTCCCCGGAGTGTCTGGGATGAAGGAGGGACATCTCCCAGCCATGGGAGTCTCCCCCAAAACCGAAGGGGGTTTGGACAGGCTGTGGAACGTGGGATGCTTCAGACAGGGTGATGGAGGAGCTGATAGCACCAGACCCAAACGTCAGGTTTTGACTCTCTCGGAGGTGGGTGATGCCAGGCAGTTTCCCTTGGAGGGCAAAGCTCATGCTAAGGTTTTGGGACAAGCCCCAAAAGTGATCTCTGGGTGTTTTTAGCACCAACATTTTGCACCAATTTGGGGGTCTATGGCTTTGCCCAAGCTGCTCTCAGCCCCATCTTGGCCATTTTCACTCCCTACCAGGCTCCCCTATGACCCTTTGGGCACTCAGCACCCTGGGGCTGTGCTGTGGCCCCCTGGGGCTCTCTGCACCTGGGTGCATGGGTGATACTGAGCAGCCCAAGCACACCCAAAATGTGGGCTCAGCGCTGGCTTAGCTGCTAGGTCCAAGTGATGCAAGTGCCACTGGAGGGACAGAGTCACCTTCAGAAAGCCCAAGGCCATGCAGTGTCCTTAGAGCTCCAACCAGGGCTTGCATTCAGCCCCAGCACGTGGGGGGTTACACCGGTGAGGACCCGGCTCCCCAGACTAACGGGCTGCACTAACGCTCCTTGCAACGCGCTTCCTCCTTCTCACCCAGAGAGCACAACCCCAAGGGGGTTCGGTGAGGCTGTGGAACAGGGGGTGATGCTTCCGACAGGGTGACGGAGGAGTCGACAGTGCCAGACCCAAACCTCTGGTTTGGGCTCTTTTGGGAGGTGGGGGGGAGCCAAACCCCAAAGGGAGGATTTCCAGCCGGCTGGAAAGGCGGTGGAGTGGAACCATTGACGGGTGACACCAACCGAGCTCCTTGCTGGACACTGTTTCTAAATCACTTTTTTATAAACAGGGGAGAGACACTTCCAGCAACACGTTATCCTTGAGACGTTTTCTAATGGTAAATATCTTTGTTCTCTATCTCTCTGGAGGGGTCTAACAGTAGCTGGTCTCCCAACTGGATGGGGATCATAACCGGGCTCGGGGGGCTGAGCTGCCGCGCTAACCGCATGCCTCACTAACCCGCTGCTGCTTCGTAACCCCACAGAGCGAGCCTGGCCTCGGCCTGCAGGAGGACTTGGCTGCAGGAAACCCTCCCCTGGCTGCACTTGCATGAGGCGGGGGCTCTCGCGTTGCTTTGGGCAATCCAGCCCGGTGCAAGGGGTGATAATCCACTTTCCAGTGGCTGTGGCGATGGTTATCCCTTCCCAGGATGCCAAGCAATTCCCAGAGGAGATAGTGGTGGGCTGCTGGTGGCAGTGGGGTCGGGAGGGCGATGCTCATGCCCCTCTCTGCACTGTGTGTCCCCAAAGTTACCCCTTCCGGAGCCCACCCGCTCATAGACGGTCACCCTCAGGGTGCCCCAGGCAGAGCTGCAATGACCCTGTATGGGGCTGGGCACCTCGGCTGCTTCCCCAGCTATTTCTGTGCAAGCCCTCTTAGGTCTCTAAGCTCTCCATGAAGGTAAGGTGATGCCTCCGCTCCACCAGCAAGGAAACTGAGGCAGTCTGATGGTGCAGGGACTTGTCTGTGATGGGGAACCTTGCTCATGGACGTGATGGGTGCATGGAGACTCCTGGCATGTCCAGGAGGAGCTGTGGGCACATGGCTCACCAGTGGTAGCTTTCTGGGGGGCTCTGCAGAGCCTTTCCCACAGGGATGGGAAAAGGAGGGACCCCAGCTCTGCGCCATCACCGTACTGCAGCCAACCTGGCTGTAATTCCTCTGAGTACAGCACAACTATCTCCTTAGACTGCTGGGACCGCAGTCCCACTGGGATTGCTGCTTCCTGGCAGGTGCAGGGAAGCTGGAGCAAAGGGTGCACCTTCATGAGCAAAGGGTGCCCCTTCATCAGCAAAGGGTGCCCCTTCATGAGCAAAGGGTGCCCCTTCATGAGCAAAGGGTGCACCCTCATGAGCAAAGGGTGCACCTTCATGAGCAAAGGGTGCCCCTTCATGAGCAAAGGGTGCCCCTTCATGAGCAAAGGGTGCACCTTCATGAGCAAAGGGTGCCCCTTCATGAGCAAAGGGTGCACCTTCATCAGCAAAGGGTGCCCCTTCATGAGCAAAGGGTGCCCCTTCATGAGCAAAGGGTGCACCTTCATGAGCAAAGGGTGCACCTTCATGAGCAAAGGGTGCACCTTCATGAGCAAAGTGTGCCCCTTCATGAGCAAAGGGTGCCCCTTCATGAGCAAAGGGTGCACCTTCATGAGCAAAGGGTGAGCAAAGGGTGCCCTTCATGAGCAAAGGGTGCACCTTCATGAGCAAAGGTTCATGAGCAAAGGGTGCCCCTTCATCAGCAAAGGGTGCACCTTCATGAGCAAAGGGTGCACCTTCATGAGCAAAGGGTGCCCCTTCATGAGCAAAGGGTGCCCCTTCATAAAGGGTGCACCCTCATGAGCAAAGGGTGCCCCTTCATGAGCAAAGGGTGCCCCTTCATGAGCAAAGGGTGCACCTTCATCAGCAAAGGGTGCCCCTTCATGAGCAAAGGGTGCCCCTTCATGAGCAAAGGGTGCACCTTCATCAGCAAAGGGTGCCCCTTCATGAGCAAAGGGTGCCCCTTCATGAGCAAAGGGTGCCCCTTCATGAGCAAAGGGTGCACCTTCATCAGCAAAGGGTGCACCTTCATCAGCAAAGGGTGCACCTTCATGAGCAAAGGGTGCCCCTTCATGAGCAAAGGGTGCACCTTCATCAGCAAAGGGTGCACCTTCATCAGCAAAGGGTGCACCTTCATGAGCAAAGGGTGCCCCTTCATGAGCAAATACTCCCTTCATGAGCAAAGGGTGCCCTTCATGAGCAAAGGGTGCACCTTCATGAGCAAAGGGTGCACCTTCATGAGCAAAGGGTGCCCCTTCATCAGCAAAGGGTGCCCCTTCATCAGCAAAGGGTGCACCTTCATCAGCAAAGGGTGCCCCTTCATGAGCAAAGGGTGCAAAGGGTGCACCTTCATGAGCAAAGGGTGCCCCTTCATGAGCAAAGGGTGCACCTTCATGAGCAAAGGGTGCACCTTCATGAGCAAAGGGTGCCCCTTCATGAGCAAAGGGTACACCCTCATCAGCGAAGGGTGCTGAGCGGGGCGAGGATTCATGCCATGGTGGTTGGGAGCTGAGCGGAGCTGGGACGGAGGAGGTTGGAAGGAGTGTGTGTCTGTGTGCGAGCTGCTTTGTCTTCTCCCTCCGCGCGCGGTGGAGGCCCTGGCCAGAGCCCTGTGTGGTTGGTGAGTCACGCCAGGCTGGAGCAGCCCCCGGCACTGCCGAACAATGCGGCTCTCCCGAGAGCCTGGCCCTGTCTCCCCGTGACCTCCCCTACTCACAGGTACCCCAGAAGCCCCCTCCAAGCCCTTTGTAAGCCCAGGACAAGGTCTCCCCTTTGCAAAGGGGTTTGCAGTGGTGCTCCGGCTGTACTGGCTCAGCTCCCACCCCATGCGTACCCCGGGCAGCATCTGCATCCTGCATGGGATAGCGGGTTGGGTGTGCTTTACAGCTCAGCTGGAATTCCCAAAGGTGCAAAGGGGCCGGGAGGGGAGATGGGTGCTGCAGCACAGGAGGAGGCTGTGAGCATGGTGAAGCTCCATGGAGAGCCCTGTCCTCCCTGGTGCAGCCACTTCTCTGCCTCCTTCATCCCACCAAAAGCAGCTGCAGCGCTGAGCCCGTCCCCTCACCTCAGCAGTGACCCTGTTAAATCAACCCTCCCTGGGCTGCTTCTGCATCAGCTGCTGGAACAAAGGCTGGTATTGAACGATTCACCAGGCTTCCAGCAAGTTTCCCTTCCCTTGGGCTTGGTGTTGCCCGCGCGGTGCTCTTTGCCCCGGTGCCACAGGGGAACCAGCGTTCCCGACACGGCCCGGCTGCTTGCAGGGAGAGGACCTGGCGGGAGGAATCTCTGCAGAAATCCCTTCCTTGCCGTTAGGTTTTGTAATTGTGCTGGCTATTAACTTAATAAAATGGTCCCTTTTGTTCTCTTATTATGGGACATCATAAAAATAGCAGCGGCAAGACGAGCACAGAGTGATCCCAGCTCCCTTGCCCTGAGGCAAATGGTTGGATGCTTCAGTCATTCCCACCCCATGCGGCGCTTGCAAAAAGCGGGAGAACCTGGGATTTGCTCTTTCCAAGGAATTTCTTCAAGGCATTTTCATCTTGGGTTCCTTGAAGCCCAAATGCCTCATTTATCCAGGCAACCAGCCTTCTGAAAGGAGTATTTTATTATCCTTTGTGAACAACTTCATGCACTTCAAACCATTGTTCTGGTGGTTAGGACCAAAATTGAGGATTGATCTCACAGGGAAGCTGTCAAGCTGAAAATGCTTCATTTAAATTAGTGTCCCTTCTAGTCCTACCAGCCACAGCTGACTTTGATAATACTGGAATAATTAGTGCTCTTTTTTTTTTCCTCCTAAATTGGATTTTTTTCCACTGATGCTGCCTCTCTGTGTGTGTGTGTTCTAATTATATGAAGCGTCTCCCAAATTAGCCTGGGACACTGGACCGGCTGGCGTGCCCGAGCGGCGGGTGACAGTCCAGGCTCACCCATGGCTTTGCGGCTCAGTGGCGGTGGTGGCAGCAAGAGGGGCTGGAACCTGCTTTTCCCTCCTCCATCCCACTGGGACTGGGGCTGTGCATCCGCACCCACGGGGAGCTGCAGTTGGGGCACCCCGGTGAGACCCGGCTCCGGCTGCGTTTAGCACAGCCAATGCTGGGACATTGTCACTTGGCCATGGGAGTCATCCTCGTTGGAAATGGCAAAGCCAGACTCCACCAGACACTGTTTTGGTGGGACACGCAGCCCGGATCCCAGCATGGAGGCTGAGTGTGGTGGGATTCATCCCATGGAGATGCTTTTCCATCCATCAGCTGGAAAGCCAATGCATTTCTGTCAAGCCACCTCTGCTTTTCCCAGTGTCTTGTTCGCTGTTCCACATCAAGATCTGCTGACCCCATTCTCCCTGTGTGGCCAGGAGCCACTCTGCTCCCTGCCTGCGTTCATAAAGCATCCTCTAAGGAGGGGACAGGGCTGTCCCCACTCCTTTCACGGCTTAAATGCAGATACCCAGTATATAAGGGCAGGTTGTTGGAAGGCAGAAGGGTTGCAAAGGAGTTTGGATGGGGAACCAGGAAATCTGGGTGCCTTTTCCTGCCTTAGCACTCGGGGGAATCACAGGCACCCTTATTTCACCCCCAAACTCACCGGGGAGCAGCACCCAGCAGTGGGAAGGCAACAAGCTCTGGGTTGTCTGCGGAAGCAGAAGATGCTGCAGGGCTGCCAGTGCCTCAGGCCCCTTTCCCTTGCTCTGTGTCCCAGGTGTTATTCATGGGGGGGCTCCGTGACCTTGTTCCTGCTGGGAAAAGCCCCGAGCAGTTTTGGTGTCTCCATGCTGAGGTTTGCACTCACCGCTTCCTTGGCCAGTGGAGCCGTTTGGGTGGCATGGGGACAGCTGGGTGGTGCGACCCCCCCACCCCAGCCTTTTCAACACCAGTCCTTAGCTCGGCTGCTCTCTCCTCTGTCCCTGCAGAGACCTGTGCTGTGAACAACGGGGGCTGCGACAGCAAGTGTCACGACGCCGCGACGGGTGTGCACTGCAGCTGCCCCATGGGCTTCATGCTCCAGCCTGACAGGAAGACATGCAAGGGTAGGTGGGTGCGAGCGGGGCCGGGGTGTTCACTGCTCACCTTTGGGTGCCTCAGACCCCACTTTGTGTCCTCTTTGGCTCAGGTTTAGCTCGGCTCAGGGTTGCTCACAGCTTTGCTTGCTTGGTGTTTGCATCCATGGGTGCAGGTGGGGATCACCCCCAGGGCTGGGGATTCACTTGGTTGGCCCCACTCTTCTGGGAAGCCTATGGAGAAGGGAAAAGGGAGGGCTGGGTCAAGCCAGAGGCAATAGCATGGGACACATGGGCCTGGAGGGTCGTGTCCCCCCTTGCTCCAACCTGCTGCCTCAGTTTCCCCATGGGTAGAGGCTGGTATGCAGGAAATCCACATCTTTTCTGGGAATATGGGATGCACGAGGCCCTCTTTGTACACTGGCCAGGCAGGTCCAAGCACCGTGTCCCATTTCACAGAATCATAGAACCATAGAATAGTTTGGGTTGGAAGGGACCTTAAAGCTCCTCCAGCTCCAACCCCTTCCACAGGCAGGGACCCCTTCCACTGGAGCAGCTTGCTCCAAGCCCCTGTGTCCAACCTGGCCTTGAGCACTGCCAGGGATGGGGCAGCCACAGCTTCTCTGGGCACCCTGTGCCAGCGCCTCAGCACCCTCACAGGGAAGAGCTTCTGCCTTAGATCCCACCTGAACTTCCCCTGTTTCGGTCTGAACCCATCACCCCTTGTCCCATCACTGCAGTCCCTGATGAAGAGTCCCTCTGCAGCATCCTTGCAGCCCCCTTCAGACACTGGAAGATACTCTCAGAAACTGGATCTGGGGAGGACACCACAGGAGGTTGCTCACTTCTGGGTGCTCCCACCACCATCCCCATCCACCTGCCTCTGCAAGGGGGAGCAGTCCAGGCTGGTGACCCCACAGCCCGCCCCTGCCCCCCTCCTTGGGCACCATGACCCCGGGCTGCCTGGCGCCTGCCTTGTGTCTTTTGGCAGCTCTGGGAACTTGACCCCGGTTGAAAGCAAAGCCCATCCCGCTGCTGCCTACCTGCTGACTGCTTCCAGAGCCCCCGCGCCTGGGCTTTTATCAGAGCATCCCCTCCCCTCCAATCCTGCAGTTTCCAGGACCATGCAATAACCCAGAGCCACGTCCCCTGTGTCTGGGGGTTTTATTACAGTGGTTTACAGCCTGCTCCCTTGCAGTCATAAAGAGAAAACCTCAGAGAGCCCCAGAGAGGCAGAGCTGCCCTGGCGCTGGGGGGGGTGGGATGCTGCTTCTTCCAGGTCTCCTTCCATTTTACAGGTCATTTCCTAGCAGTAAATTTTGTTATTAGTGGGAAAAGGGGGGAAAAATCGACCAAAACCACCAAGTCCCAGCCTCTTTCCAGGTTTCTGGGGCTCTTTGCTGTTATTGTGCATGATCATTTTTAGCTTTGTTTATGGCAGGAAGGAGAAGACAAGCAAAGGCGAGGATTGAAAAGCACAGATTTTGTCCAGTTTCTGTTGTTCTTGGTCCCCAAAAGTACCCCCCAGCCCAAACCTGTGACTCCGCAGACTCTGGTGTGATGCCTTCCCCCATTGCCAGGCTCTTTCTGAGTCTGCTCCAGGGGATGCTGACACTGCAGAAATCAAATGTTTTGTGCCACCTCCAAGCTCAGCAGAGCCCAGGAGTCCCCAGTGTCCTGCACCAGCTCCCCAAGTGCACCCAGATAAAACCAGCAGCCACGTTCCCCCAGTGCCCATCAGAGCCGGATCCCAGTGGGGACAGAGGGGATGATCCCTCCCTGCCTGCCGAGCATCCCAGCTGGAGCGTGCCCTGTGCCTGTCCCCACAGACATCGACGAGTGCCGGCTCAACAACGGTGGCTGTGACCACATCTGCAGGAACACGGTTGGCAGCTTCGAGTGCAGCTGCAAGAAGGGCTACAAACTGCTCATCAACGAGAGGAACTGCCAAGGTAAGGGGTGGCAGCAGCGCAGCACCCTCCCCTGCCCTGCCCTGCCTGGGGATAGCCCTCTCCTGCTCTCCAGTGTTTCCCAGCCCTCCCACGGCTGCTGCTGGAGGAGTGCTGGCCCGGCTCCTCTGGACCATGTCCATCCTTCAGGGGATTAGTGCTGGATTTGGGTTCTGCTCAGGGGCTTAGCCATTGATCTGTACAGGATGACGGTCATGACATTCCCTGCAGCCCCATGGGCTGGGATGTGGCTCTGCCTGCCTCTCCCCCTTGCCCGGCCACCCCACAGCATGGGCTGGCTCACTCCCTGCTCGGGGATGTGCTGGCTTTTGCAAGCTGTCAAGGCAGAGCAAGGATTTTAGTGGCTTTTGTAAAGGGAATGCCCTTTCCCCTGTCTGTGGAAGGCAGGAGTTGGGGGGAAGAGGCATCCTGCTCACTCTGCAGGGAGCTGGCTGCTCCATGCTGCTTCTTCCACCTTTTCCTCCCTGTTTCCTGCACGTCCCACCTAAACCCAGCTTTAAACAACCTGGCAGGTCTCTAGGCTCTCTCGAGGGATCACAGGGCTCTGCACCCCCGGCCCATGGCCAAGGCGAGCCCAGTGGGAGTGCCTAAGTCCAAGTGTTGCCTCCCAGAAGCACATGGCCAGGGAAGGAAGGGGCCGGCGTTCTGGGGCCATGACCACTTTCATCTGTGTCCAGGCTCAGCACTCGGGATTCTGATGTGAGCACAGCAATTAACTTAATGAAGGCAATGAAACGGTGCTCAAACCCACTGGGTTGGGTTCACCCACCAAGCCAGGGCCTCCCTGCCATGGCCAAGTGCCCCACGGGGCCAAGCAGACATCCCTGGCACTGTCCCGGGGCAGGACCATCCCACACAGCATCCCCGCTTGTCACAGGGCAGAGCCAAGACATCCTGTGCCAAGGACACAGCACTGGTCCTGTCTGAGGGGCAAAGGGGCTGCAGAAGCTTGGGGCAGGGCAAATGCTGGGGCAGTAGGAAAGCTTGGATGCAGGCAGGGTGGGAGCAGTGTCCCAGAGCATCCTGGTGTTGAATCCCCAGAGCAATCCAGTGCTGGATCCCTGGTGCATCCCAGTGCAGTATCCCACAGCATCCCAGCGCAGCCCCAGCTTACTGGAGCAATTGGAGCAGGAAGGAGACAACCCTTGTCCCTAGGGCTGCCCTTTCTCTGCACCAGCCCTCACCTCCCTCCCTGCCTCCCCTCCAGACATCGACGAGTGCTCCTTCGACCGGACCTGCGATCACCTCTGCATCAACACCCCCGGCAGCTTCCAGTGCCTCTGCAACAAGGGTTACACACTCTATGGGCTCACCCACTGCGGAGGTAAGGGCTGGCAGGGTGCTGGCAAGGAGGGACCCAAACCCAGCAGGGAGGCACACGGGACACCCAGGGATGGGGCGACCCCATGGCATGGTTGCAGTGTGCCCGCTGGGGACACCACTCACCAAAGGGCCCAAGGGGAGGGTGGGTTCCCCCCATCCCCTGAGCTGAGGCCGGGCTGGGAGGGGGCTCGCAGGCAGACACTGGGGTCTGAACTTCAAACACAGCGACAGGAGCAATTTGCAACGTGTCTGCAGCGGCAGAGAGGGAGAAATCCCCAGCGTTTTTGGCAGGGAGCTGGGAAGGGGAACATAAAAGGGGTTGATTTAATTTTCACAAGGCAGACAGCTCCCAAAGGCAGGGGGTGCAGTGCCCCGGGATGCAGGGATGCAGATGAAACACGCTCAGAGGGGGCTGCTGGAGCTTGTGGCAGCAGCGGGGCCGTTGGCCTGGGGAGATGACAGCATGAGGATGAGTGCTCTGGTGCTGCCCAGCCGGTGAGGATGGGCAACCTGCCTCATGCTGCTGAAATACGGAGCCAGAGGGAGCCAGCACAGTCACCGGGGTGCTCTGGTGTGACCCCATGGTGCTGGCTCCCACTGACGCTCCCATGAAGAGGCAGTTAGGTAGGAAGGCGTCTCTGGGGGACAAGCTCCATCCCTGTCCTCCCTCCACTTCTGCCTCTGCTTCGTGCCAGACCTGGATGATTGACCCCTCATTTCGGGCAGGGACAGAGAGTCTGCCATGGGGAGAGGGGCCACGGCTGCCAAGTAGCTGCCTTTTGAATCTGGCTGCTATGTGCTTCCATGTCGGCTCTGTCTGGTGCCCCACAGCTCCCCAGCCCACCGTGGGACCACAATGGGCTCTGCCAGGGTGGGCTGCACCCCTCAGCACCTTGGGTGCATCAACCCCATGGGCATGGGTCCTTGCATCTCTCTGAAAGCACAGCGCTGGGGCAATGCAGTGAGTCAGTGTCAGAGCTGGGGGCCCCGCTGCCCCTCGCCCATCACTTGTCCCTTCCTTCCTGCAGATGTTGACGAGTGCAGCATCAACCGGGGGGGCTGCAAATTTGGCTGCATCAACACTCCCGGCAGCTACCAGTGTACCTGCCCTGCTGGCTGCAAGCTGCACTGGAACAAGAAGGACTGTATTGGTATGTCAGGGCAGCACACACTGCGACGGGATGCCCAGCCACCACATGGGGCTGTTGGGATTGGGGGGGGGAGTGGGCATGGGGGTTTTGGGATGTCCTGGCAGAGGGATGCTCCAGGATGGGCTGCTTTTGGCTGGGTCTCACCTGGGTCTGGATGGGAAGGCGTTGGCCGTGCTCCCTCCTTCCTTGGTCATCTCATTGCTTTTATGATCATGCTTGGGGCTGGCCATGAGCTTTTGTACCAGCAAATGTTCCACAAAGGAGCTGTTTCCATGGCGGTGGCCATGCCCTGGTACCTGACTGTGTCCCCATCCTTGGGCACAGGCTGCCCCCCCCCCCCATTGAAATCCCACAGTCCCATCTCACATTTCCAAGGAGGGTCTGGGGGGTTTGGGATGCTTCTCTGGGGTCCCCATCTACACTCTGGCATCCTCTCCTCCCTGGTGAGCCCCCCCCATGGCTTGGGAGGGTGCAGGAGCCCCTTGCCTGTCCCTGGGCTGTGCCAGCCACGGGTGTCCCCGCTTGTCATCACCAGCCGGCGCGTGTCCCTCAGAGCTGGTGAAATGCCTGCCAGGTTCGGTGCCACCACGGGCCACCCTGACCTGCAACAAGACGGGCAAGAAGGACAGTTGTGCCCTCACCTGCACCTCCAAGGCCCGCTTCCTGCCAGGTACCGGCACCGGTGTCACTGCCAGCATGGGCAGGGGGTTCCCAGTTCTCTGCATGGCCCAAGCTTTGGGGGAGACGTGTCTGCATGGCCAAGGTGCAAGTAGCCAAGGAAAGAGGGAGGGGGGTGGTTGCTTTGGGGGACTCACTGCTGAGCATAGAGCTACGTACGGGGTGGGTCCCTGGTGCAGGATCCCCATGGTGGGGTTCTGGGCATTGTCCCAGCATGGCACAGCCGTGGTTCCCTGCATCAGCCCAGCAGAGCATCGCAGGGACTATGCAGCCACTCCAGCATCCCCTGACTCCTGTTCCTCCTTCCCACAGAGTCCGACAGCAGCTACACAGTGAGCTGTGGGACCCCGGTCCTGCGGCAGGGTGGACAGCAGAGACCCACCAACAGCAGCCAGCAGTGCCTCGGTGAGGGGGCTCCCAGGGTGCCCATGCCCCCCCCCCCCCGCTGGGCTGCCCCACACCAGGGTGGTTGAGCACCCACCTTTTCTTTTAGAGACTGTCGCTGCGCCAATCAAGCAGAAGGCTTCCTTCAAGATCAAGGATGCCAAGTGCCACCTGCATCCACGGGCCAAGGGCAAGCAGGATGAGGCCGGGAAGGCTGGGGCACAAGGTGAGGTGTGGTGGTAGGGGGATGGTGGGGGTGTTGGAGGGACACGGTGCTGAGCTGTCCCCCCGCATGCAGTTGGGTCGGCACCTTGCTCCGACTGCCAGGTTGCCTTTGTCAACCTCAAGTGTGACTCGTCCAAGAAGGGGAAGGGCCGCCGGGCTCGCAACTCCTCCAACAAGGAGGTGACGCGCATCACGTTGGAGTTCGAGGCTGAGATCAAGCCAGAGGAGATCACAGGTGAGCATGGGGCTGGCTTGGCACATCTTGGGTGCAAGCAGGGGTGGTGGGACCAGAGGGATGGTGCTGGGACCAGAGGGATGGTGCTGGGTCCAGGGGGATAGTGATGGGACCAGGGTGTGATGGTGGTAGCACCAAGGTGATGATGGTGGGACCAGGGTGACAGTGGTAGGACCAGGGGATGGTGCTGGGACCAGGGGGATGGTGCTAGGTCCAGGGGGATAGTGATGGGACCAGGGTGTGATTGTGGTAGCACCAAGGTGATGATGGTGGGACCAGGGTGACAGTGGTAGGACCAGGGGATGGTGCAGCGACCAGGGGGATGACGTGGTCCAGGGGGATAGTGATGGGACCAGGGTGTGATTGTGGTAGCACCAAGGTGATGATGGTGGGACCAGGCTGACAGTGGTAGGACCAGGGGATGGTGCTGGGACCAGGGGGATGGCGCTAGGTCCAGGGGGATAGTGATGGGACCAGGGTGTGATTGTGGTAGCACCAAGGTGATGATGGTGGGACCAGGCTGACAGTGGTAGGACCAGGGGATGGTGCTGGGACCAGGGAGATGGTGCTGGGACCAGAGGGATGGTGCTGGGTCCAGGGGGATAGTGATGGGACCAGGGTGTGATGGTAGCACCAAGGTGATAATGGTGGGACCAGGCTGACAGTGGTAGGACCAGCGGATGGTGGTGGGACCAGGGGGATGGTGCCATTCCCACACAGCAAGAAGAGGCGAATCATTCCTCATCCAGGTTGGGATGTGTTGGGCAGCACTTGCAGATCAGTATTTTGGAGATGGTTCTGATCCTGGTGGTTTTCCCTCTCCATCCCTCCCTTCTTGCTGCATCCTTGTTTCCCCCTGCACCCCCATTCCCCCCCTGCACCCCCAGCCAGCTGCAACCTGCCCTGCCTGCGACAGAGGGTGGAGAAAAAGCTGAAATCAGCCATCAAAGCCCTGAAGAAATCCATCAACCAGGAGCGGTTCCTGCTCCGCTTCGCGGGGATGGAGTACGAGGTGGCGCGGAAGCTGAGCATGGCCCCGGAGCGGCAGGAGAGCTGCGGGCCGGGCCAGCAGCGCCTGGCTGGCAAGTGTGGTAAGGAGCATCAGGGGGTGCCTGAGCTGTGTCCCCCGGTGCTGACATCCTCCCTGCCACATCACTGACGTCCCCCCCCCGCTCTCAGTTAGCTGCTCGCAGGGAACGTATTACCATGGCCAGACGGAGCAGTGTGTCCCCTGTCCCCCCGGCACCTACCAGGAGAAGGAGGGGCAGCTCTCCTGCGACTTGTGTCCCCGTGGGGATGCTTTTGGACCAGTGGGAGCCACCAACATCACCGGCTGCACAGGTAAGGGGGCATGGAGATTGGATGGGAGGCACACTGGGGGCTGCAACCTCAACCATGAGCCCCCATCCGGAAAGAGGGAAAGCTCTGAGCATCCCCAGGACCCACAGGAGTTGTTTTGGGCATTTATGAGGAAGGGCAGCCCTTGCTCTGGGTATATTGATGCTGCCAAGGCTGGGTGGGGAGAGGAGCAAGGGCATGGGCCTGTGGGATGCCAGGACTGAGGGGTCCTTGTGCCCACAGGTCAGTGTCCCCCTGGGCAGCACTCGGCCGATGGCTTCAAGCCCTGCCAGCCATGTCCCCGGGGGTCCTACCAGCCTGAGGTGGGGCGGGCGCTCTGCTTCCCCTGCGGTGGGGGCCTGACCACGCGCCACGAGGGAGCCCTCTCCTTCCAGGACTGCGACACCAAGGGTAGGTGCGAGCCGGCCCCAGGGATGGGGGCACCCAGTGGGGCTGTGCCAGCGGCTGATGCAGCCCCTTTGCTCCCTGCCCCCTCCCAGTCCAGTGCTCCCCTGGGCACTACTACAACACGAGCGTCCACCGCTGCATCCGCTGTGCCGTGGGTACCTACCAGCCCGACTTCCGGCAGAACTACTGCATCTCCTGTCCTGGCAACACCACCACTGACTTCGACGGCTCCACCTCCGTGTCCCAGTGCAAAAGTAGGCAAGCTGGGGTGCCACGGCATGGTGGGAACGGGGGCCTTTCCTCCAAAGTACTTAAAAATCCCTTAAAATAGCGTCGGGGTCGGTTCTGTGCTGTATGCATGCAGACAGGCGTGGGAGGGATGCGTGGAGCACTGCTAGCAGAGCACTGGAGAAACCCAGCCCCATTCCAGTGTCCGTGCCGCTGGTTCCCAGTTGAAGCAGCTCTCCGTACCTTGCAGACCGGCAGTGTGGGGGGGAGCTGGGAGAATACACGGGCTACATCGAGTCCCCCAACTACCCGGGGAATTACCCTGCCAACATCGAGTGCACTTGGAACATCAACCCCCCCCCCAAGCGCAAGATCCTCATCGTGGTGCCCGAGATCTTCCTCCCCTCCGAGGATGAGTGCGGCGACGTCTTGGTCATGCGGAAAAACTGTAGGTAACCGAGCGCGCCGCGGTGCTCACGGGAGGAGCCGGGGAGGAAAAGGC
Source organism: Neopsephotus bourkii (assembly GCF_033783945.1). Classification (NCBI taxonomy): domain Eukaryota; kingdom Metazoa; phylum Chordata; class Aves; order Psittaciformes; family Psittacidae; genus Neopsephotus; species Neopsephotus bourkii. The sequence goes on along the minus strand of NW_026900918.1, from coordinate 1,284,520 downwards.
TGGGATTTGGCAGAGCTGCACTCTGCAAAGGGGAAAGCCACAGCCCCGGGCAGCAGGAGGGGGGCTTGGGAAATGGGTGAGCAGGGAACTCGGCATTGAATCATAGAACCATGGAACGGTTTGGGCTGAAGGGACCTTAAAGCTCCTCCAGCTCCAACCCCTGCCACGGGCAGGGACCCCTTCCACTGGAGCAGCTTGCTCCAAGCCCCTGTGTCCAACCTGGCCTTGAGCACTGCCAGGGATGGGGCAGCCACAGCTTCTCTGGGCACCCTGTGCCAGCGCCTCAGCACCCTCACAGGGAAGAGCTTCTGCCTTAGATCCAACCTGAACTTCCCCTGTTTCAGTCTGAACCCATCACCCCTTGTCCTATCTCTACAGTCCCTTATGAAGAGTCCCTCTTCAGCATCCTTGCAGCCCCCTTCAGGCACTGGCAGCTGCTCTGAGGTCTCCACGCAGCTTCTCTTCCCCAGGCATCACCATGCTTCCCTCCTGTTTTAAAATAGAATCACAGAACAGAATCATAGAATGGTTTGGGTTGGAAAGGGCCCTAAGATTCCAACCAGCTCCAGATCCAGTTCCAGCCTCCCACCATAGGCAGGGACGCCTCACACGAGACCATGTTGCCAAGGCAGTCTTTCTGGATCAGGGAGATGCGCATGGGCTAAGTGCGGGCTGGGTTGCACACCCAGGTCTCAGCACTCCTTTTGGGGGGTAAAAACACCCATTTGGAGCTTCCCAGAGCAGGGAAGGAATAGCAACATCCCTGGTATGTAACGTGAGGGTTGGGGGGTGCTCAGCCTCACCGAATATGGACAATGCCCACATCTGTTGGCTCCCCGTGCCTTGAGCATTTAAGCCCAGTGAGGCTGGGGTAGTTCTGCCGATGGTATCCAGCATCATGTGTCCCCCTGTCATTCCCTGCAGCCTCCCCGTCCTCCATCACCACCTACGAGACGTGCCAGACCTACGAGAGGCCCATCGCCTTCACCGCCCGCTCTCGGAAGCTCTGGATCAACTTCAAAACCAGTGAAGCCAACAGCGCCCGGGGCTTCCAGATCCCCTACGTCACCTACGATGGTGAGCACAGGGTGCAGGGGACACCATCCCCGTGTGCTGGTGCCTCCCTGCCAGGTTTGGTACCCAGGTCACCCCCAGTTCACATATATCTGGGGGGGAGCACGCTCAGGGATGGTAACCGTTGGTCTGGGGCCAAGTGACAGCTCATGCCCTGATGGTGTATTTTGGCTGGTGTTGCAGAGGACTACGAGCAGCTGGTGGAGGACATCGTGCGGGATGGTAGGCTCTATGCCTCTGAAAACCACCAGGAGATCCTCAAGGTGAGTGTATCCCCACCAGGTCCTCTCTGCCCAGGGCTCCGGAGGATGCTCCATGCAGGATCACCCCTCTGCGCTCCTGGCTGTTCTGGAGCTGCCATGGGGGAGCACTGGGTGACCTTCCCTCTGTCTTGGCTTCCCCGCAGGACAAGAAGCTCATCAAAGCGTTCTTCGACGTGCTGGCACATCCCCAGAACTACTTCAAGTACACGGAGAAACACAAGGAGATGCTGCCCCGCTCCTTCATCAAGCTCCTCCGCTCCAAAGTCTCCAGCTTCCTCCGGCCTTATAAATAGCCCCCTGCACCCCTGCAGCCCCCGGGCTGCCCTGCAGCCAAGGAAACACTCTTCTCCCTTCCTTCTCCTTTCCGATTTTCTCCTTCCTCCGCTCGGCTCCAGCAGGACCAACACCTCTCACCCTGCAGACGCCCCCCGAGTTCTCCACCGCTCCCCACAGAGCCATGTCCCCAAGCAGGGGAGGATGCTCCTGTCTCATCCAGCCACCGGTGAAGCCACTTCTCTCTTTGGAAGCAGCTTCTTTGTTGTAGGAAACCGAGGCACCAGTCCTGTCGTCATCCTCTGTCCTCCCTTTGGTTTCCTTTACGCCAGGTCTGCCCTTGTTCCCTGGTGCCACCAGCAGCCTGGGACATCAGAGGGCTCATCGTGCTTCCATCCCACAGGGCTGGCGCCAGCTGCAGCTCCACCGAGCCCTTTAGTAGAGGAGTGCAAGAAGGTAACGGTGTTTTTATGGCAGCAGCCGGGGCGGGGGGATCGGCATCGCTTGGCAGAGATCGGGGGAGATGAATTTACAGAAGCATTACTTGAGTAAAGGGGAGCTCAGCAATGGCAGCCGTGGTGCTGCAGGGGCCGTCCCGTCCCTTCCCATCCTGCCGGAGAGCCGCGCTGGCGCTGGGAGGGAAGCGCAGCCAAGCCACGTTCCCGGAGAACAATGTCTGGCTGCACGGGAGAAAGCAGGGAGCAAAGGAGAAGGACTTTGATCCGGGTTAGGTTTTTGTTTTCCCCCCACCCGAGACACTCGTGCCAAAAACCCAGACTTTCTTACAAGCTCTGCCAAAGAGGAACTCGGAAAAAGCAAGCTTTGTGAAGAGCAGGAGTACGTTTGTGCACTAGGATCTCCTCCTTTCTACCTTTTTCATATGTATTAAGTGCAATCATTTGAGTCTTCTTTATATTATTTAGAGGGAAGTTGTGTTTTTTTCTACTAGAAACGACGATATTTATACCTGAGGAATGAGAATGTGCGTTTGTAACCAAACCCAAACATCCACCCAAAGCAAACCCAGCCCTGGGCTGCTGCTCACCGGTGGGATGGTGGTTTTGGGCCTTGAAACCTTTTCTGCCGTGTTTGTCCCCGATAAAACCCCCAGGTCAGGGGGAAGATGGTGCCACACTGCTCGGCATGAGATGGGGTGAGTTTTGCAGGGGTTTGAGGTATCTGGATCCATGGATGGAGGAGGTGGGGTTGATTTTGGGCTGAGCCTCTGTGGTTTGTGGGTTTTTCAAGCCCTATCGTAAGGAGGATGCAAAACTTGGCCCCAAAACCTGGAGCCAGGGGGAGCAGGGGCAGGTCCTGAGGCCAGGGCTGGGGTCACAGTGGACAAGAGGGGAGCTGCCCCTCTGCTCAGCCCCAGAATCTCTGCCAGGTGTGGTGATCCCTGCAGGAAGAAACATCTCACCTGGCTCTGGGAAGCTTTGTGCTTCCAAGTCCCTTCACGTGCTTATGGCTCCATCTGTCCCCACGTGCTTACCGCACTGGGATGCTGCAGGAGCCCTTCTCCAGGGCACGTGATGCAGATCCCATAGGAAACCCCATCCTGCCACCCCACTTTCATTGCCACTTGCATTCCCCTTTGGCTGGGGACCGTGGCCGGATGGATGTCACTTTTGGGCTTGTCCCCTGGCATCTTCACATGGCCACACAGGACCCAGGGGACCAGTGAACGCTGCCACCGATCATCCATCCTCTTCCTCCCCAAACCCTTCTCCCTTTCCAGCCTTGGCTGTCACCTCCCCTCGCCTTCATCCCCATCTTCATCCTCTCAAAGACCTGGAGCTAATTGTGGTCGACTTGCCTACAGCTTTCCTGTTGGCAGGTCCCATTCTTGTCCCTGCTTGTATCTCACTGTCACTTTGACCACAGCTGGGACGAGCCCTGCTCTTAATGAACCAGTTATTGCCCCCCACGTCCCACCGGGTCTGTCCTTGCTGGACTCCAGAGGCAGCTGCTCTCCCATGTTTCCCTTCCTCAATGCCTGCTGCTCCAAGAGCTCCTCCTGGGCTCTATGAGGGGCTGCACCCTGGCAAAGGGGCCTGAGGTTTGTCTCTACGATGCTGCGGCTGGAACAGGCTATCCTGATCAATCCCAGCTGCGGATCTCCCCCTCCTGCCGCCCAGCTCCCAGCACGTTTGGAAGCTCTACATCTGCGGCCTGAGCTGTTTGTCACTTGGTTGGTGTCTGGAAGCAGCTGCTTTGATGCACAAAAGCTGTTGTAGGGATTTGGAGGGGAGGTTATTGCTCTGGGGCAGGGGCAGTGGAGCGGTGACTCTTGGAAGGGTCTTTCCTATTTGGAACAGTAAAACTAAAACCAACTCGGGGACGATGAACCCGCTGTGATGGCCCCACTGTGAGGGAGCCACGCACTGGAGCTTAGGGATTCGTTGTGACTGATCAGCAGGGTCACCGTCACCCTGACCCAGCAGGGACTGGGCCTCCCAGAGCCTTGGGGTACCCAGGTTGTCACCGTTGTCACTGCACCAACCACCTCCAACCTGGTTTTGGAAGGGTGAGATGGGCAGCATCTGTAACAGCCAAAGGCACCTGGTGACATCGCCTCCTCCTTCCCCAAATATCCCTAATAACCCCCCAAGGAATCCACGGGGCCACCAGAAGCACCCCTCTCAGCACAGCCCCTCTCCTCACCCATTAGCAGGGCTCAGAAAGGGTTTGAAAGGCTGAAAACTGCGTCAGCAGCCACTTCTGGGCTGCGCTGAATGTCTCGATGTGGGGAACACACGGGAGGGTCGTTGGGTTCTTAGTTTTCATGTTGGAATATTTATATCTGCCTTTTGCAGTGGGCCATGACTTACCATCTCCAGCAGACATGATTAAAGTGATGAGACAGATGTAGTTCATGAAGTTATTTGCACTTGATTGAAAGAAAAGAAAATGTATCTGAACTTTGTAAAAAGAAATGTTTGCATTTTGTATTGTCTTTTTTTAATTATTAAATGGAATTTCTTGGTGTTGTGTTGATCTTTAAAAAAAAAGAACTGGCTCCAACACTTATTTTAAAGGTTTCTAACAGCAGGATCCAGAGCTGTTTTCATTGTTTTCCTCCCTCAGATGCTAAGACAAGCCCTTTCCAAGGGCATAAGGGTTTTTTTGCCCTAGAAGCTTAAATCCTGCACACTTCCATAAGCTCAACAGTCGTTACACAATGTAATTATTTATATACATTAACTAGCTGCAGTACAACTCATTTTTAGCCCAGAACATGGGAGTTGGACAGGGACCAGCTCAGAGGGAAGCAAAGGGGATGAAAGACCCTCTTGACCTGGGCCCCTCCGCTCCTCCCTGTCCCATGGGGCAGCTGAAGACACCCACCAGGTCCTCAAGAGCTGCTGCTGGGGGAGATCCCACGGCCCCAGGCACTGCTGGTGGAGGCACAGCAGGAGCCTCTGAATGCAAACACAGCCCAGGCCTGGCTGCCAGCAGGGACCAGCAGGGACAATCCGGGCGGTCCCTAAGGGTGTGGAGGAAACCTCCTGCCTCAGCTGGTGGTGAGCCCCGGGGGTGCCCGGGTAGGTGTGTGTTCACAGCTGGTGGGTGATGTGATGGTTGGAGGGCAAAGTGGTCAGGAAATGACCGAATCTCCAGTCCTTGGAAAAGCCAGGAGGTCAGCAAAGCCTTCACCTTGGCCTGTTTAGGATGCTGCTTGGCAGAATTCCTTGAGGAACGTTACTGAAGAACAGAGTGGTCCAGGAAGGCCGGATGCTCTTCAAGGTGCGGGAGCTGGTGGTCCCCATGTGCTGAAAACTGGTGACAAAAACCAGCCTGGTTCAACAGGGAGAAGCCTGGAGAAGAGAAGCTGTGTAGAGACCTCAGAGCAGCTTCCAGTGCCTGAAGGGGGCTACAAGGATGCTGCAGAGGGACTCTTCATCAGGGACTGCAGCGACAGGACAAGGGGTGATGGGTTCAGACTGAAACAGGGCAAGTTCAGGTTAGATCTAAGGCAGAAGCTCTTCCCCGTGAGGGTGCTGAGGCGCTGGCACAGGGTGCCCAGAGAAGCTGTGGCTGCCCCATCCCTGGCAGTGCTCAAGGCCAGGTTGGACACAGGGGCTTGGAGCAAGCTGCTCCAGTGGAAGGGGTCCCTGCCCGTGGCAGGGGGGTTGGAGCTGGAGGAGCTTTAAGGTCCCTTCCAACCCAAACCATTCCATGATTCTATGATATTGCTTGAACTCAGGAATAAAAGGAGTTCATCACCTGTGGAAAAAGGGATTGTTGCCCCATGAGGAGTACAAAGGATGTTATGTTATGTTATGTTATGTTATGTTACGTTACGTTACGTTACGTTACGTTATGTTATGTTATGTTATGCTATGTTATGTTATGTAGGGAGAAAGCTAGAAAGGTGAAGGCACAGATGGAGCTAAGTCTGACCACTGCCATAAAAGAGAATAAATGCTCTTACAAATGTATTAGCAGTAACAGGAAGGCCAAGGAGAACTTCCATCCTCTGCTGGATACCAGGGGAAACCTGGCGACTGAGGATGAGGAAAAGGCTGACGTAGTTCATGCCGCCTTTGCCTCAGTCTTCAGGAGGCACACCAGTCATCCTCAGGGTCCCCAGTCCCCTGAGCTGGATGGCAGAGACTGGAGCTGACTGAAGTCTCCATAATTCAGGAAGAAATGGTTAGAGACCTCCTGCTTCACTTGGATGTACACACGTCTATGGGGCTGGATGGGTTTCACCCAAGAGTGCAGAAGCTGGCAGAGGAGCTCGCTAAGCCACTCTCCAGCATCCATCAGTACCTCGGTCCAGTGGGCAGGTCCCAGAGGGTTGGAAGTTGGCCAAAAGGGCAACTCTACAACAAGGGTAGGAAGGAACCCTGGAAACTGCAGCTTCAGTGGGGGGAAGGTCACAGGGCAGATCATCCTGAGATCACAGAGCACATGTGAGAAACCGGGGGGATCAGGCTCAGGCAGCACGGGTTCGTGAAGGGCAGGTCCTGCCTGACCAACCCCATCTCTCACAAGGTGACCACCTGGCTGGTGAGGGAAAGGCCGCAGACATTGTCTGTTTGCACTTCAGGAAAGCATTGGACTGTCTCCCACAGCGTTCTGGGGACATGGCCTGGATAGGAGGATTCTTTGCTTGGCTGGAAACTGGCTGGGCAGCTGAGTCCAGAGTGGTGGTAAATGGTGTCCCGCAAGGCTCGGTGTTAGGGTCAGTGTTGTTTAATATCCTCATTGATGAGGGGCCTGAGGGCACCCTCCATCAGTTTGCAGATGACACTAAGTTGGATGGGAGCGTTGATCTGCTGGAGGGCAGGAGGCTCCACAGAGGGATCTGGGCAGGCTGGATCCATGGGCTGTGGCCAATGGGATGAGGGTCAACAAAGGCAAGTGCCAGGTCCGGCACTTGGGCCACAACAACCCCCTGCAACGCTCTGGGCCTGGGGAAGAGCAGCTTGAAAAGGAGCTGGGGGTGCTGAGTGATGGAGCTGAACAGGAGCAGCTTGTGCCCAGGCAGCCAAGCAGCCCCCAGCAACCTGCCCTGTACCAGCACCAGTGCGGCTGCAGGGCCAGGGCAGGGATTGAGCCCGTGCACTGGGCACTGGTGAGGCCGCACCTCGAATCCTGTGTTCAGCTCTGGGCCCCTCACTACAGGAGAGACATTGAGGGGCTGGAGCGGGGCCAGAGAAGGGCAGCGGAGCTGGGGCAGGGCCTGGAGCACAGTGTGATGGGGAAGGGCTGAGGGACCTGGGGGGTTCAGTGTGGAGAAGAGAAGGCTCAGGGGGGACCTGATGGCTGCCTCCAACTGCCTGAGGAGGATGGAGCCAGGAGGGGCTGGGCTCTGCTCCCAAGGAACAAGGGATGGGACAAGAGGAACCGGCCTCAAGCTGCACCAGGGCAGGTTTAGATGGAGCTGAGGAACAATTCCTGCCCCAGAGGGTGCTCAGGCATTGGAACAGGCTGCCCAGGGCACGGCTGCAGGCACCATCCCTGCAAGTGTTCACGTATCATGGAGACAAAGCCTCAGTGGTGGCCATAGCACTTCTGAGTCACAGGATTCTTATGACTTCAGGTAACACCAGCATAAGGGAAGTATCTCCTGCACTGGCAAGCTGGGGGCTCAAAGGGTTACACTGACTGTTGAGCACCATGCGCATTCAGCTGTGGGTACCCACCTCAGTTGTGCTTGCTCAGGATGCAAGTGGAGCTGTTCCCCCTCCCTGCCCTGCTCTGAATTCCCTCAGAAGCTCTGACAGCCTCATATTCTGCTCCAATTCATACCCATCAGCTCAACAGCACTGGAGAACTCTCGTGTTACAAGGAAGCAAAGAGCTCTTTGGCAAACCCTTCCCAACCAGTTCTGGAGAACACAAACAGATGAAGGTATCCTAAAAGTTTATTGCTGCCCCATTAATAAAGGCGCTGGGGCTTCCCCATGGTGCTCTTGATGTACAGAGCACGCACGTTCTGCCAGTTCTTCTTCAGCAAGGACACCAGGAAGTTGATGGCCAGGTGGATGTTGTAGACGAGTTCATCCTCTGTCATCTTCACGTGGCCAACGGCCACAGCCAGACAGAGCACCTGAGGGACAAGGACACCATGGTCACTGATGCAGTAAGAGGTTTTGTGGGGAAAAATGAAAGATTACAGCAAAGTGACCGACAAAATCACTGAACTAAGTGGGATATCAAATCCCCTTGTGTTTTGTCCACTGGACATGACTCCTCCACCTTATCTACGGGTGTTTCCACACAGCAAATTGTGTTTGGCACATGGCTCCCATGAACACGTCTGGCAGCATCTGGATGCCACCTCTGAACAGCACCTAGCTTCCTCAGAGAGCAAAGGGGCCTTAGAAATGAGCACTAGGACCTTCCAAAGATGGGGAAACTGGGAATGACACATAACACATGGTGCCGAAGAGGCGCTAGAGTGGGAGCAGACCTCTGTTTTAACCATGCTCCCACCAACCTGCTCATGGAGCAGTGTGGAATGTGTCCTGCAAACCTCTAGCCCCAGACAAGAACAGTTAGCTCCAAACTTCCTGTGAAGCACAGCCCCAGTTTCACTTTTTGCCTTGGCCACCAACCCTCTTTCCATGCACAAGAGGCTGAGAAGCCTCTGCCTGCCAGGCTGGATGAGGAGCTTGTAAGTCAGCGTTCCCCACAGGCACAAGACAAAGGGACTTATGAGCAAGCTGACAGGCAAAGTGTCACGACATCATTAGCTCAATTACTTAAAATGCTCCAGCATTTGGAAACTATCACATTTGCCCTGCCCTCCCAGTTGTGCCCCCAGGCACACAGCAGCTGGTGTCCAAGGGTGCACCACAGAGAGCAGAACTGTTAATTCTGAGTAACACCCACTTAAACCACTGAGACAAGATGCCTGAACAGGGTTAAAATAACCTGTTTTATGGAGCTCCTGTTCTGGGGAGTCAACTTGCTTTGACACCTCTTGACAGCAAGAGCAGACATCTCCAGAGCCACTTGCAGAGTCAAGTTCCAAACCTGCTTCTGGCAAAGCACTGAATTGCACACACCCACAGGGGCTGCACCCTGCAAATGTCACCCACTTGCTGTAGGAAGTGTTAATTATGACTGTGCTCTGCATTGAAACATCATCTCATCATCATCTGCTCTCACATCTTTCAGCCACATTATGAATTATGTCTCTTAGCCAGCAGCTGATGATGAGGGAGTCTCCTGGTCACCAGGCACTGTCTTAGGAAGGCACTCGAGGGACACCTACAGCCCAGCCCAGATATCGCAGCCATGTCTGAGTGACCACCCCAGTCACAGGCAGGAAGCTGCCCTGGAGAGGAAAAGCTCTGCCTTTACCTTCTTCATCTGAAACTTGATGGTAGATTTGACCTCATCAACCTTGGCCACCAGGTTCTCATTGTGAGTGAGAAGAGAAGGGAATTTGCCAGCTTTGTTCAGCCCTGGTCCCAGAATTCGAGGAATTTGCTTGATCAAGGACTCAGAAGCCAGGAAGGCGTCATACTTCTTGGCTGTGAGGAAAGAACCAACATGGGTAAGGATGGGCTCTCAGCTCTGACACCGAACTTGAGACTGTGCTGCTCCGTCTCCCTCAGCAGGCACCTTTTGACACTGAGTCCTGCCGACTTGAACCCAAGCTGGTTTTACCATTACTGTATCAGAACTTACTCCTGTCACAACAGCCAAACCCACCCGCACCCAGCTTCACCCCAACAGCACACTGAACTGTGCACAGCTCATTTCTCTGGAGAAAGTGGCATTTATTGAGCCAAAGGTGACCAACGCTTAACTCTGAGCTCCAAGAGCCTCCCACCACAGCCTAAGCACCTCTGGATGGGCAGATGTACCACACACCTTGGAGAGGCTGAGCTAGCAGCCATGGTATCCCATCTCATTTCCTTATTATGTACAATTTCATGGCTAATTATAGATTAAGCAGGAAGGTTTTCTTGTCTGCCTACGGTATGCACCATTTTGACCTTGCCTTTGCAGGGAGGTAAGGATTTTCTCTCTTAGTAAGTGAAAATATGCAAATTTCATTCCCTTCATGTAAATACTGCAGGACTAAATCCAGCTTTTGCCTCCAGCATCCCAAAGAGGAATGCGAAGAACACCAAGTAAGGGTGACACCAAAGACAGGAACATTTCGTGTACTCCTCCCTTCCAGAGGGCCTCCTCCTTCCAGGAGGGCTGACCTGTCACACCTCCTGCACTGCTAACTGTTGGCTTTTCAGGGTAGTTTCCAGCCTGATTGCTGTACTTGAGGCTGACTCTGGTCAGCTTCCTATTCCCTGCTGTTAACCACAACACAAAAACCTGAGCACATGGGAAGCCACCTTGCTTAGCCAGCCCTCCCATGTCAGCCAGGGCACTCTGAGCCCGACCCACACCAACACTCACCCAGCTTCTTCACCAGCTTCTTGTTTTTGTTGAGCTTTTTCAAAGCTTCTATGTCCATGTGAGGGATGTCAACTGCTTTGGCCTCATCACAGTGCTGCTGGTCCCCCAGCAGGCAGACAGAGAACTTGGGCCGTGGGGTTGACTTCAGCCTGGAGACAGAAGGTCTGAATTACTATAAACCTCCAGCACCACACACTCTTCCATGGGAGCCAACACAAGAGGTACCTTACCACAGTGCCTGGACCTCTTCCTTCACAGCTGCTAACCTGCCTTCCCCAGCAGGTCGGTGGGGACAGCACCCACCTCCCCTCATGTTTTAAGACCCAGGGTTGGGGTCCGTCCAGCCGCACCCGTTTAACTGGGGTGGGCTGAACTACCCGAGCGGTTCAGCGCCGCGTCCTCACACCGCAGCGGCCGTCCTGCCCCATGGCAGGGCCCGGCAGCGCAGAGGGGACACGGGCTGAAGGCTGGGTGGGAGCAAGAGAAGGCCGAACCTGACGGTGCCGGAGAAGCGCTTGTCTTTCTGCGGGTCGTAGTTCTTGAGGCTGATCTGCAGCTCCACCGTCTCCACAAACCTGAGGGACGGCAGAGCAGATGAGGGCACAGCCGGGCACGGCCCCGCGATACCCCGGTCCCGCCATAGCACAGGGCTCTTACTTGCGCTTCTTGACCTTGCTGCCCTGCAGCACCTCCTTCACCGCCTCGTACAGGGTGTCGCGGGAGACCTTGCTGCTGCGGGGGGGAGAAACAACGGGGGCTCAGGACGGACCCGGCCTGGACCTCCTGTGGGCTGCGGGGACGAGGCCGCTGAGCCCGCCCTGGCCCGCTCGCGCTCCCCCGCCATCGGCCCTCGTGTCCCGCTCCCCGCAGCCGCACGGCGGGCGCGGATGGCCGCGGATGGCAGGGGATGGCCGCGGATGGCCCAGCACGCCCGAACCCACCTCATGATGGCTCCAGCCTGACGAGCCCGAAAGGGGGCGGTGACTCCCGCCGCGAGATAAATAGGGGCAGGAATCTCGCGAGACTTGGGGTTCGCCATGCTGGGGGCGGTAAGGCGAGGCCGCCATGTTGAGAGTGGCCGGACCGGCTTCACCTCCCGGCTGCCCCGGTGGGCAGCCCGGCCCCATCGCCGCTGCTCAGCGCCAGCCGCGGATCCTGCCGCCCGGGCTGTGCCCGGCTGCGGAGGGACTGCCGCAAGGCACGACTCCTGAGGGGAACCTGTGGCTTCAATGTCAGTATTGCGCATGCGCCTCGTCGCTCTAGCACTAAGTTGGCCCTGCCGGCCCAGTTCCGGGGAGCGGAGTTGCTGTGCCCCGGAACCTGTATACCAAGCCAGCGGCTGCCGAGGAGCTGAGGGGGGTGTTGCTGTTATGCGTGTTGCGGGGTGGAGCGAGCAGGGGCCGGACCCGGACCCGGACCGCACAGCATGATGGTCAGGCGGCGGACTCGGTGCCGTCGCGTTTCCTCAGGTTGGTGGCGGAGGCTGGGGGAGGCCGGACGGCACGGGGTGAGATGGTGGCTGAGGGCCAGCGGTGCCCCGGCGAGCTGCTGCCGACGGACCCTTGGATAACAGCGTGAGGGGAGCCCCGCCGTGTGTCCCCGCCATCCCCCCCGAGCACTTGGGCCTGTCCCGCCGCTCCCCTCAGGGCTCGCCGTGGCACAAGGCCCGGCCCTGCCGCGGAGGCACGTCTTCTGTCACCCTCGGGCTGGCTTCGCGCTGCAGCCTACGCTTGGTTTTCCTCAGGCAGCGCCTGCCCCATCCCTTCCAGGGGGTTGCAGCCCCTCCAGCCGTTTGCATGGCAGCCACAGCAGCGCAGAGGGTCTTCTGTTCCCCAGCGACCCTGCTGTGACTGAGCGTTTGCTGGGGAATGAGCCGTAGTGCTTATCGGGAGGTGTCAGCACTAAAAGCTAAGCAGAATCTGCTGCGGTGAGTGAGGTGTCTGCAGGATGTAGGGAGCACTTAGGTTAAAGGGCATTGAGCATGGCACAGAGCCTGGCTGTGCCCACGGGTGCTGCAGTGTCAGGCTGAGTGGTCAGACTTGTTCCTGGAAATCAAAAGGGTAAAATATGAGGCTATCTCAGAGATTACTCGTGAAGGATCCAGTGCAGCTGCTTCTAAAGGTAACCAGCAAAGTGCCTTCAGTGAAACGCTCTTGTTGAGGTGTGGGTGTTTTAACATCATCTGCTATAGCCTGAAATTCGGTTCCTCAGAAGCCCAGGCATTGGACAGGAAAGGGAGGAGAGAAAACTTCCATGCACTAAGCTCATTGTCCTGCTCATCTTGCAGTACAGGACACCCTCCGCCTGTAGGTTCACACTTCAGAGTACTCAGAAACCTTTCCTGCAGGTCATATGGAGCATGGGAAGGGCTTGAATGGGGCGTTTACACTATCTCTAGGGACAGTCTGTCGATTCACTCACTTGATAAGCTTTATCTTATACTTACCTGTGGAATAGATTTACTCCTGCTTGCCATTGATACACACCCTTTGACCAGTTTAATCCTTTATAGTCTGAAAAATCATTTGCCATTTAAATATTTCTTAATGTGCAAAAGTGGCTATACATATGTTGGGTGAAAACAAAATTTGAATTGTTCTTTTTATTCAAGGCTTACAACAAGAACACAGCTCCTTTTTCCACAAAACCATTTGCTCTGTGTCCTGGTGCTCTCTACGAGCACACTGAGTAAAGTGAAATTCATGTCTGAGGACCAGCCATCGGGGCAGGATGGAGAGCTTGGGCCTGCAAACAGTGACCCTTAGTGACGGGATGACAGCCTACATTCAGCAGGCTGTCAAAGGTAATGGTTCCTTTGTGCTATGAATCATAGAATCATAGAGTAGTTAGGGTTAGGAAGGACCTTAAGATCATCCAGTTTAAGTCTCAAAGTGGCTTGATTGAGTCTGAAATTCAAGTCAGAACTTACCAAAAGTGCCCTTGTGTGCAAACCATGTGTGATTCCTTTGGACAGGAAGCTGACAGCTCTCTTAGATTTCCACAGTAATGCAGTAGAAATCAAACATGCCTCTGGTTGGAAATAAAGCTTTGGAGATGGGAGAGGTGTTGCTGTAGAAAATAAAGGTTCTGTTCAGACTAGAGTGAGCCCTGGAATAACTGGGAAAATGGAGTTCACACTATGACCTGCAGGACTCTATCCAACCCTGAAGCTAAGCAGGATGGTTTATTTCATTGAGATGCAGAGAATTTGATTCCCAGTAGCGCTTTTCTCACTCAAAGTGGGGTTGAGCTTGGTGTCGACTAACTGGGGAGAGAGTGCCTGCTCTGATTTTGGTGGTTGTGAGGTGCTGCTTCCTTCACCACCCACTGTTCCTGAGAAAAGGAACATGTTTTTTTTTCCCAGGCTGTAGAACAGGAAGGTTGAGTTGCAAGGCTTCATGTCCTGGGGATTCCTCTCCTGCTTTCCTTTCTGTGCAAACTTGATAAGTTTGTTACATGTGGAGTTGGACTGTCTTGAAACTACCAGGTTTTGTGATAACATGCCCCCCCTGACATTGTGCACCAGGTGAAAGCAACCTGGGCTCCTCATTTGTAGTGGGACAGAGCAATGTCCTCTCTGCATCAGATGATTTGGGAGCTAAAACATAGTATAGTTCAGAGTTACACTATTTGAAGAGTCCAGTGTTCACAGCCCATCAAGGGTGGCATCACTTTATGCCCCTTTATAACTTTTCCCCAAGAGTTTATCCTCCATCAAAGCAGAAGAAAATAAATGTCCAGGCCCTTGCTGATGCCAGTGAAAGCTCCTAGATTTTTTTTCCAAGCACAAGTATAATTGCTTTCTACTTTAGATCCAAAATACATAGCACACATCATTCTTTCTGCTTCTTGGCTCACAGAGCTGTGAAGAGCAGCTTATAAACAAACAATAACAGGTTCTTTGTCTTGTATCCTCTTGTCTAGGTAAAGGAAGCTCCAGCATTTCTAGGAAGTGCCTCTATGGCTATTCAGGGAAAAGCTTCATAAATAACAGCCTATCAGTAGCAGTTTCACTGTCTTCTGGGTACTGGTTTCCTTATGAACATGTAGCAAAGGGTACAGCTCATGGGACCAGGAAGACTGAGCTCTGCCGGCAGTGCTGGTGGCATTTTTTTAACTGTTTCAGATGGAAAGCTGGTTGAAGGACAAGTCATCGAACTCGAAGATGGGACCACGGCTTATATCCAACAGGTGACAGTTGAGAAAGGTGAGGACCATAAATTCACCTTTTGCTTTTTAGAAGGATGTTGTAACTGCAGTTGTCTGTATTCCAACAGTGGGGCTCCTCTATTAGCTCGAGCTTTAAGAAGTCCATACAGGCATAGGGTTTTTTGTCCCTTGCCCATGGTTTTGAAGTTGAATGAGCAAGGACACAGAACATGTGATTTCCTGCAATCTGACAAGGCCATTTTGCTGGTGGTGTAAGCATCAGTTTAAGTGTTGTTTCACCTGTGGGCTCTCCCACAGTTGCCAGTCTGGCATCACAAGTCTGCAGGCAAGGCCAGGAGCTGTGTGCTGTGTTTGTGCCAACTACAGAGCCCAAACAAAGTGTGCTTCCTGTGGGAGCAGCTGGACAGGAATTTCCTCTGAACCAGGAGATAATATATTCTGCAATAGGTGTTTGGGTATGTGGGGTTGTTGGAAGCAATGACCCATTAGCCAATGTCACCTCTGAAATGAGGCTACATTAAATAATCTGAGTGGTGTTGGGAATTCAGTTCATGTGGCAGGCACCAGAGTGGCACAGAGGAATCCTCTCTGACCATGGTAAGATGTAAACGGGCAGGTAGAAAGAGCTCTGTGGCTCTGGGCAGTTCTTCCTTCACTCTCCAAAGCTTCTTGTGAGCCGCCTCCCTTATCTGTTCCTAAATGGTTGCTTGAAATCACTTTGTGTTCTTGGCTGTGCCACTTTCCTCCTTTCATCCTCTTCCCTGCCTCCAAACACACAGTGAGAGGGGTTTTCCTTCTCACCAGTTTCCCCTGCTATGGGATGTTTGTGTTCTCCTTTACACACACCTGTGCCAAAGCCATCACAGAATAGTTTGGGTTGGAAAGGACCTTAAGATCATTCAGTTTCACCCCCCCCTGCCATGGGCAGGGACACCTCACACTAAACCATGGCACCCAAGGCTCTGTCCAGCCTGGCCTTGAACAACGCCAGGAATGGAGCATTCACAACTTCCCTGGGCAACCCATTCCAGTGCCTCACCACCCTCACAGTAAAGAACTTCTTCCCTATGTCCAGTCTAAACTTCCACTGTTCAAGTTCTAACCAGTTACCCCTTGTCCTATCACTACAGTTCCTACACTTCTTAATGAAGGGTCCCTCCCCAGCCCCCTTCAGATACTGGAAGGCTGCTATCATTTGTGTGTGGGGCATTAGTTGGCATTTTTAATGGGTGATACTCTGCATTTAGCCCAATGAGCTAAAGAAGTGTGGCAAAGCTATGCATGAAGCCTTAAAAACATCATAATTCGTGTTGGAAGGGCTCAAATGGCATCTTAAAACCTATAGGTGTGGTTGACTTTCAGTGGAAGCAGGCAGCCCTGCTGTGTACTCCTCTGTGTACAGAGGAATGAATGGTTTGTGAGCTTCCCCTCTGTTCTGTCTGAGTGTTCCAGTAAGGTGTGTGTATCTTTTTGTTCTCTCTTAGAGTCTGTGGCTTTTGAAGATGGTCAGCCAGTGGTGTTGGAAGATGGCAGTATGGCCTACATACACGATGCAGCTAAAGGTAACGAGCATTCCCTGTTCTTCCCTTGGCAGCTGGAGTAGAAGCTGTTACATAGTTCCAAGGCTGTAGATAGCCCAGGAGATGAAGAGTGCTTCTTACTCAGCAGCCTTTTCACGCTGGATTTGTTGGTTTCCTCTTTCCTCTTACAGAGTGTTATGACCCCAACACCTTCGAGGCTGTCCAGCTGGAGGATGGCTCCACTGCCTACATACACCGTCCTGTCATTGTGCCACCAGGCAGCACCATCCTGGAAGTGCAGACAGAAACTGGGCTGGAGGAGTTGGCTGGAGAGGAGGAAGATGATGCCTTTGATGTGGAGACCATTAATGCATTAAAGCAGTACACCAGTAAGGTAAGGACACAGTTCTTCTTTCATGGTCTGGGTGTAGTAGTCCACATGTGGTCTGAGGTTGGAGTGTCCTCGCTTCATTAGTGCTTCTGTGTATTTGTTTTTCAGCACTGCCACCTTTGAGAAGAGAAACTGGACAGGGCTCCAGTGAGGGCACCACTCACAATAGGTGACACTTGAGGACCTAGAGCAGGACAGTTTTCTGCTGGACCCTCTAGCTAGCTCCTGCAGAGTGCTGAGCCTACCACCCTTAACCTGCTGCAGGCACACATTTGGGAAGAGCAGAGCTGCTGTATACAGCTTGGATTGCTTTCTTCCTTGCTTTAAATGTCCCTCCTTGTAGGTGTTCTCTTCGTGTTTGCCTGGCTTCCCTGAGTATGATGTTCCCTTCCACAGATTATCCAGGCAGCAGATCAAGACTAGCATTTTACGTGTCAGGAGTGCATAAGTTATGACCACTGTCCATCAGGTTGACAGAGACCTTAAAACCCAGAATAGCTTCACATCTGATGTGTTGTCACTGCAGTGCTCCATCTGAATATCTTGAGTGCTGCCATTTTCTCCCGTCTTCATGGTGTTGCATGAGAAGGGGCTACCTGGAGCATGCTGATAGAGTGTTCAGCTGGGCAGCAGTAAGATTTGCCCATGGAGACCTTTCTGCTGTGGTATGACCTCACTCTCTGGAGAAGAGTGTGGTGTCACTGTAGATAGAAGTGCTTCCTGCTTGGGGTGCTTGTCTGCTCCACACCGTACAAGGAGGCATGAACAGTGCTGTGCTTCTTTACTTGCAGGCTTCTGACAAGGAAGAGGAGGGAGTGACAGACCCCTGCCACACGAAGAGCAAGGACTCCAGCAATGTCTCTTCCCAGGTCTGAATTTCTTAGTGATGCATTCCTGAAACTAGGCCAAAAACTCCTCTTCATGCAGAGCACTTTGCCAGGTAGTAGTTAGCAAAGCTTTGTGGCTTCTCTGCAAAGTTAGCAAATACATTAGCTACAGGTTTTACAAATGAGCTAAGGGAAGCACAAAGAGGTAAGTTATGTGTGGGAGAATAGCCAGTGTGAACTTTGGGGTGGGAATGGGAAATGCTGGTTCCTAGACCTGTGTTCTGTCACATGGGTTGCATCATATGTGTACAAGCTGTGTTTGTAAGGACATGTGAGGATGCCTAGGGGCTGGCACAGGGTGCCCAGAGAAGCTGTGGCTGCTCCATCCCTGGCAGTGTTCAAGGCCAGGTTGGACACAGGGGTTAGAGCAAGCTGTTCTAGTAGAAGGTATCCCTGCCCATGGCAGAGGGTTGGAACTAGATGATCTTAAGGTCCTTTCCAACCCAAACCATTCCATGATTCTGTGTTTTTGTGAGGATAACTGAAGGAGTGCATACGTATAGCAAAGAGGGGAATTATTTATGTGGGATTCACAAAACCTGCTGTAGTGGCTCATTGAATTAACTCCCATACATCTTTTGGCAGGATTTGCAGGAGGAGGAAGTGCAGAGCAGTGAGAAGAGGCCGCAGGTTGGCAGCAAAGCTTTCCGCTGTGGGTACAAAGGCTGTGGCCGCCTCTATACCACCGCCCATCATCTAAAGGTAAAGCAGATAATATCCAGTCATGCAGACCAGACACATCCCCGTGTTACGGTGCCAGGTTGGAATGCTGCTATGGAAAAGCCTGAGTTGTATGTTTGGCTCCCCAAGAGATCCAGATGTGTAACTACCCAAGGTGAAGTCCAGCAGAGAACTTCAGATTCTCCCCACCAGCTAGATTTCTCCACACTCTGTCCTTTCCTCCTTGTCTTGGACTTCATTTTAGGAACCTGTTCTTTCTTTTTCCAGGTCCATGAGCGCGTTCACACGGGTGACAAGCCGTATACGTGTGACTTCCCAAGCTGTGGGAAAGCATTTGCTACAGGTAGCAGTTTCTCTTCTGAATAAATTTTGTTTTCTGTCCAGTCCAAACCACTCTTGAGCATCAGCCCTGGCTCTTTTTCCAGCTGAGCACAATGAGCATAGCTTTTAAAGCCTTCTGAGAAGGAATTTAAAGCCTTCTGTAGAAGGAATTGTAGGAGACTGAGACTTGATTGCTGATGAACAGATTTGAGCTACGAGAAGCAGCCGAGTTATCAGTTGTGTTGTGAGGCTGTTTGGGTATTTTTTGTCCTTCAGCTATGCAGGCACAGGACAGACATCCAAAAATGCATGAGCTGAGAGGTGATACACAGCTTGTCAGGTTATTTCCTTCTTGTTATAAAACTAATCATGGTTTTTTTCCTGGACAGGATATGGGCTGAAGAGCCACATGAGAACACATACTGGTGAGAAACCATACAAGTGCCCAGAAGATGTGTGTAGCAAAGCCTTCAAAACCTCTGGGGATCTTCAGAAACACATCCGGACACACACAGGTGAGCAGTACAGGAGGAGAACTGAGCTGCTTCTTGAAAGGGTCGTCCAAGGTACTCCAAGTAATGCTTCAGCCTTTGTCCAGGATGTGCCTATGAATCCTGGGTGAAACAAGGCAGACCTGAAGCTGTCTTCAGAAAGAAGTAGATGGGTTGTAGAAGTAGTACTAGGGATTCTTGGCTATGTTACAAACAACACAGCAAAATGGGTAGTGGTGCCAGTGCTGCTAGAGAAATATGCCAGCATTTGGATCTGATTGAGGTCTTGTTGTTGTAATACTGTAGAGGAGGGAATTTGAGGTTGGATATAAGGCAGAAGCTCTTCCCTGTGAGGGTGCTGAGGCGCTGGCACAGGGTGCCCAGAGAAGCTGTGGCTGCCCCATCCCTGGCAGTGCTCAAGGCCAGGTTGGACACAGGGGCTTGGAGCAAGCTGCTCCAGTGGAAGGGGTCCCTGCCTGTGGCAGGGGTGGGAGCTGGAGGAGCTTTAGGGTTCCTTCCAATCCAAACCATTCCATGATACAAGTGTCCAGGGCATTCCAGGTAGCTGAACTGTAGCAGGACTCTCATCCACGTTACTCTTCATGCAGGTGAACGGCCCTTCAAGTGCCCCTTTGTGGGCTGTGGCCGCTCTTTTACCACATCCAACATCCGGAAGGTTCACATCCGAACACACACAGGCGAGCGGCCGTACATGTGTCCCGAGCCCAACTGCGGGAGAGGTTTCACCAGTGCCACCAATTACAAGAACCACATGAGAATCCACACAGGTAAGAGGAGAGGGGGAAGCATGGACAGCTGCTTCCCAGTCAGCCAGCTGTATTGACAGCCTGTGGTGGCTGGGTAGTCTGTGGGACTGAAATGGCATTTCCAGGCATTGCAGGGGTAGATCTGGGGGTAGCCAGAGAGTTACAGGAAACGAGTCACTTTATTGGGCTGATTATTGTTTCACTGGTCTGTCTCCAGCTATTTGCTCTTCATGGGCATGAGGAGGACAAGAGGAAACTGCCTCAGGCTGCGCCAGGGGAGGTTTAAACTGGACATTAGGAACAATTCCTTCCCCAAAGGGTGCTCAGGCATTGGAACAGGCTGCCCAGGGCAGGGCTGCAGTCACCGTCCCTGCAAGTGTTCACACAGTGTGTAGCCGAGGCTCTCAGTGCCACGGGTTAGTGGTGGCCTTTGCAATGCTGGGGAACAGTTGGACTTGATCTTAAAGATCTTTTCCAACCTGGTTGATTGTATGAGGAGGGTGAGTGGGTCAAGCTCTGCTCTGTGGCCTCTGCCCTAGGAGAGAAGCCGTACATGTGCACTGTGCCAGGCTGTGGAAAGCGCTTCACTGAGTACTCCAGCCTCTACAAACACCATGTGGTGCACACCCACTGCAAACCCTACACCTGCAGTTGCTGTGGCAAGACCTACCGCCAGGCCTCCACGCTGGCCATGCACAAGCGCAGCAGCCACGAGGTGGAGGCCACGGAGGAGAGTGAACAGGCCCTCTACGAACAGCAGCAGCTGGAGGGTGAGCAACCAACCACTGTCCTGCCACCTGTGACAGGCTTTTGGGTCATTCCTGCATCAGGAATGTGGCAAAGGGGAGAGGAGTGACAGCAAGAGCTTCCAGCTGCTCCCCTCTCGGAGCCAGATCTGTGCTGTGGCCTCCTGCCTCCCTTATAAAAACCAGATCTGTGTCACAGACAAGAGAAGAGGGCTTCCCATGGTACTTACTCTATGTCACGGGTTGGGAGTGGGCTCCTGCCTATTCTTTAGTACAGGGAGAGGTAGACTCTCCCTCCTAGGCCAACACTGGGCTGTTGTCATGATCCTCTGCGCTGGCACCAGGCAGGTCCCAGGGTCAGGAGTGTGCCTTCACACTCTGATGAGCACATCTCATCCCTTTTACTCTTTGCTTTTTCTGACTCAGCTGCTGCTGCTGCTGAGAGGGGCTCCCCTCTAAAGAGCCAGCATACTGCGTTCCTGTCAGAGGTGGAAGAAAATGAAGAGGAGGAGGAAGATGAAGATGAAATAGCTGCACAGGTCTCAATCATCTCTCAGAATGAGACAGAGCAGGTATGGACACTGACAGCCTCCAGCATGTGGGTAACAGCAGTTACCTGCGTGACATTTGCCTCTGCCCAGACTTGGTGTTCTCTTCATGGCTTTTTATCAGCATAAAACAGACCCTTCATGGCTTCACGAGCTCTGTCTGTCCTGAGGGCTCCCTCCTTACAGCTTTACTCCACTGCTGCAGCCTGGATGTGAAGGGTAAAGAAAGCTCCTCTGCTACCTGACTCGGGGTCTCGTGGGTGTTTGCCCAGGCTTGGCGCAGTGCCTGGCAGCCCTCACCTTCCCAACAGCAGTCAGGAGGCAGCTTCCAGTCCCTGCTGACACAGGCTGGATTTGGAGATTGGTTTTTCATTGGATACAGCAGTGCTTTTCTTCTACTTCCCTCCACCAGCTGCCTGTGTGCCAACTGGGAAACACTCCCTTCTGTGGCATGGGGCAGAGGAGACAGGCACCATGAGTAACGCTTGTTTCTGCTCTGTCTGAGGTGCTCCCTGCTGCAGCAAGGCAGGAGCTGCCCTCAGAGCATGGAGAAAAGACACTCAGTGGGAAGGGGAGGTGCAGAATAAGGGGAAGGGGCTGGAGCCCTGAAGTCTTCCGAGTTCTCCATTGATCTTGTCCACAACCCTGGGCAGTCTTTGGAGTTCTTTGTGCCGTGGAGAGAATATTTTGTCTTTAGTGAACCCTTTGTGTTGTTAGACTTGGGAGCTGTGTAAGGCTTCCTGAGAAGTCATCCTGGCTGAGAGTATCCACTGTTGTTCCACCCAGGTCAGTTTGTCACGAGAAGACCTGCAGGCCCTGGGCAGTGCTGTCAGCATGGTGACACAGAGCGGTCCCCTCCCCGGACCCGAAGAGGAGCTGGTGGGTGATGGCACACACACCGTGACTGTGGCCAACACCAATGGCATCGAGACACTGCCGGTACAGATAAAGCTGGGAATGTCCCTTTTATCCTGCAGAGAAACAGCCTGCTGGAAGGGAACTGCACTGGTGTTTTTAATCTTAACTTTTCCAGGTTACCATAGTCACTTCTGGGGCAGTTGTATCTGAGGAATCAGCCATCACCCCCCTCCGTCATCAGCAGGTGGCTTTGCTGGCTACTGCCAACGGCACCCACATTGCAGTGCAGGTACCACACAGCTCCTGCCATGTTTCCCTTCATTCCCCCATCCACCCACTGGCTTCAGCACCTTCCCTAGTGCTCCTGCTGCATCGCCTCTTGTCTAGGGCTTCTTCACTCCCAGATGCCCTGTGTATAGAGGAGAGTAGGGATACACTCCTTGGATTGCAGAATGCTCCTTTGTAACCAGCCTTGCTGCATGCTAGCCATGTCTCTTTTCTGCTTTGCCCCTCTGCTTCATACCTGGGTCACCCACTGCGACCCCTCACACCTCTGTTCTGCTGGGGGCAGCCCCCACCTCTTGAGCCCACCTTTTGGGAGCACAGTGTTCTCTTTCTCTTTCCTCCTAGCTAGAAGAGCAGCAGAGCCTGGAGGAAGCCATCAGCATGGCTGCAGCAGCAATGCAGTATGAACCTGTGACACTTGATGCAGCTGTGTCTGAGAATGGGTGCTGAGCCCCTGCAGAGCCTCCCAGGCGGGCAGAGAAGGCAGCCCCAGCCTGTTCTCCACAGGGATGGTGGGAGCTGCTGGAACCAGGATGGCCAGCATGGAGAAGAGGTGCAGTACGTGAGCAATGGAAGGTGTCAGAGCAGCTGGCAGTGGCTGCACCACGCAGCTGGTGAGAGCTCATGCATTGGGCTACAGGAGTCACCCTGTTCAATGGGCTCTTCCCTCCGAGGATGGGTGGCAAAGGCTGCTGCCTTCTCTTGGAGGCTCCACTGTTTTCCTGCACTCTGAGCAGCAACTTCGCTGCTGCTTGCCTTGGGCACTGACTGCCTCTGTCTGAAGATGGTAGATGGTGTCTTCTAGTTCACAGCTAAGATCTCCAAGACCTGCCAGTCCTCGGCAGTAGAGGTGAAGCCACAGAGATCTCAGCAGTCTCAGTGTGCAAAATAGTTTCGGAGAGGCACGTTTCCTGCCCTCTCCCTCTAGGAACAGCTCCTCTTTCCTGCCCACCCCTCAGGTAAGGGGCATGTGGGCAGTGTTTGTACAGAAGCATTGAAGCCCCATCAAATCAAGCCTGGGCTGTCCAGGGCTCTGTGTCTGGAGCAGTGACCTGGTGCAGGGTGAGCATCCGGGCTGGCTTCGGCAGGAATTCTCCCATCTCTGTCACACTCTTGAGCAAACTTCCCTGGCAGACTCAGTGCTGTGGAGCAGAGCAAAGCATTCCCTCCACTGAAGCCAACCAGCTGAGCCAGGCTTGGATGTAAATACTGAGTTGAAATAAAAACAAACTGAAACTTTTCTTTCTGAAAAGAAGCACCTTCTCTCTTTCAGTTCCCTGGGCCAGAGGCTGGCAGAGGGTGGATGAATGTTACCAGGTCAGGATTAAGGAAGTTCTGGAGATTTATAGAATTCACAGAATCAGAATGGTTTGGTTTGGAAGGGACCTTCAGGATCATCTGGTTTTGAATTGGCCAGCAGTGTCCTGCCAGAGCTACTGAGGAGGTCAATTAACATGACATGTTGCAGCCTCTCAGCTCCCAGAGTGTCTTGGAGGGGCTGAGAGCTGTCTCTTGAATCTTATCTCAGATCAGGCATTGGCTTTTCCCCAGACTCCTGCAACCCTAGCTTGAGGGAATTGTGTCAATACAAGAAAGTGGCTGTGAAGGAATCCTGCAGCCCTCAGAGCTCAGGGGAGAGACATGGGCTGGCTCATCATCCCCATGGGAGGATTCCTCATCCTCTCCAGTGGGGCAGCTTGTGGACAAAGTGCCAGAAAATCATTTAGGTTGAAAGAGATGTTTAAGATCAAGTCCAACCTTAACCCCCATCCCAGTGGGGACTCCCAGCAATCACATGCTTTCTTATGGATGTACCCAAGGTGTTTGCAGAGGGTGAGGTTCTGCAGGTGTGGAACAGGCATAACCCGGGAAGGCTGCTGCAGGCTGTCTCCACTCCCCTTCCCTGGTGCAGCTGATCCCAAAACAAGCAGAGCTGGAACCTTTCCAAAAGGCTCCGTGCTCCTGGTGCGAGTGGAAACTCTTCATTTAACTCCCAGAAGAGGAAGCTGCTCTTTAAGCCAGGGAGGGAATTTCTCTCTGCAGAACACGAATGCTGAGAAAGCTTTTGATCTCCAGGCTGAGCTAGCGAAGGGCTCCGAATCGCTGTGGTGGTTGTGTTCCCTGAGCCCCGGATTGCGCTCCTGTGTGCATGGGGGTTCTGGGGCAAAGACCTGCAGCCCAGCGGGCTGTGGGGCTGCGATGGGGGGGGTCATACGGCTGCGATGGGGCCCGTGGGCTCCTCCGAGGTGCACCCAAGCAGATGGCGCTGCTGCTGCGTGCGTCCCCCAGCGCCCGGGGCTGTCGGGGCAGGCGGTTTCCTGGAACCGGATCCTCGGCCTCGGCAGAGCCGCCTCTGCCACTGCCGCCCGTAGCCATGGACCTGCGAGCGGAGCTCCTCAAGTCCATCTGGTACGCGTTCACCGCCCTGGACGTGGAGAAGAGCGGCAAGGTCTCCAAATCCCAGCTCAAGGTGAGCTCCCGGTGGGACTCGGAGGGCTCCGGCGGCTGGGCGGTGGGTGAGGAGCAGAGCAGGTCCGGGGATGCTGTGCATCGCCCCTGGGGTTCCATGGAGGGACTGTTAAATGTTAAGATTGATAAGACCTTGCTGTTAGCTCCACGCTGGGTTTGACGGCGTTTGCTGCTCTGTCCTGTTTCCCTTAACGAAAAAAAGAAAGGGGGGGGGGGAGGAGAGTTAATGCTCAAGTGTATTTTCTAGGTGAAAATGAGAAGTTTAATTTTTAGTTGTTTTTAGTTGTTTTCAGCTGCCTTCAGTTTCTTACGCTCTTTATGGCCAACTAACAGCCCAGATTGGGTTTATGTTTTCTTGCTTGCTGGAGCAGCCGCGTTTGTGCTTCCTGTTCAGCCAGCCGGTTGGGAGGTAGAGGCAGCCTGATTTTAAGCTGAGCCTCCTCAGTGGGCTGGCCAGCAATAACACACAGTGTTAAAGAAACCTCTGCTTTCCCCTGTCCTGCACCCCCTCAGAGGGCTCCTGCATTCAGCCCTTCTTCAAGCTGTCATGGCTTTAAGAACCTTTTCCTCTGCCTCCAGGACAGGCTCTGGGTGACTCTGTCGGGATGCACCTTGGCTGCGATGATGGTTACTGATTTGTAGGTTCTTTTTCCCTTCACAAATGATGGGACTGCTCTTTTTCTTTTGCTGCTGAGTAAACGTCCCCGTGTGGTTCTTAGGCTGGTGCTGGGGTGGGAAACGCTGGTTGGGGCTGCGATGCGGAGGAAAAACCTGAGCTAGAAACATGCAAAACACGGGGAGCTGTTGAGTCAGGACTTGGCAGCCGCTGCCTGTCTGTGAGAGGAGTTATGAAATGTTCAAAGAAACCTCTTTTCCTCTGTTCCCTATACTTCATAGGGCTTCCCCCAGGACACACTGTAGGGAAGATGCTGGGCTTGGTGGGCAGGGCATGTTTTGCCCCAAAATGAGGAGTTTTGTTCGCAGGGATCTGCAGGAGAAGCAGTAGGAGCTGGGCTGAGAGCCTTCAGCTGCTCCCCAGAACCATGTGCCCGTGCGAGCCACAGGCACCTACTTAAAGCTGGAGAAATAGTTCAAGGAATTAGGGAAAATCCCAAAGCAGGCCAGAGCCTATTTCCCCTTGCTAATCCCAGAGAGGGGCTGTTGTGCTCCCCTCACAGCATCCCCTGCACCCAGGCTTTGGGTGCTAAGCCCAGCCCAGGCGCTGCTGGCCCCGAACACGTGCAGCACTTGTCTGTGGGATCTTTATCAGCAGCGACAGCACGGAGGCCACAGAGACCCGAATCTGAACAGCAGTTTCTCAGGGAGCTTGGGCAGGGGGGACAAGAGCTGCAGAGCCTCATGTAGGGGATCTGGGGGGCCGGGCTGGTGTCTCCACAGTGGCTTTGCCCAGGGGGATGTTTTAGAGGGGAAAGAAGATTCACCCCTTGCTGGTTTTCATCCGCCTTCAGCAATGGCAGGGGATGGTGGCAGGGGAGGTTTAGATGGAGCTGAGGAACAATTCCTGCCCCAGAGGGTGCTCAGGCATTGGAACAGGCTGCCCAGGGCAGGGCTGCAGGCACCGTCCCTGCAAGTGTTCACACAGCGTGGAGACGAGGCCTCAGTGCCATGGGTTAGGGGTGGCCTTGGCAGTGCTGGGGTAAGGGTTGGACTGGATGGGATTAAAGGGCTTTCCCAACCCAGTTGATTCTATGGTTCTATGACTCCATGTTTCTATGACAAAGATCAACTCTGGATAACTTTCCACTCCCTTTTGAGTCCAGGGAGAGCTCCTTTGCATCCCATTACTGCCAAATGGTGGCTTGGGTTTGCTCCAGCCTACACAAGCCTGCACTGGGGTTTCTGTTCATTCCATGCAGAAGAAATCCAGGGTCTCACAGGTCTGTTAAAGCCACAGTGGCCATGTCCCCTCCAAACTCCTCCCAGGCTCTGCTCTGTTCCCTCACCCATGAAGGGTCTTGAAGAAAGGTGGGAGAAGTGCTGGTGTTCACAACACTTGCACATCAGAAACAAACCCAGCCCCAGGAGCTGGGGTGGGATTTGGTGGTGGAGGAGCAGCAAATGGAGCCTGGCACTGAACAACACCAGCCTCTCTCCAGCACAAGTCAGTTTGTCAGCATTTCAAAGCCATAGGTTGAGCAGTTGAGTTCTTTGCATGGACACTCCCATGCGAGGAAGCGTGTGCAGATGTGTAGGTGTGTGTCTGCACAGGAAGGAAAGACAGTTGTGGTTGAGTGCTACACAGCAAGCAGTGTCGGGCAGCGCTGTTCCCAGCACGGGCACACACCAGCCCTGCTCTTGGACAGGAGTTTATCCTCTCTCTCTGTGCCTTCACATCCTCCCTGGCCAAGCTGGTGGAGCTACACCCGGTCTCCAGGGATGCTAGCTGGGATGTGGGATGCAGGATGCTGCTCTCACTGAGTCCTTTGAGGCAGCCTGAGCATTGTCCTGGTGCTTCTCAGCACCTCTGTTCTGCTCCTGCTCATGTTGTGGAGGATTAGGAGCGGTTTGCTCCATCCAGGAGCTTGGTCTGCTGAGGCAAAGCCCTTGGGAGAGGAGAGGAAGGGGCAGGGGGACAGGCAAGTGGTTTAAATGAAGAGCTGCCTGTCAGGGAGTACAAATGGCTCTTGGCACAGGCCAGTGGGTCCCAGTTTGGCCAGCAACAGGTCTGAGAGCAGCTCATCCATTCAGGCAAAGGGAAAAGCCTTTCCCAAGGTCTGGAGCTGATGGTCCCAGCTCTCAGCTTGAGCTGATAGGGTGCTGAGGCAGCAGCCCCACTTGTGTCCTCCTCACTGCTGCTCAAGGGACCCTCGCTGCTGACAAAGGCATGCAGTGGGGGACCCCTGCACCCCCAGCTCTGAGTAAGCTTTGGTTTTCTCTGCAGGGCTGGTCTGCTTGCACTTGGGGAAACTGAGGCAGCAGCCACAGTCCCTGGGTGGTGCAGGAGCTCCGATCCCCCCTGCTCCTGCCTGCACAGGGAGCCAGGTTCCAGCCTGAAATGTCACCCCAAGCCCTGGCATCACCCCCAACACCTTCCATGAGGGTGAAGAATGGCGCGGCCGTTCTCCATCTGCATCAGATCTGTGCAGAGGGATGGGAATGGGATGTGATGGGGAGCATGAGAGCACAGGAGAGGTTGGAGAACAGTATTGGGGCTGGTGGTCAGAGGGAGCTGGGATGCCCAGGGGTGTCAGGCAGACCTCTGCACACCCCCTGCATGGAAAGGCTGTGCCAGAAAGCTGCTCTCAGAGCATCCCTCTCCTTCTCCCTGCTGTTATTTTCCCTTCCTAGCCCCCATTTCAGAACCCAGCCGGGGGCTAGGGTGGTTTCCCACCTCTCCTCCCTATGCGGGGTTTGGGCAGCCCTGGCTCCCACCATCACCCCACCATCAGCCCTTCCCTCCCTGCCCCAGGGATGTGGATCCTGTAGGAATCAGAAAGGGATTCTGTAGGTGATGGAGCAGAGGGGGTGAGGGTCACAGCATGCTGGGATGGATGGAGGGGCTCGGGGTGCTGGCTGTGGCCCAGGGACACATGCGACAGCTCCCAGGGCTTTTTGGGGTTCTGTGAGAGGAAGTGTGAGCGATGGGGATGAGGCCCAGCATTGCAAATGCAGAACAGGATGCGATTCCCAAACTTTCAGTCCATCCTGATGGATTTGTTCATTGTCCTGGAGGATGCCCAGTGCTTTCCACCCCTGCGTGGACCCTGGGGCTGCACTGAACTCCAAAGGGCTCAGCCATAGCAGCAGCAGCAGTGCTCAGGGCTACAGCGGGCTCAGTGTTTGAGGTGAGGGTGGAGCTCTGCTGATAGCATCAGTCCAGGGGGGTGAAGAAGAGAAAGAAAATCTGGTTGAGCAAGAACCATTTCCAGCTGCAGCAGCGCGTGGCCTCTGGTGCCTCCTCTTCTGCAGCAAGGAAGCTTCCAGCTCGGGAGGAGCAGGGATGCTGCACACCAGCTCCCAGCCCCTCTCCTACAACCATGGAATCGATGGGTTAGAAAAGAGCTTTAAGCTCATCGAGTCCAACTGTTCCCCAGCACTGCTAAGGCTACTACTAGCCCATGGCACTGGTCTTGAACCCTTGGCAAGCTGCACCTGCAGATCCTGCAAGCCATCCCTGCCAACCCTCATTGGGATGCTCATTTACCATCTCCTGCTTGCTGGGAGGTAAAGACAAGGAGACAACCGCCTGCCTGGTATGACAAGCTGGATATGCTGGTGCTGTTCATGGGCAGCCTGGCTCCAGTGTGGGCTTTCCAGCACATGGCAAATCTGGGAGCTTCAGAACGTGCTTTGCCTTGAGAGAGAAGCTGTGGCTGCCCCATCCCTGGCAGTGCTCAAGGCCAGGTTGGACACAGGGGCTTGGAGCAAGCTGCTCCAGTGGAAGGGGTCCCTGCCCGTGGCAGGGGATTGGAACTGGATGAGCTTTAAGGTCCCTTCCAACACAAGCCAGTCTGGCATTCTGGGATTCATCTCTGTGTCCTTCTGTACCCCACTGGCACGTAACAGCTGGGGCCAGGCTGGCTGCTGTCATTAGTTGTATTGTTGAGAAATCAGAAAGTGCAGCTGCCAAACAGCTTGGCTCGGGGTGGCTTATCATCTTTTCTAGATCAAAACATGTCCTGTTTGCTCTGTAACGTTTGTAACAGCCTTGAAAAAAACACCAACACAAACTTCCCCATGTGCTAAGAAATGAATGTGAAAAAATCCTCAATTTGTGCCTGTTTCTAACTCATTCTGTAAGGTGTACACTTGGGAATGTAAAGCCGTCTCCCTGCCAAACCCAAAGCACGGTCCCCGGGTGGTTTGTGGCACTGGGGGGATGTGCTGGGGTTGTTCACCTTCTCCCCATCCCCACTGCTCACACAGGTGCTGTCTCACAACCTGTACACGGTGCTGTGCATCCCCCATGACCCCGTGGCGCTGGAAGAGCATTTCCGTGACGATGACGACGGGCCGGTGTCCAGCCAGGGTTACATGCCCTACCTCAACAAGTACATCCTGGATAAGGTGAGCCCTGCTGGGTGCTGCCAGCTCTGCTCCCATGGCTCCTCTCCCCTCTGCTCCTGGAGACCCCATGTCTTGATATCTGCAAAAGGGATACAGGAAGCTGGGAACATTCAGGTGAATGCAAAGCCAAGTGAGAAATGTTTGACGCTCAACGTCTCCTTGGCAAGGATGAAGTCAGCCGTTTCCGTCAAGGCTCTGGATGCAGGTGCATCTCTGCCCACACTTCCTATAGGGCTCGGAGACAGAACTCAACCCCTTTTTCCTCTCCACCCCTGTTCAAATCTGAGCTGTGACCTCATTCGGCAAAGGGGAGAAGGGGGAGGACGACGTGCCAGGGCAGGAGCAGAGGTTGGGGTGGGCAGGGGCTTTCTCCCTTCTTCCCACATGGCTCAAAGGCACCTTTGTTTGGTGAAGGAGAGACTTTGTGCCTGCGTGGAGAAGAAAAATGACTGACAGCTTTCTTCCACTGCGTGCTAGAAAGAAGAGGGGGCTGGAGCTGGGTGCAGTAACCCTTCCCTCCCTGCTGCTTCCCCAGGCTGGTCCCTGGGCTGGTCTTTGTCTTGCCCTGAACTGCTCAGGACCTGCCCAGCCTGGTCCAGGGACACTGATCTCAGCTGCAGGGATCTGATCTGCAGTGGATGAGGGCAAAGCCTTCCCCAGCACCCTCTGCCCAGGGAAGAGAGCTGCACAAGGTCAGCCCAGCCCCATCTCCCTGCCACAGAGCGGTGAAATCCTTCCAGTTTCCCAGGTCGTTCTCTGGGAGATGAGCATTAAAGCCTCTTCTGGTTTTGCCGTAGCTAATAAAATCCGAGGCAGCATGAGAAGGGGAAGTGGGTTTTCCTTGTAAGAGGGGCTTTCAGCTTGCTGCCACCTAAAGGTATTTCCCCAGCTCTGCTACAGGCTGTGGTTTGTCCTCGTGTTGGCAGCACACTGGGATGGAGGAACCAGATGCAGCCAGGCTCCTGCTGGTGCTCCAAAGCTGGGCCATGCTGCAGCAGTCCTGTAGCATCTTCTCTATCAGCCAGGACACCTTGCTTACCTGGGCAAGGGGCCTGTGCTAGGGATGTGTAGTCTGGCATCATGGGGCAGTGCCCTCTTACACTCTAGTTATGGGTCTAGAGGAGATTTCAGGTGTGAGGGTTTCTTCCCTCCTCCATTTCCTCCCCAGAAGCCCCCTCCACAGCCCTGCAGCACCAGCTCACCCCTGACTCCTGCCTGCAGGTGGTGGAAGGTGCTTTTGTCAAAGAGAACTTTGATGAGCTCTGCTGGACCTTGACAGCAAAGAAGAATTACAAGCCTGACCGGAACGGGAATAGCGTCGTGTCCCACCAGGATGCCTTCAAGCTCTGGTGCCTCTTCAACTTTCTGTCTGAAGACAAATACCCTCTCGTCATGGTGCCAGACGAGGTAGGACCTTCCTCTTCCCCCTCCTCATCCCCAGCCTCCCTGGGCTGTGTGTGCTGGCAGAGCCCCGGTTGGGTTTGACACATCCCGCTATCGCTTCCTGGCATGTCCCACCACATCCTGCAAGATGTGGTGCTCCCGGGTGACAGCAAGCAGGGGAGCGGTGGGAGGAGGGGGGTGTCTGCGCTGTCAGCCCCCAGCTATGCCCATGGACACCCCCATTTGCCCAGGATTCCCTTGGGAGCAGCTGGGATGACCCCTCCAAAATGCTGAAGCCTCTCACATACGGATGTCTTGGACAATGGGGGAGTCCATCTTGTTCTTGCATCATCCAAGCCTACAACAAGCTCTTTTGCCTGCTGTGAAGTGAATGTGCCAGGTTTCAGAGCCCCAACCCAAGCAGCATCCACAGCTCAGCTCCTCCTCGGGCTGGTCCCATGCTTAAAGCCCGTCCATCCCACCCAAGGGCTGAGCTGAGCGTGGTGCTAGAAGAGGACTCCTGATTTTTATGAGGGTAAAGAGAAGATGATGAGAAAACCTTCTAATCTGGCACAGTGGGTGCTTGCTCCATGACACTGCTGTCAGGCTGGATGGGGTTCTACAGCCTGTGCCACCACGAAGGCAGGGGCAGAGCAGACCTGGTTGTCCCTCTCCCTGCCACCAGCCACCCAAACCCCATCCAACGTCCAGCGGGTTAAGAGTGAGGTACCCAGGAGCAGCAAAGCATCTGGCAGTAACCTCCAAATGCCACCCAAATCCCACCCAAATCTCCAAATCCCACCTGGCATTTGGAGCAGGAGGAGGTCAGCTGAAACCCCCATGAGAAGCCTCAGCAGGAGGAGCTGAGCTGGGCAAGCAGCTGCTCTCAGCTTCTAGCCCCTGAACCAACTGAGCTCAGCAGAAAAGCCAGAGAAAAGGGAAAAGGAGACAAGAGCAGCAGCGCTGCGCAGCTGAGGGAGGGCGACCGCACTTCCTGCCCCGGGAGAGGCGCTTCCTGTTCCCCAGCCCATGACACACTGAATCATCCTTCTGCTCACGGGGCTCAGCTTGAAATAAAAAGAGGAAAACCAGAAATCATATTAAATTCTTGCCCTTCTGCTACTTGGATGATGGAAAAGATGCAGTGGGTGATGGGACACTGCTGTGCTCCAGCATTCTGCTTGGCTCTCTGCAGCCACCACCCTCCTTGGGCCCTGGGTGGTGGGTAGAGAGGAGCTAGCAGCAAAAGATATCACAGAATCACAGAACCATGGAATGGTTTGAGCTGGAAGGGACCTTAAAGCTCCTCCAGCTCCAACCCCTGCCACGGGCAGGGACCCCTTCCACTGCAGCAGCTTGCTCCAAGCCCCTGTGTCCAACCTGGCCTTGAGCACTGCCAGGGATGGGGCAGCCACAGCTTCTCTGGGCACCCTGTGCCAGCGCCTCAGCACCCTCACAGGGAAGAGCTTCTGCCTAAGAGCTCAGCTCAGTCTCCCCTCGGGCAGGTTCAAGCCATTCCCCCTGGCCTGTCCCTACAGGCCCTGACAGAGTCCCTCTCCAGCATCCTTGACCTCAAACTGAACTAAGTCTTCCCAATATTGTGTCAACCACATTAGCTCTTCTTTAAAGCAATGTATTTACAGTTTCAAAGCAATGCTCATCTCCTCCATAGAGTCCTTCCCTTCCCTCAGTGTTCTTTTGACCTCAGGTGGAAAACAGAGCAGTGCTGAGGTCAGGACCATGGTCTGGGACACCAGCCTTGCAGGCTGGGTTGCAGGGACAGCAGTGTTGGTCTCCTCTCCCTCAGACACTTGACTTCTGCAACCAAATAAGCTAAAACCATTTCAGTCTAGTGGATAAAAGGAGAAACCTCCCAGCAGTGGTTAAGTTTTATCCCAATCACAGATTGCTTTGGGTTGGAAGGACCTTAAGAACATCCAGTTCCAACCCCCTGCCATGGGCAGGGACACCTCACACTAGACCATGTCACCCAAGGCTCTGTCCAGCCTGGCCTTGAGAAAGGTCAACCTGCCTTGGCCATGACCATTGACCATCACAGGGGGTGATGGCTCTGGGGTAAGGGTCCTGCATCTCCAGGCAGGAGACAGATGTGGTCTTGGGCTCTGCAGAGTGACTCAGTGGGGTAGGACAGCGCTCACTTCTCGCTGTCGCTGCGCTCCCCATCCCCACAGGTGGAGTACCTGCTGAAGAAGATCTGCACGGCCATGAACGTGGAGCTGAGCTCCTGCGAGCTGGATGAGTGCCTGTGCCAGGAGCCGCAGGGGCAGGGCGGGCTCACTGTCTGGCAGTTCCTGGACATGGTGAACTCGGGGCGGTTCCTGCGCGGCATTGAGCAGGAGGCCGTGAGCATGGCCATAGAGGAGGTGTACCAGGAGGTCATCGAGGATGTGCTCAAACAGGCAAGGAACCCCCACGTACTGGGGTACAAACCCTGCCTTGCTCCCACACTGGTTTTAATGCCTGTGTCTCTCGGGCGCAGGGCTACCTCTGGAAGAAGGGCCAGCTGAGGAGGAACTGGTCGGAGCGGTGGTTCACTCTGAAGCCCAGTGTCCTGTCCTACTACATGAGTGAGGAACGGAAGGAGAAGAAGGGGAGCATCGCGCTGGACAAGCACTGCTGCGTGGAGGTACAGCAGCACAGGAAGGGGAACCCCAGAGTACACAGTCTCACATCTATGAGCATGGGAGAGCCAGTCCTGTGGCTGAAGAAAGTGGGGATAAGGTGGGGTACGGGGGGGTAACACCGTCCTGTGTCCTGTCCCTGCAGGTCCTGCCTGACCGGGATGGGAAGAGGTGCATGTTCTGTGTGAAGACCCCATCCCGCACCTATGAGATGAGCGCCTCCGACACCCGGCAGCGCCAGGAGTGGACACTAGGTCCATGTCCCCCCTAATGCCCCCTCCCCAGCTTCCCCGGGCCCCCTCCATGTCCGCGCTGACCATCCCCTTCCCTCCCCAGCCATCCAGACAGCCATCCGGCTGCAGGCTGAGGGCAAGAAATCCCTGCACAAAGACCTGAAGCAGAAGCGCCGGGAGCAGCGGGAGCAGAGGGAGCAGCGCAAGGCAGCCAAGGAGGAGGAGACGCAGCGGCTCAAGCAGCTCCAGGAGGAGAAGGAGAGGAAGCTGCAGGAGCTGGAGCTGCTCAAGGAGGCCCAGCGGCAGGCGGAGATGCTCCTGCAGGAGGAGGAGCAGCGGCGGAGGCAGCAGCATGAGGAGATGCAGAGGACCCTGGAGATCCAGCTGCGGGAGGCTGAGCAGGCGAGTGCATCCCCGTGGGGTGTCCTGCCACAGGGCTGCGGTGCTCATGGGGGGGGTGCTTCCATCCCCTTCCCTTCCCATGGCAGCAGGGCGTTTGGAGGAGCTTCTAGGAGCATGTCCAGGTCTTGTAACAGTGCTGCTGCCACCTCTAGGAACCCCAGGGGCTGATATGACCTGGGATGAGGGACAGAGGGGTCAGTGCCTCCATGCATGAGATACCTGAGGAGCAGGAGATAAGGACAACCTGCCCCAGGATGTACAAAGCTGGGGGGCAGGTGAGAGGTGAGCACTAGTGCTGGGGTGGCCAAGGAGCCCATTTCTGACCTTGCAGCCAGCACTGGCTCCAAATCATAGACTCATCTAGGTTGGAAAAGACCTCGGAGATCATCAAGTCCAACCATGATGCAGTGTGTCTCCTCAGCAGGGAGACATCTTTGCTTCAGAGTTCTCTCTATGGGCTTTTCTGGTGCAGGAGAAGTCTGTCCCCATCCACCCAGGGATGTCAGGATAAAGGGGTCTTGGGGATGGTGGCAATGGCTCTGGAGCTGCCGGTGCTGAGGGCTCCTGTTCCTGCCACAGGCTCGCGCCTCCATGCAGGCAGAGATGGTGCTGAAGGAGGCAGAGGCAGAGCGTCAGCGCAAGCGCATCCTGGAGCTGGAGGACATGCAGGAGCGCCTGCAGGAGGCCCTGCAGCAGGAGGTGAAAGCGCGGCAGGATGAGGAGTCTGTGAGATACGCGCAGGCCAGGTAGGACCAGGGCATCTCTGCTCCTCCTCAACCAGCCCCGCTCCAAGGGCTGAGCATGGGGACACGCTCCCCTGGGCAATGCGATGCTCCCTGGGGTACTGGGGCATGCTGGTGACTTCCCAGTATGCGAGAATGGGGGAAGCTGGTGGAAGAAGTGGTACAGGGACTGCCTCACCTCTTTCTCTTTGTTGACAGGCTGCTGGCTGAGGAGGAGGAGAAGCTGAAGCAGCTGATGAAGCTGAAGGAGGAGCAAGAGGAATATATCATCAAAACTCAGCGGGAGAAGCAAGTCCTCAAGCAAGAGATGGAGAACAAGAACAAGTGCCTGGAAGAGGCACAGAAGCAGCTGGAAGAAGTGAGACTGAACAGGCAGCGGGTGGACCAGGACTTCATGGTGAGCATCACATCAGTGCCACATCCCTTCCATGCTGTGAGCCCTGGGGGACTTCCCAGCCCTTCCCAAGTCACCTCCACACTGAGGGGGGCTCAGCAGCTCTGGGGACCAAGCTGGCATTGCCCCGGGGGCTTTCTGAGCTCTGCCATGTGGAGCCATGGGATGGTTCAGTGGCTGAGACAGGACAACATGCTTCCCAACCCAGGGAGACAATGTGAGTGCCCAGAGGAGTGTTGACAGTGGGAGTGTGCGGGGGGAAGGATTCGAGGGGGAGCAGAAGGCCTAGAGGAGGGTGAGCTCGGTCTCCATCCCAGAGGGAGCCTCCAATCCTGCTTAGTCAGGGATGCTCCTGCACATGGTCCTGGGTCAGGGGCTGTCAGGGCTGGCTCATCCCTCTCCTCCATCCCCTCGCAGGCAGCCCAGAGGAAGCTGCGCCAGGCC
This sequence comes from Neopsephotus bourkii, assembly GCF_033783945.1. Classification (NCBI taxonomy): domain Eukaryota; kingdom Metazoa; phylum Chordata; class Aves; order Psittaciformes; family Psittacidae; genus Neopsephotus; species Neopsephotus bourkii. The sequence goes on along the minus strand of NW_026900918.1, from coordinate 1,248,625 downwards.
AGCACCAACGTCAAGCACTGGAATGTCCAGATGAACCGGCTGATGCACCCCATTGGGCCGGGAGGTAAGGCATGGACCATCACACCCACCCTGCCCTCCTCAGCACAGCCATGGGGCAGGAGCCCAGTCTCCCACCCATCCTCCCCGCTCTGGGGATATCCAGGGCTGGAAGAAACCCCATCTTTCAGAGATACCCCACCACCTCTGGCAAGGAGACACCCCACAAGACTCCTTAGTTGAAAGGTCAATTTGGACCCTGGGTAAAGCAAACCCTCTTTCTCTCCATGTCCAGACAAGCGTACAAACGTGAGTGGAGGCGGCTTCGCTGGCTACCAACCCCTCCTCTCCCACAAAGATTCCTCCCTCAAACTCAAGCAGAAAGTGGAGGATAAAGGCAGCGACCCCACAAAGGACATCGGCAAGGAAAACGTGAGCAATGGTGGGAACAGCAGCGTGCTGCCATCTCCAGATGTGGACACCATGGCCACAGAGCCCAGCAACTAGCCTGGAGGATGGCAGAGCCCAGTGGGGAGCTGCAGGGCACAGCACATCTCTCTGAGCAGACACAGTCAACACAGCCATCTCTGGATGGAGACAAGTGGGGACCAGCACAGAGCCTAGAGATGACTACACAGGAGGCAGAGATGCTCCCATTTTCTTCAGGAAGGGCTGCAGCCACCACAGGCCAGGAGGCTCAGCCCCATGTTGGAGGCTCAGACAGTCCCATGTTGGGGAGAAGGCAGCAGAGCCGTCTCCTCAGGGCTGCCCTGGTGTGGGACTCGGACTCAGCTCCCCAGACTCTGGTTTCTACCATGCCTAGAAGAAAAAGCCACCAGTGGGTCTGGACAATGTGGCCCAGTTCCCCCTTGGTTTCCCCCAGCAACCCTTCTGCATCGCCCAGTGTGCCCATGGGTGCATGGCTCTGCAACAGGAAGCCTTGGCAGGCTGAGAGGTACCTTCTGACCACGGCACAGAAGGGCTGCAGTGTCTTTAACTACCACGTGCATACCCTGAAGGTGGTTCTTAGTCACTGCATAGGTATTAGGAGAAACCAACAAGCAATAAAGCTTTTGGAGCTGCTGCCCTGCAGGCTTTCTTCCCCACACATCTGTGGCCCTGCAGGCACCAGACCTCCCTCCTTGGCACTCCTGGGGCTTTGATTCCCACTGTAGAAAAGAGCCCACTAAAAGGAATGAGACACCAGCCACGGTAAGAGGCTCCACCAGTAGATTTGGGCTTGGTCAGGAGGGACACAGACTCGTGAACTGGTTGTAGATATGAACTACACTGGGCTGCAGGACTGGCACAGGGGTAATGTCTTGGGGGGAAAACAGCTCTACATGATTAACTGAGTGCTTGTATAGGAAGGTAACAGTGTTCTGGGCCACGTTTGGGTCTTTGCCCTTGCACGGCAGGACTCCCTGTTTCAGGAGTCTTGGGACAGGATGTGGTCCGAGGCAATAGCAAGGACTGCCAGGGCCCATCGGAACCAGCAGCTGGTGGATGTGGCAGCAACGCCGGCCTGGCCTGGCTCCTCCAGCTCATTTGCTCCTCAAAAACCTAAGAATAAAAGCCAAGTCTGCTGGCAAACCTCCCTGCATGGAAAAAACCCACCCATGCCAACACTGGGGTTAGTTTTTCCAAGCTCCTGTGTTTAAATACAGTCCCATTCACCTGCAGCTTTGGGGTCTTTATTGTACAGGGCACACAGACCCCCTGGTCACGTAAGCGTCCCCTCTGGAAAGAGGCACTGGTAGCATCAAACCTGGTTCACAGTTGCTCACGCAGATGAACTGCAGTTCGTTAGGGAGATTACAATCTCTTTCCTACCCATGTGGCTTTCAGCATTTGCTCACCCAGCTCTTCCCCTCCCAGGTCTTCACAGTGGTTCTTAGTTATTTTTCTGTGTCACTGCGCCTGGCTGCGAGAGAGGCTGCTTCACAGGACAAAGCAGCTCTGTGTGCCCCTGCCCCGGTCCCACGCAGCCTGGCTGACGCACAGGGAGGGCCCAGTGGCTGCAGCCCTTGTGGTGATGGTTGTGGTGGGCGCTGCAGGTCAAATTCATCACCTCTCCTCCTCCTCCCCGCTGCACTGGGAAGCAGCAGCATGGATCTGAACAGTGGCACGGTCTCCATGCAGACCTGGGGGCCCTGGCTACTCCACATGGACATGGGGTCACTCCATCCTGCTCGGGTTTCCTGGTGGAGTGAGACCTTCTCAACGTGCTGCACTGGAGGCTGGGGCTTGGTCTTACATCAAGGCACATGGAGCCATGGTACAAGTGGTGTTCCTCAGGGGCTGGTACTGGGACCAGTGCTGTTTAACATGTGTTGATGACATGGATAGCGGGAACACAGTGGGATTGAGCGCCCTCAGCAAGTCTGTGGCTGATTCCAAGCTTTGTGGTGTGGTTGAAACACTGGAGGGAAGGGATGGGATCCAGAGGGGCCTGGAAAGGCTGGAGAGGTGGGGCTGTACAAACCTCATGTTCAGCAAGGCCAAGAGCAAGCTGCTGCCCCTGGGATGGGGCAATCCAAACAGAGGCTGGAAAGAAAATGGATGGAGCAGCCCTGAGGAGAAGGACTTGGGGGTGTTTGATTTACGAGAAGCTCACAGGGATGCTGGAAAGGAAGGGACTCTTCATCAAGGACTGAAGCGATAGCACAAGGGGTTCACGCTTGAACAGGGGAGACTGAGCTGAGCTCTTAGGCAGAAGCTCCTCCCTGTGAGGGTGCTGAGGTGCTGGCACAGGGTGCCCAGAGAAGCTGTGGCTGCCCCATCCCTGGCAGTGCTCAAGGCCAGGTTGGACACAGGGGCTTGGAGCAAGCTGCTCCAGTGGAAGGGGTCCCTGCCTGTGGCAGGGGTTGGAGCTGGATGAACTTTAAGGTCCCTTCCAGCACAAACCACTCTGGGGTTCTGGGGTTCTGTGAATTGCCAGGGTGAGCCTGGCAAAGCTGCTCATTGCTCCATGTGATGCACAGGCAGAGCAAGAGCAGGGAGTGTGTCAAACCATGCTCTCTGCTGGGAAGGAAATGTGCTCGGTGGAAATGCACTGATGGGAGCCAGCTTCCTTAGCTCAGCCGTGCCCTGACCAGCCGCTGGGACAGGTACGTGCCACACCACACGTAGGCATGGAGAAGGGGCCACCTCCAGCTGCCTCCATGGCTCTGTGCCGTGTCACAGGGGCTCTCACCCCATGCACAGCCCCTGCATGTGGGACCACATCCCTGCTGGTGTTGTCACTGCTCTCCAGCTCCAGAGCTGCCTCATCCCTCCTCAGAGCAGCTCACCAGAGCGTGGCCCTGCTCCCAAGAGCCGAGTTCCCATGTGCCAGAACGCTGTACATGGACTGCTGCGGGCGAGGACAGGTGTGGAGGCACCAGCCAGAACCAGTGTCAGCTCTTGCCTTTGATCTGCTGCCCAGTGTGGATGCGCCCAGATCTGTCTCATCCTCCTGGAGCAGCCAGCTGAGGGCTGGAGCTCACCTAAGCCAGCAGCTGATGCGCCCCAGCACCTCCGACTGGGAATAAACTGCAGCAGGATCACAGGGGAGCTTATGGAGGCCCTGGTGAAGAGCAGCTCTGCTGCTCCAACTGTCCCATGGGGTCTGCTGCCTTTCCTGTGGGGAACCTGGAGCTCTCCGTGGGGTACCATCACCCGCATGGGTGTTTGCAGGGTCAGACACGAACCCTGCTGCTCTCCACACCAGTATTTTAGTCCCAAGCCCACAGCTCTGCCCAGGCTCCGCTGTCCTGGTGCACATTTTCGGGAAGGCCGCATCCTCACTGAGGAGGTGTCAGGTGAGTACCTGCAACGGGAGCAGAGCCTGGGCTGGGCTGCAACGGGAGCAGAGCCTGCCCCAGCAGCCCAGCCGCGGCTGTGGCTCTGCCGGGTGCGAAGGCCCGAGGTCAGCCCCGTCCCAGACCTCGAGTAACGGCACCGCCAGGAGAAAGCTGCACCCCCCCTGCAGGCAGCGGAGCAGCCCTGGGGTGCAAAGCAGAGAAGGGCCGAGACTGGGAAGGGGAGGGGAGCCCCGAGCTCCCGCAGGCACCTGGGGCGAGGCTACGGTCCCGCAGCAGCCAGCAGGAGGCACGGCCTGGCAGAGCCGGTGTCAGCAGCTCCCTGCGCCTCAGGGACACGGAGTCAGAAGGACCCAGGGTGCTCAGGCACTGAACAGGCTGCCAAGTGTTCACACCCTGGGGACGAGCCCTCAGCGCCATGGGTTAGGGGTGGCCTCGGCAGCGCTGGGAGCGGTGGCACCGGATGCTCTCGAAGCCCCTTCCCGCCCCGCTGTGCCCCGGGTCCCTCTAACGCCCCCCGCCCGCCGCCATCTTGTGCCGCCGCCGCGCGCAGCGCCCGCCCCTCCGTGGGAGGGAGTGTGTCCCGTGACCGCCAGGGGGCGCCGCGGGGCGGGGCGGGCTTGCGCCGTTGCCGTGGTGATGCCATCAGGACCCGCCGACGGCCGCCATTGGGTGAGCGGCGCTGGGGGCGCGGTGGCGTCAGGGCGGGCGCGGTGACGTCAGGGGTTGAGGGGCGGGGGGTGGTGGCTGTGGAGGGAGCGGGGCCGGGCCGGGCCGGGGCCGGCGGCGGAGGTGAGCGGGGCCTGCGGGGATGCGGGAGGCGGCCGGAGCCGGCAGTGGGCTCCGGAAGGAGGGGCGGGGGGGACGGGGCCCGGTGTGGAGAGATAGGGAGGGACACGTGGGGTGTGGGTCAGCGGGGATGAAGGGGGCTTTATGGGGCAGTGGAGGTAGCAATGTATGGGGCCCAGGGGTGTGGGGGACAAGGTTAAGGAGTTATGGGGCAGTGGGCGTAGCGGTATGTGGGGGCAGGACGTGTGGGACTGGAGGTGGAGGTATGTGGGGGCTATGGGCTGTAGGGCAGTTGGGGTAGGGTATGTGGGGTGCAGGTGATGAGAGGGTTGACCAATGATCACAGGGGGTGTGGATTAGTGGGGCTAGGGGTGTGAGGGGAGGGCAGGGACAGGGGTTGTGGGGCACTGGCGGCAGGGAGGAGGCCGGGTGTGGGGCAGAGGGGCAGCTGAGCTGTGGGGTGGTGATGACGGGGCAGAGGCTGGGGACAGGACTCGCTGTGGGTGCAGGTTTGAGGAGGGGATGCATGGGGGCTGTCCGAGGGAGGGGGTGCAGAGGCCGGCAGAGCTGGTGATGTGGGGCTGAGGGTGGAGGAGGCGGGACAGGGGCGGGGGGGGCAGTGATTTGCAGGGGTGGGATAACAGGGGCACATCGGTGACTTTAGGGCTCAGGCTCATGTTACTGCATGGGAAATTGGGGAAGATGGGGGACGGGACACGGCCCAACCAGGGGAGGCTGTGGGGGGCAGGATGGGGCAGTCTGCCGTTCTTCTGTTCCAGGGGCAGGGTGGCAGAGGCGGAATTAGCCAGGGGTTTTAGGGTGCCAGTGAGGGGCACTGCTGGGGTGTGGGGCTGGAAGGAGGCGAAGCACAAGGGTCAGGATGACACATCAGTGGTGCATCAGGCAGGGGGCTGCTTGAGGACAAGGGGTCTGAGAATCCTTTTCTTATGCCTCGTATCTCCACTTTGTGCTGCTGCTTTCCCTGAGATCCCAGATAAATACGTTTAGTACTTCTGCCGTGCTTTTTTCCACCTATGAAGTAGGGGCCATGCTGCACTATTAAATTGTGGCTCTGAAGCACCTGAGACTTCTGCATGAGGTCGCTTGTCCCATGCTGTGAACACTCATAGCTGAGTGCAGGAAGGTGGTACCTGCATGCTGGCTGGGTTGAGTGTAACCCTTCATTACCTTTGAAAGCACTGGTAAAAAACCTTAGGTGGAGGAGTATGCAGGAGTAGGTGGTAGGACTTGAAGCAGAACACCTAATTTTCTGTCAAGGTACTCTCTTCTTTTGTTTTGTCCTGCCAACCTGTTGCAGTTTTCCCTTCCTTGTTGGCTATCTCCAAGCTCTGTTGTTATAACCAACTAGGATCATGGAATAGTTAGGTTTGGAAAGGACCCCAAGATCATCCAGTTCCAACCCCCTGCCGTGGTTCTGTTGTTACATTGAGCTGTTCCTCACCAGATGAGTTTTGACCTCCCCTTTTCCAGGTGGTCAGAAGGCCTCCTGACCTTGCTATACTTCCAGACGTTTGTGTGCACTGACTGCACCTCAGGTGATGTTTAAGAGCCTTTCTCTATGATCATAGAATCATACGATCAGAGAGCCTCCAACCTGCTTAGAAAGCCAGTGAATTAAAGTTCAAAACCTATTTATGAGGTAGGTGTGTTTTAGTGTCCCCAGATGGAAACTCAAGGCATAGCAGGGAAAGGCAGCTGAAGATGCAGCTTGTCAGCAAGGCAGGAGAGAATACACCCCCCACTGTGATGATCCCATCTATGCTCTTCCCAAAGCATGTCTGTCACTGACTGTATTGTATCTGCAGGGCTTTAAACAGCGTCTGGGTGTAACTTACTCAGCCTTGGCCACCTTCTCCTTTGACAGCTGTGTTGGGAGGCCCCTTGCACACAAATGACAGTCATGTCTGTGGGCAGGAATCGGTCTCTTGAGCCTTCCAGTCTTGGGAAAGCACCTTTCAATGGGCTGGGGGTGGGCAGAGAGAAGCAGGCTTTGGATGTGACATAGGGTCTGGGTATTGTCCATCATGGTGATGCAGAGGGACCCGAGTGTGGAAAGGATGCAGTGGCGGTGGGAGTCTGAAGGCTGGTAGCAGTGTTGATCTCTTGAACTGGTGACCTGGTTTGAGCAGCCCACATCCCATTTCTACTCCTCCTGGCCCTCCTCCTGCCATCTCTCTGTGCCATCTCCCTGGCTGCCTTCAGTGGAAAATCCCTTTCTTCTCCTGGTGCAAACATGCCCCGGGCTGTGCTGAGGTGGGAGTTTTCTCTGTGACTGTGTGATGTGTCAGCCAGGGATACAAGAGGAAGTGTTGAGGAGGGATGTGCTGGCAGGTTCCCTCTGCACCCTGCTGAGCTGGTGCGAGTATTGCCTTGTGTGTGGTGGTGATGGGGCATGCCCTGGCATTTAGCTGTGAGCAGGGCAAGGTGAGCCAGTAATTCAGTTCTGATGCTCAGCTCTCTGGCAGCAGCAGAGTGCTCTGCTGGGTGATGGGAGAGAGCTCAGGGTGTGATTTGTGCACTCCCAGCGCGTGATTCATGCCCTCCTTGACAGTGTCAACGTTTCACTTTGTTCCTGAATCAGGGACAGGCTTTCATGCTGGTGCAGGGGAAGAAAGCACACTCCTGATGTGCCAACGGGGTTGTAAAGATTTTATTACTGTCTCACCAGGAGGGTTGAAATCTTTGGGTGTTTAGAAAAAACACCTTCTGTTTTGGGAGAGAACCTGCTGTAGCTTCAGTGTCCCGCTGTGAAAGTGGAGCTTCTGCATGTGGGTTTATGGCCCTCGTTAAAGCAGAGAGCTGGGCGCTGGATCTGTGCTTCCCTCCCCAGATGACCTTTGGGGAGGCTTGTCCTGGCTCAGGTCTGAGCCCCACTGCCTGTAAAGCTGGCACAGCCACTCTCTTCTCTGCCCATAAACCCAGGGCTACCGCTCTCTTCTCTGCCTGCAAACCCAGGGCAGTCATGCTCTTCTCTACCTACCAGGGCAAACACTCTCTTCTAGGTGGGAACTGTTTATCACAGGTTTATCACTGACCACAAGAAAGAGCCATGCTCATGCAGATGATGCTCCAGTGCAAAGGACTGAGCTATTGTTGTGGTTCTCACATTCATACCCTCCCCTGGACATACCTGGGCTGTTGATGGTGTAGGAAACTCTCTACACTCACACTCGTGTGCTGGGAGCCTCAGCTTCTGGGGCAGGGAATTTACTTCCTTTTTCCATCCTCTTCTGAGCAGGTGTGGGTGCTGTGGCAGACCCAGGAGGTGCAGGAGGCTGTGCAGAGGTTGTGGTATTCACTCTCTGCCCTGAATTTGCCCCCCTTGCCTGCTGAGGCACCCCTCTTGCTGGGTTCACGGTCAGTGTTCCGCTGCTTTGTGCATCATGCTCTGTTGGAGATGCAGTCCCGAAAGGGGCTTTTCTGTTGAGTAGGAGGAGCCACTAAGCTTGGGTAATGTCAGGCAGGGTACAAGGGTTCAAGTAGCATCATGTTCACAACATCTTTATTTAATATGTTAGTCCAGTTAGTCTGCATAACTGTGTCTAAAAATAGAGCGCATTTTCTCCAAGTCCTCTAGTTCAAAGCCTCACAAGCCAGGTTTTTCTCCCCAGCCTTGGTCTCTTAATGCTCTCCTGAGCCTGAAATTCTCAATGTATTTGCAAAGTTATCAGGAAAACCAAGAAGAGTGAATGAACTCTGTCAAATCCTCGAATTTCCGCCACTGAGAAGGAAGTTTAAAGCTGCAGTACCTTTCTGGCAGCCTTTTAAAGGTGGATTAAGCAAACTGAGTAAACAAACCACCTTACAGCCGCCACACACCTTTTTGCAGCATCTGCTTCATGCATTGTCATAAAAACTCAAGGTCACTGGCCTCTGACCTAAGGCAAAGGTGTTCAAAGCCTGGTGAGGGGTTGGGGCTGGCTCTGTTGGGAGTTTCCTTCTCCTCCCCGGCTCACAGAAGCTGTTGGAGCTCTGGGAGACGCTGTGAGGGACTCACCCCCGCCTATGGTTTCAGCATGCGGTAGAGGGAGCGTGTGTTTAAATTGCAGAGCTGTTGTTGGATCCAGCCCAGTTCTTCCAGCAGCATAAATATCTGGCCTTCAGCACAGCCCTGCGAATTCCCCTTGCGTTCTCTTGCAGATTGCTTCAGTCTTCAGCTCCCTATGCTGACATGGTAACTGAAGAGTGGCTTTCAGCGACAGGCAGACAGGGGACAGCGGCTCCGGAGAGGTAACCCTTTCCCTTCCCTCTACCAAAGCATTTATCCTACCTGTGTTTTTAAAAACCTGGGAAAGGGGAGAGCCTAGGAAGTGCAGCTTGCTTTCAGCAAGCTTTCCTTTTGTCCATGAGCTTAAACTTGCTTTTTTAAATTTAAACTTTATGCCTTATTTTTGCTCAGTTTTAATGGATTACACTTAGGAGTATGCTGCGAGTATCATAGTCTAATCCTGTTCTTCTAAGGCAGCTGTTACTGTCAAAGTGCAATGACCTAATATTTGGTTATTTCACTGGTTTTTATGACTGAAGGTGGCTGTTGTAGACTGGGGAGGGCACATGAGATGAGGGACTGCATTTGGGTAACCTCCCGATCCAGACATGTGATCTGGCAGCAGTGCTGATACTGTCTATCACCTTACTGTGACAAAGCTGAGCGGGTTACAGCAGAGCTGGGCAGGGAGTTTGAGGACATTGTCCTGCCCACAGACCCCTGAAATGATGCCCAAAAGCCTTCACTGCAGTCACCCTGCACCCCTATGCTGCATGTAGCCTCTAACAGTTCTGTGGCTGTCTGTGTGTACGGGGGAGTTATTTTTGCTGCAATACACATCTAAGGTGTTCAGCTGGACAGAGATGTGGTTTTCTGTGTCAAGTTGGTGCAACTGTTGTGCTGTCTCTGTTCTGGCATTCGAGACATGGCCTTCCAAGGATCTTTGCAGCGTGTGGAGAGGATTTTGTAATGAGCCACATGAGGCTTTGCTGACCAGAAGAGCTCTGTTGTACGGAGCTGCTTACTGATGTTAATGGTCTCTGTCCCTGCAGCAGTTTGCCTGATGACAAGCATGTATCTTTGTACAGTACGTCTGTTGCCTTTTGGTGATATTTTGTCTGTAGCTGTTGAATTGTGAACTGTAAATCTGCAAATGCTCTTTTAGACACAGAATTAGAACCACCAGAGACCCCCGGGCTCCTGCGTGCAGCAGGACCTGACACATAAATGATTTTTTAGCTGGGTGAGATGCTGTTACAGTGGTTCTGCCCGAAAGGTAGAAAGGTGCTACCAGGACCCAGCCTTCCTTGTCCTGACTGAAATCTGGGAGATGTTGGTTTATTTTGTGATCTGTATTAGCTCTTTTGCTTTACAGCAGGAACAGCTGCCCATGCTCATACCCACAGGTTTGTTCAGGCTGTGTAGCTGCTTTCTCATCAGGGACTGCAGAGGAAGCTCTGCTTTTCTAGAGGTGTCACCATTCAGAGATACTCTGCTTACCCCTGGAATAATCTTGGAGACTCTGGGGAAGCCTAGACAAGCAGAAGTGATTTCCATAGCGAGTACAAGGAAGATTTTTCTGTAGAACTTTTATTTTATTTAATTTTATACTCTGCAATGTGCTTGTGCTGGCAGAATACCTCAGAAATGACTTTCCCAAAGCTGGGTTTAAAGTGGAACAATTGATGCCAATATGAAGCCTTTTGATCATTCCCCAGAATGAATGCTTTGGGCATTCACTGGAGCCCTCCAGTGAACCCTACCCAGGGTTCACTGGAGCCCTTCTTGGTTGCAAGAAGGGTTTAGAGCAGAACTGACTCGGGATGTATCTTACTTTCAGGATGAGATCTTGAAATGCTCTAATGTTCCTTGTTAGGGTCATAGCATCTGAAAATGTGTGTCTTCCAAGAGCTTGTGCACATCTAAGATCCATTGAGTCAGATCTTTCAAATCGGCTTTGCAAAGGGCTCCAGAGTGTGTGTTGAGGTGCTTTCCAGGGATCCCCATGGCCAAGTTCTGATCAAAGGTTTGGGGTTTGTGCAGGCTGTGGTTTGCAGGGAATCCTGACTGGGGAGGAGGAGATAGAATGAAAGCACAAGACAGAAGCACAAACACTTCTTGTGGTGCTGAGTCAAGCCAGAGCACGTATCTGAGGCTTGTGGAGAACAACAGCCAGATAATGTCTATGCTAACCAGAACTGTTGCCCTCATGCTGCATTCTCTGGTTTGCCCTGGTCTGGGAGCTGGCATTTGGAATAGCAAAACCCAGAACATGCGCATTCAACCCCGTAATAGAGATGTGGAATGGAGACAGGGAACAGTTCTGGTGGTTTAGAATGGCAGATAAGCTTTCTTACCTCAGCTGATAGGGAAGCATTTATTTGATGGCCTGTTAAGACAAACTTTACTAATGGATGTCTCATTAGGAAGTGCTTGGTCAGGCCGAAGAGAGGATGGGTGAGATGGCTTCAAACTAAGCAGTGTTTTGTGCAGCCACCTCAGTGCTGGGAGCCTCAAATTCCTGTCCTGCCCCATTTCTTACAAATGTTTTCTTTTAAATCAACTCTTGATTCCATCTTAATGCCAGTCTGGAATATTTCTGAAAATGCCTAAACCTGCTTTTCCCCTTGAAGTTGTTTCTATGGATTCTGTTGGAGCTGTTGGACCTTGAAAGCCCATGAGGGCTGATGGTCCGTGGGTTCCCATGACTGTGGCGTGTTGTGGAACTTAAGGACATTGGAATCTCTGGAAAAGGGTTGTTGATGAGCATGAGCTAGAGCTGTTGGAACACTCTGAGCTCCCAGGAGCTGGTTGACCTGGTTGTGTTAGGAAGTGCTTGTTGTGGGCTGTGGACTTCGCGTGCTCTATCTGTACCCACAAGATGATGCCAAAGACATGAGCATGTTGTAAAAGATGCTAGTGCTTTGTTCACGTGTTTTGGGGTCTGCAGCCTGAGATGGAAATCCAACTGGGCACACTGTGATCCTCTAAAGAGGTGGAAATCCAGATGGTCAGAGCACACTGGGATCCTCTAACTGGCAGAGGAGTCTTGGCAGGATGCTGCTGACACGATTGCTGCTTGGATCGCGGCTGAAAACACAGGGAAACCTCCTTCTGCATTCAGCTCTGGTTGTGTGAATGTAGCCAAAAATAGTCGGGAAACATCATTCCCCTGTAGTTCCCTAAGAGGCTGTTGAACTAGTTTGTGTAACAAGGCTAATACAATGTTCTCTGGGGTTTTCTGTACGGAGATGTTCACAGTCAGACTCCCTCTTTTTCCTTGCTCTGTGGTTAAAATAGGGATGCAGCAAACACAGTGATTTGTTCCTAGGCCCTGCTGAATCATCTGAACTTGGGCCTGAGCATAATTGCTCACTGTCAGCCACATCCTGCGAGCAGAGCAGCGTGCCCAGGGTATTTTGCTAAGGTCTACAAAACCAGTAGCACTGTTGTGGGAGTCCACATGAAAGTGTAAGAAAACCTGTATATAGGCTGGAGGATTCTTGTCTAGTTGTGGGGGTTTTTACTGTTTAGCCCAGAGATCTAAAATCTCTGACACTGCAAAGAGAATCAGACATGGAGTGGTTTGGGTCAGAAGAGACCTTAAAGCTCACCCAGCTCCAACCCCTGCCACGGGCAGGGACCCCTTCCACTGGAGCAGCTTGCTCCAAGCCCCTGTGTCCAACCTGGCCTTGAACACTGCCAGGGATGGGGCAGCCACAGCTTCTCTGGGCACCCTGTGCCAGCGCCTCAGCACCCTCACAGGGAAGAGCTTCTGCCTAAGAGCTCAGCTCAGTCTCCCCTTGGGCAGGTTCAAGCCATTCCCCTTGGCCTGTCCCTACAGGCCCTTGTCCCAAGCCCCTCTCCAGCTTTCCTGCAGCCCCTTTAGGCACTGGAGCTGCTCTAAGGTCTCCCCTTCAGGAGCCTTCTCTTCTCCAGGCTGCCCCAGCCCAGCTCTCTCAGCCTGGCTCCAGAGCAGAGCTGCTCCAGCCCTCGCAGCATCTCCATGGCCTCCTCTGGCCTCGCTCCAACAGCTCCACGTCCCTCTTGTGCTGCTGCCCCAGAGCTGGATCAGGGCTGCAGGGGGGGTCTCCCCAGAGCACAGCAGAGGGGCAGGATCCCCTCCCTGCTCTGCTGCTCACGCTCTGGGTGTGCAGCCAAACACACAGTTGGCAGAGAAGTTGTCTTGCTACTGATTTTGTGGGTGTTTTCCTGGATCTAGGAGCACTGGAAGCCTACCAGTAAACCTTACTGGGTATTTGGCTCCAGACAGCAGCCTGCACACACATGTGTATGATCCAGCGGGATGCACTGGCTGGCTGCTACTTTTCTACCCTTCATTGCTTTTCTGGGGAGGTGATTGCCCCATCCAGACACTGGGGTGACACTTGCTGGTGTCCCAGTAACACTCTTTGGGGGAAACCAGAGTCTTTCCTGGTGCCTGCAGCACTGCCAACCGAAGGCCTTGCTCGCTGCCAGCACTGCTTCTGTTTGCACTTGTTCCACTTGCTGCTTTCCTGGATTTCCATTGAAAAGTCTGTAACAGCCTGTGCCCACTGTTTGCCTTGGGAAGTGGTGTTGCTGTTCCCATGAGCTCCTCCCTCGTCAGCCCTGTTCTATAATTACTGATGTTCCTGAAACTGGATCTTTCCACATGTCCTGCTCAGGTTCAGGACAAGGGGTCTGTAAGCAAAGAGTGTCCCGGAGTAAAGTGTGAGGGGACTGCAAGAAGTGGAAAGTATCAGCTTACAGTGGTGTGGTGGGTTCTCTGAGCTGCCAACCCCCTCACCTTCGGGATGGTAAAGGGAATATATCCCAGACAGCTTCTGTGGTGCTTCCAGAGACAGGAACGTGAAAGCTGACACTTGTGGGACAGCAGCAGAGGCTGCTGGAAGAACATTAATGGGGGCCACTGGGCTGGGTTGGTGGGTCCCTACCAGGAGATGGGAGCAAGGTGTGGGTCCAAGGGTCCCTTTAGACCCTCAATCATCACCGCAGCCCCATACAAGCTGCTCTGTGCCTCTCTGCCAGCTCCATGTATGCTGTTTGCAACCCTGTTCCCCAGGCATTGCCAGGGCTTCACAGCCACCTCTGCCATGAAGCCAGTGCACCACTGGAGTGCAGTGGGATGAGCCTCTCTCCTTACCAGGCTTAATGGTCTTCTCAAATAGCAGCACTTCAATGAGTTTCCAGCTCTGAGCAGCCCTGGTGGTGTCACCTTTCTGGTACCTGCTTGTCTCCTGGCTGTGGTCCTTGTTCCAGCAGGTCAGACCCATGTTCCCCTCCTGCCCATGGGTGTCCTGGGCTGTTCTGAGCTGGCAGCAAACCAGAAATACTGCTCAACAATTGCCAGGAGGAGATGTGCTGGTTTATTTAATCCTGGCAACACTCGGTATCGGAACGTACAACAGGAGAAGGGGGTCACGAGCGGTGTGCTGAGCTGAGCTGAACGGGGCTGGGCTGGGCTGGGCCAGGCTTGGGAGCGTGACTGCAGACAGGTGTCAGAATCCATAAGACGGGAATAAACAATGACACTTGGCACTGATGGGTCCGAAACATGCCGTGGCTGTGAGCTAATGCAGCCTCAGGAAGGAAGCACTCGAAGGCCTGGGTTTGGTTAGTTTGGGGGTGGGGATGGGATTGTTGGGGGTTTTGATGATGATGAAGGAAATGGGGGATTTGGGATTGATGGAATAGAGGTCATGAAGGAGGACTTCAGAGAAGAGCTGACAACTGCTCAGCTCTTCACCTCCCACCATCCTCTTACCCCTTCTGCTAAAGGCAGCTACAGAGGTGCTCAGAGGATGAAGAGAGCAGGGATTCCCTCCAGTGGGAAGGTGTAGGGCTGATTCCTAGGAAAGCATTAACCCTCTCCCAGATCCTGAGCACATCTATGGAGCTGCTGTGCCAGGGATGCCTGCAGCTCCTGGAGGATGAATTAAAGAGCAGAGCAGCCTGGCAGACTCCCTTCTGCACATGAATTCCTTGCCCAAAGTTTGATTTGCTTCTGGTTTTACCATACCTCTTGCTTTCTGAAGAACCTCAGCACAGGCAGGAAAGCAGGGAGTTCGTTTTGGAGCTGTGATCTGGTTTTGTGGACAGCAGCAATTGTGGTGCAAGGAAAAGAAGGATCAGCGAGTTTTGTAACCTTTGTAAGTTTTGTTTTCCATTCAGTGTCCAGGAAGTGGGTGAGTTAAAACATGTGGTAGATGTGTGATTCATTTTGGCTGCTCAAGGCAAGTGAGGGAATCTCCTGCACCCTCTGTCACGTGTTCCTGAGTTCCCTGAGCAGCAAGAGGGCAATAGCAGCTCTGGCAGCACCCTGCTGCTCAGCCTTCAGGGCTCGTGCTTGGTGAAGCGCAGCCAGCACTGGGGAGAACATCATGGCACTGGGCTGGGGCATGGTACAATGCCTGAGCTCATGCTTCAAGGGGAAAGTCTGGCCCTGACTGACAACACTGGCCAGGGGCACATGGAAGGATTCTTCCTTGCTCCCTCGAAGAGTTTACTTCTGCATGTTACTTGAACAACCCCAGCAGCGCTCCAGGCTTGGAGAAGAGTGGCTGGAATGCTGCTTATGGAGAAGGACCTGAGGACACTGATTGATGGAGGTGAACACGAGCAGCTTGTGCCCAAGGCAGACAGGAAGCCCCCAGCATCCTGGCCTGTACCAGCACCAGTGCGGCAGCAGGGCCAGGGCAGGGATTGTGCCCCTGCACTGGGCACTGGTGAGGCTGCACCTCGAATCCTGTGTTCAGCTCTGGGCCCCTCACTACAGGAGAGACCTTGAGGGGCTGGAGCGGGGCCAGAGAAGGGCAGCGGAGCTGGGGCAGGGCCTGGAGCACAGTGTGATGGGGAAGGGCTGAGGGACCTGGGGGGTTCAGTGTGGAGAAGAGAAGGCTCAGGGGGGACCTGATGGCTGCCTCCAACTGCCTGAGAGGAGGATGGAGCCAGGAGGGGCTGGGCTCTGCTCCCAAGGAACAAGGGATGGGACAAGAGGAACCGGCCTCAAGCTGCACCAGGGCAGGGTTAGATGGAGCTGAGGAACAATTCCTGCCCCAGAGGGTGCTCAGGCATTGGAACAGGCTGCCCAGGGCAGGGCTGCAGGCACCGTCCCTGCAAGTGTTCACACAGCGTGGAGACGAGGCCTCAGTGCCATGGGTCAGGGGTGGCCTGGATGGGATTAAGGGGCTTTTCCAGCCTTGTTGATTCTGTGATTCTATGTAGTCTACCTTGAGGCCTGTGAGTAAGGAAGGAAGCACTTAGGCAGTAAGTGCTGCTGAGATCTCATTAGCTCATGATCTTTAAGAAACCAAAACAAACATCTTCGGTGCACTCATGTTACCTTTCCTGTGTTGCAGCATCTGCTTAGCTCTTATTTGGCTTTTGCTGGTAGTAGCTGATGTCAAGGAGGAGGAACAGAAACAGGTACTTGGTCTGCAGCTATCGGAAGCTGTGACACATCCCAGGGGATGTCCACAAGCGATGGCCAAGGAGCAGCAATCCCATTTTGTTTATGGCTTCAGTTCAATGTCTCTTTGTGGATTCATGATGTGCCGTGCGTCACGGGAAGCGTACAGAGGGCTGTGTTCTCATCTTGCCCCTTCCAAAGGGATTCAATTCTGTTGACTGGGAATTTGGCTAAAACTCCAATCCAGAGGAATACAAACGCAGGCTGGAAGTGCTCCTGTGGTAAACTGGTTCCCTTCGCAATTCCTGGCAATCTCTTTTCCAGTAACTTGAACAACTGCTGTGAGCGGGTCAGCTCTGACTTGGCCCTAGGGAGGTTTGGACCTCTTCTTTGGCACTTTGCTTTGCCTGGAAACTCCCATCTTCCAGGCTGGGATCTTACACTGGAGGATCCTCCAGCTTGCAGTGGGGACTTGGGCAATCCCATCTGGGTAAATACATTGGAAACAAATGGATGTCTCTTGGAGGGGAATGGGAGCGTGTGTCCTGACCAGTGAGCACACCAAAATCACCCCTTGTTCGAGCTCACCACCAGTGCAACTACACTTGGGTTAAAGATGAGATCTTTCTAATGACGAGCACTTCCTTGCTCTTGCTCTGGGGCTGTCTGGCTGCCAGCACCTGAGTGTCTGTGTCAGAGCACACGTCCCCATCTTGTGACACTGCACTGGGACAAGAACACTGGAGAGAAACCTGGTTTCTTTCCTCCTCCCCGTGTGCCATGTCTCTCCCCCGTTCCTGCTGTATGGTTTAGCTTGGCATAGATGCCAGCTCCTGCTTCTAGTGAAGTTAAACCTGTTGCAGTGCTGTGTGCAGCGTGGGAGCAGGCATCTGCCCAAGCCCAGAGCCACAAACAGCCCCAGTGCTGCTGGCTCCAGGAGGGTGGCTGCTGCCTCTGCCAGGCTCAGCAAAGCTCCTTGGAATGGGGACTGAGGCAAGGGCAGAGCAAGTCATGAGATGATTGCCCTCTTGCTCATTTCCATCCTGTGGAAGAGGAAAGGAAACAGCTCTGCTGGGTTCTCCAGAGATGCTTGGGAAGGAGTTCACATTCCGTATCCCTGTTTCCATCCTCTTTCCATGGCTGCCCTGTAACAGCTGATGAACAGGAAAAGGAGGTGGCTGTGTGCTGCAGCTCAAAGCTTTGGGCTGTGCTCTGGCTGGTGCTTTTTAGCCAAGGGGAGGAGACAGTCATCCCTCCTCTGGCTCCTTCTGCTTTGCAGCTGGATGTGAAGGCACCAAGTGGATGGGGTGGTTCTGGGGCTGAGATGGGCCCTTTGGCCATCCTCTGCCATTCCCAGCACCATCCCACAAGGACGCAGGGCTGTGCCCCTGCTCAGAGTTCAGCCAAACCTCTGGGGAGCTCTGGTTTCCCAGGACCCAACCCCCTCTGCACCCCAGGGCTCACAGGAGCAGAGGAGTGTGTGTAAAACCTCAGCCCAGCCCCACAGCCTCCATGTGCTGCCCCTGGCCCACAGGGGAGGGCTGGCTCCATGCTGGGGGGTGCAGGAACAGCCTGTGCCCTGCCTCTCACCCGGGCGGTGGCTGCCTTGGCCCCAAGGCAGGGGTGCAGCCTCCTGTGTGGAATCAGTCCCGTTTCCCCTCTCTCCTCCCTGTGTGTGTTTAGAAAACAGGGGAATGGCTGAGGGAAGGGCAGGTGTGCAAACAGTGCTCACAGCTTCCCTCTGGCCAGGCCCCTGCACTCTTGGCCTGCAAGGAGATACTAAAACAATACATTCAGAGCCTTCTGGTAGAAGCTTTTCTCTCTCTCGCTCTGTCTGCTCTCAAAGGGTGGGATCCAAATCCTTCTCTTTCCCCTAATGCCTGTATTTACATGGGGAGTTCAGCTGGAGCCTGGCCTTGCACCCTCTGCTTTCCCCCCTCTCAGGGCTGCACACCCATCTGCAGGCACCCTGACCCCAGCACAGTTTTGGGGTTGCTCTGGTGGGTTTGGCACTGTAAGCTGGGTGTTGCAGGCTTGCTGCCACCCTGGGGAGGGCACAGCCCTGGGTAGGTCAGGCGGATGGAGGACAGTGCCAGGGATGCCACTAATGCGCTGTGTCCACCTTGTTCCAATGGCAGTTGGGGTGAAGCAGAGGGCTTCATCTGCACTGGGTTTAGAGCAAGTGCCCTGTGCTGGGTGCCAGAGACAAAAGAGAGCTGCTAAGAGGCTCACGAAGCTGCTGCAGGCTGTGTTTTCCACTGTAGCCCAGTTTCTCCTGCCGCCAGCTTCCCTCACTAACTGCTCTTCCAGGCACAAGCATTTTCCTGATGTTTGTATGTTCATTTATATATAGCCTTCAGACCCACGGAGCTCGTTTCCCTCCGTCTCCCATGAATTGCTTTTCCTGCCGTGTCCCACTGTGTGGGATGTGTGAGAGGAGGCCAAGGATAACACAGCCCTTCAATGGTCCCTCAGTGCTCTTGTGGAGGCAGAGGGAGGGAGTGCTCTGCCCTTGTCTGAGCACCCCTCTGCCTGCTCCTGCTGCTGCTGCTGCTGCTCCTGCTCCTGCTCCTGCTCCTGCTCCTGCTCCTGCTCCTGCTGCTCCTGCTCCTGCTCCTGCTCCTGCCCCTGCCCCTGCCCCTGCCCCTGCTCCTGCCCCTGCCCCTGCCCCTGCCCCTGCCCCTGCCCCTGCCCCTGCCCCTGCCCCTGCCCCTGCTCCTGCTCCTGCTCCTGCTCCTGCTCCTGCCCCTGCCCCTGCCCCTGCCCCTGCCCCTGCTCCTGCTCCTGCTCCTGCTCCTGCTCCTGCCCCTGCTCCTGCTCCTGCTCCTGCTCCTGCTCTGGAGGGGTTCTGGCTGCCTCTAGCACAGCTCTCATGGAAACAAAGCCATCTGCCCTGCACCTGGAATTCCCACTGTGGAGGGGAAGAGCCAAGCCCCTCTCCTGCAGGAGCCCCAGGCTCCAGAGGTGACTGGTGTCCTGGCTTTGGGACATGTTTGCCTTCAGCCTTCGCTTGCAGGGTTTGCTGGTGGCTTTCCAATGAATCCAAGGAGCTGGCTGTGGCGCAAGCTCCAATGTGAGGCTATGCTGCAGGGGGAGAGTGAGCCCAGGGAGTCTGGGGTCACTGCTCCTATCCCCTGTCAAGCCCAGTGCTGTGGTGTTGGCTTGGGCATGGGTCACAGACTGTCCTGGTGCTTGGAGGTTGATCCTGTGTGAGTTCCCTGGGAGTAGGTTACTCATTCCCTCTGCTGTGGGCTCGAGGATGCTGCATCAGTTTAACTCATGCAAATTGAGGCTTTCCCGGTGGAAAATGGGTTTCAGTGGCTATTTCTCCACTTAAAAATAGCTCCTTTTAGGAATTGGATGTGACTTCACATAAACTGGGCTTGAGGTATTAATTAAAGCAAGAGTCAGTTTAGGAAGCAGGATGTGGAGGTAAATGAGCACTGGGATGTAGAGGCATGAGGTGGATGCTCAGGCAAGATCCAGCATGGATCCATAGGAGGGAGATGGGAACTGGGGATGCACCATTCACACAGCTTGAGTTTTCTGTGGGCTGTTTGGGAGGGACTAAGGCAAACAAGGAGCGGAAGCGTGCAGGAGGGGGGGCCCCCACAGGAAACCCGGGACTGGGACACAGGCTGGATTGTGTGGCTGTTGTGATCACACTGCTTGAGCAGAGCCCAGCAGCTGCTCGGAGCAGCAGCCACACGTTGAGCCCAGCTCTTGGCACTGGAGCCAAGGCCAGTTACAACACGACAAGTGGAAATAAACACAACTGGTGGAACTGGCAGCGCTGGAATGGGAAGGAGCGTGACAGGAAGCATCAGGCTTGCAGATGGCTCACACAGGCCAGGGGCTCTCAGCCACTGTCGGCTCTTAACTGAGCCTGGCTCTGCCAACATCTCCCACCCATGGGCATGGAGCTGCTGTGCCCTGCTCAGCTGCTGCCCCCCCTCCAAGCTCTGGGGGTGGAGGGTGAAGGCAGCTCTATCTGAATCCTTCTGGTGGTGCTGGTGCTGTCAGACCAGCCTCAGCTCCCACTGTGCCACCCCAGGGTGCTGGCTGCTCAGGGGGACATTGTCTGGGGCAGTGTTCCTGCTGTGGGACTTCCAGGTCCCTGCGTGGTGCCTGGGCTGGTTTGTGGTCTGGGCTTTAAATACAGCTCCAGGGAGCTTCTGCTTCCTAGAGGCCTGCAGAGTGCTTATACCCGAGTGTAAAGTGACCTCTAAAGGTGCTGCTTGTCTCCCTGGGTTAAGGAGGGAAAGCAGAGGGGGACGGTGTGGTGCCACACTGCCCTGCTGCTGGGGTGCTCAGTGGGTGCTTTCTTCTCTGTCCCACAGGCTAACAGGAACAGCCTGGTAGGGTCCATCTCGAATAGACGCGGATGATGCCAGAGCTATGACAGCGATTGCAGTCTTGGCACTGAGGGGTGATCAACTATGGAACAACTACAGGAGGAAGTACCTGAGGTCAGGGAAGAGGAGGAGGAAGAGGAAGAGGCAGTGATGGTGGCAAGCGGAGCCTCAGACACAAGTGGAGGACCAGACAGCTCACTGCCTTCGAGCAGCTACACAGGTGGGTGGAGCCCTGGGAGCATCCAGGCACCCACATGCCCAGCTGCAAGGGCAGAGGACCTGCCCCTGAACAGGGTTTGATGGCTTGTTTTTAATCTCTCCCCTTTATGAAAAGAGGCATCGAGAGCCAGCTTAGGGAGAGGCTTAGTTCTTTCTGTGCAGTCACTGCACAGCCATTGCCAGAGAGCTGGGAGATGGAAGCTAAAAGGATAGGGAGGTAATGTGAGGGGACTCCCAGGGTGCCTGAGGTGCCACTTCCTGAAGTCCCCAGTACAAACTGATTGTAGGAGCTGGAGTGGGAAGATCTGTTGCTGCTGAAGATGCTCCTCGAGAGCCCTGGGCATCCCAACTGGGCAGCCCTGTGCCAACTGCCTGCCAACTGGGGATTATAACATTGCTGGTTGGATTTCATTGCCTAGACACGAATGCCAGAGGGGAGAAATCAGCACTGATTTGATGTCTCTCACGTTGGGGGCACTTCTGGCTCTGTGCTTGGCATCTGCCTGCAGCCAGTGCCTGATCTCAGACGTTAACTGCCCACTTGCAGTGCCAGTGGCAGGGTGGGACAGTGCTGGCCATCCCAGTTGGACAGAACAGTGGGTTTGTGGCTGCAGCCCCAAGGGATGTACCTGTTGTGTGCTTGCAGACCTTTCGCAGAGCTCCTCTCCCTCCCTGTCGGACCAACTGCAGGTGGGCTGCGAGGAGGCGGCGTTGGGAGCGCTCAGCGTGGAGTGCAGAGTGTGCGGAGACAGAGCCTCGGGGTTTCACTACGGCGTCCACGCCTGTGAGGGCTGCAAGGTGCGTGCGGGGCTGGGCCAGGCAGGGACTTGGCCCCGGGGCCCATGGTATCTTCAGACAGCAGATCTGCAGCAAAACAGAGATGCAGGATTGAGTGAGTGTAAAAGCTTAGAACCATGGAATGGTTTGTGTTAGAAGGGACCTTAAAGCTCCTCCAGCTCCAACCCCTGCCACGGGCAGGGACCCCTTCCACTGGAGCAGCTTGCTCCAAGCCCCTGTGTCCAACCTGGCCTTGAGCACTGCCAGGGATGGGGCAGCCACAGCTTCTCTGGGCACCCTGTGCCAGCGCCTCAGCACCCTCACAGGGAAGAGCTTCTGCCTTAGATCCAACCTGAACTTCCCCTGTTTCAGTCTGAACCCATCACCCCTTGTCCCATCACTGCAGTCCCTGATGAAGAGTCCCTCTCCAGCATCTTTGTACCCCCTTCAGACACTGGAAGCTGCTCTGAGGTCTCCCCACAGCTTCTCTTCTCCAGGCTGAACATCATTTGCAGCCAGTGTGGAGAGTACAGGCAGACAGATAGTGGCCTGGGGGAGGCAGCTGAGATGTGTAAGGCCTAAATCTTGCCCCATCATGATTTACTTTGGAAGGCAAATCTGCCTGTCCCCATGGGGACCCTGGCTTTGCTGTTAAAGATGCTCTCTGCTGCAGCTCAGCAGTGAGCCGTGTGTTCATCCCCCTGGGATCACTGGCCGCAGCTTGGATGCGCCTCTGAAATTCTTTCCCCCCCAGCAGATGCCAGTGGGGCTGCGTTGGGCCCAGGCCCTGCCAGACATTCCTGCAGGCTGGGGCTCGCTTGTCCCTGCCTCCCTCTCTGCTGCAGAGTCACTCCCACAGCTCCCAGCACCAACCCAGAGCCCTTCCTCTGCAGCCCCTTCTCCCACCACACAACTTCTCCTTGAGGTGCAGACTCTGCTTGTGTCAGAGCCCCAGGGCTGCTCCTCCCCACCCGCCTGAACCCCCATGAGGCTCCTAAGGGTAAGAACCCTGCCTTGCCCCAAGCCAGAGGTGCTAACGCTGCTGTTCCCCTCTGTGCCACCCACCTGCAGGGTTTCTTCCGCCGGACGATCCGCATGAAACTGGAGTATGAGAAGTGCAAGAGGAGCTGCAAGATTCAGAAGAAGAACAGGAACAAGTGCCAGTACTGCCGCTTCCAGAAATGCCTCTCACTGGGAATGTCCCATAATGGTGAGTGTCGCTGCTGGGTGCCAAGGGGCCACCTGCCCTCCTGTGAGGGGTCTCTATGTGGCTTTGCTTTAGCCCATTGCTGTCATCCTGCTAAGGGGATCATCTTTCAAACACAGTGCTTGGAGACTCTGACTCTTCATCCCCTTCTCCACAAGAAGGGGTGGTTTGTCCCCATCGTGCAGGCTGGCTGGTGGCACGTGGCTTTCCCTTATGGGTTGGCCCAGAGGCAGCTGGACACACAGATTGCTCTTCTGTGCTGGGGTTTTCAAGCTTCAGGTGTAACCATCTTGTTCCTGGGCAAGTAAAGGTGTTTATGTGGGGAAAGGGGTTTGTGTGAGAGCCCAGAGGAGTGGGGATGGGAGCTGGTGTGAGGCTGTGTTGGAAGGAGTAACCAGGAGCAGTAACAGCTGGTTCATGAAGGTGTCAGTGCAGGAGGAGCTGCATCCCCAGAGAAGCATTGTGCTGGTGTTCACCAGCAGACTTCTGTGGTGGCAGAGCAGATGCTGCTTCCCTGGATGCATCCCCTGGGATCACCCCCAGTGTCCTGACCCCTGGTGTTGCCCCCCAGCAATCCGCTTTGGCCGCATGCCCGAGGCAGAGAAGAGGAAGCTGGTGGCAGGGCTGACAGCGAGTGAGATCAGCTGCCAGAACCCGCAGGTGGCCGACCTGAAGGCATTCTCCAAGCACATCTACAACGCCTACCTGAAGAACTTCAACATGACCAAAAAGAAGGCGAGAGGTATCTTGACCGGGAAGGCCAGCAGCACCCCAGTAAGTTCCCTCCCCAGGGCAGGCAGGGTTGGCCATGACCAACACGGGGGGCTGTTCCCTGGGGGATCCTGCTGTAGCTGTTCCCCATGCAGCAGCTCTCAGCTGCAGCCAGATGGGCTCTACAGGTCCTGCCCCTGGCTGGGCAAATTCCTGTTCCTCTGCAGACTTGTGCTGTTCTGGGGGTGAAGATTGCCCCAGCAGGAAGAGAACAGCAAAGGGACAGGCAGACAAATGCAAGTGTCCTTGGCAGAGCTGGTATCTCGAGTCCCTGCAGCATGTTCATAGAATAGCTTGGGTTGGAAGGGACCTTCAGAGGCCATCTAGTCCAACCCCCTTCAATGAGCAGGGACGTGAATGTGTTCCTAACTGCTTGCTTCTTTTTCAAGCAGCCTTTTGTGATCCATGACATGGACACCTTGTGGCAGGCAGAAAAGGGGCTGGTGTGGAAGCAGCTGGTGAACGGCATCCCCCCCTACAAGGAGATCGGGGTGCACGTCTTCTACCGCTGCCAGTGCACCACGGTCGAGACTGTGCGGGAGCTCACTGAGTTTGCCAAGAGCATCCCCAGCTTCATAGGCCTCTACTTGAACGACCAAGTGACTCTGCTGAAATACGGGGTGCACGAGGCCATCTTTGCCATGCTGGCCTCTATCATGAACAAGGATGGGCTCTTGGTGGCCAACGGGAATGGCTTTGTGACCCGGGAGTTCCTGCGTAGCCTGCGCAAGCCCTTCAATGAGATCATGGAGCCCAAGTTTGAGTTTGCAGTGAAGTTCAATGCGCTGGAGCTGGATGACAGCGACCTGTCTCTGTTTGTGGCTGCCATCATCCTGTGCGGAGGTGAGCGGCTGCTCTTGGCCATGCAAGTGTCAAGAAGAGTCCTCCTGTACTGAGAGGTGGTTTGGGGTGTGCTGCGGGACCTGAGCTGCAGCTGAGGGGTGCCGGAGATCAGCCAGGGGTGTCTTAGGGGGATGGGAGAACAGAACAGAACAGTTCCAAAACCAGTGCTTGTTCATGGCAGTTGATGCCTGGCAAGCTTGAACTGAGAGCAAGGTGTGTAGAGTCAGAACAGTTTGGGTTGGAAGGGGCCTTAAGATCATCCAGCTCCAACCCCTGATACAGGCAGTGATGCTTCACACTAGACTGTGTCACCCAAGGCTCCATCAGCCTGGCCTTGAGCACTGCCAGGGATGGGGCAGCCACAGCTTCTCTGGGTACCCTGTGCCAGTGCCTCAGCACCCTCACAGGGAAGAGCTTCTGCCTTAGATCCAACCTGAACTTCCCCTGTTTCAGTCTGAACCCATCACCCCTTGTCCCATCACTGCAGTCCCTGATGAAGAGTCCCTCTCCAGCATCCTTGTACCCCCTTCAGACACTGGAAGCTGCTCTGTGGTCTCCACGCAGCTTCTCTTCTCCAGGCTGAACAGCCCCAATGTTCTCAGCCTGGCTCCATACAGGAGGTGCTTCAGCCCCTGAGCATCCTTGTAGCCCTCCTCTGGACTTGCTCCAACAGCTCCATGTCCTTTTCATTCTGGGGACACCAGAACTGTATGCAGTGCTGCAAGCGGGGGTCTCACAAGGGCAGAGTAGAGGGGCAGGATCCCTTCCCTTGACGTGCCGCTCGTGCTGACCAGCAGTGAGAAGTGGCACCTCCTTGTATGCTGCTGTGGGATGTGTTGGCTGAGGGCGCGCTTCCCCTGGTGTAGCTGCTGGGGCTGGAGCCATGGTGGGTGGGTTACAGTCCCCGTCTCCCTTTTCCCAGGAGGAGCAGGTGCTCTGGAGGGCTCCACCGTAACCCTGCAGCTTCCTCTCCACAGACCGCCCCGGGCTGATGAACGTGAAGCAAGTGGAGGAGATCCAGGATAACATCCTGCGGGCGCTGGAGTTCCACCTGCAGTCCAACCACCCGGATGCCCAGTACCTCTTCCCCAAGCTGCTGCAGAAGATGGCAGACCTGCGGCAGCTCGTGACAGAGCACGCCCAGCTCGTGCAGAAGATCAAGAAGACAGAGACCGAGACATCTCTGCACCCTCTTCTGCAGGAGATCTACAAGGACATGTACTGAGGACCTGTTATTTATGCAAATGAAGCCATGATTCCCATCGAGACTCTTTGTACAGAAACAAAGAAAACCTTTTCCCCCCACGTCTTCCATTTCTTCTACTGGAAACTCTTTTCTACGTGACCCTGACGTACGGTACATAGGGCGAGATGCCACCAGCACCTCCTGCTAGGCCCGGGGCTCCTGTTAACACACACTAACAAATGTAC
This sequence comes from Neopsephotus bourkii, assembly GCF_033783945.1. Lineage (NCBI taxonomy): Eukaryota > Metazoa > Chordata > Aves > Psittaciformes > Psittacidae > Neopsephotus > Neopsephotus bourkii. The sequence goes on along the minus strand of NW_026900918.1, from coordinate 1,223,013 downwards.
AAAGGCAAACCATAAGCTACAGTTTCCGTTACTACAGCCCAGCTCTTCAGCTGCTCCTTGGAGCGACCACGCTGTTTACATGGTGGGGGTTCCAGCAGCCTGGGGGTGGTGGGAGATGGTGTGGTCATTAGGACACCCGAGCGTGGTGCAGGTATCTGCTGGGGCCAGCCACAGCACTGACAGTGGGTCTTGATCTTTGTATTGCACTCCGAAGATGTGGGCCTGAGCCGTGAGGGACAGGGTAATGAAAGGGTTTCTCCCTATCCCAAAGAAAAGCCAGAGTGTTTGAAGGTGGGTGGTGTGGTCCTAGCAGAGACCCTCAGCTGCTGCCCCCTTCCCTCGGTGTGTGGTGTGTTCCTGTCTCCCAGAGGGATTGTGTGATCTCTGCCTTCCCTTGCTCCTGGTACCACTGTTTCAGAGGGATCCTGCTCAGCACCTCCATGTGAGACACAGAGGGAGGAGGAGGTGGGTTTGGCTCATCAGAACCCACCTTCAGAGCAGAGGATGGAATCTTTGTGCTCCCCAGGCTGTCCTGCAGGGATGTCAGTTACCAGAAAGGCCTGTGCAGGGCCTGGGGCTGGTCAGGATGAGGTGCAGGGCTTGTGGCTTGTCCTGCAGCCCCTTCCCCAGCCTGGGGGTCTGGGGGTTGTGCAGCAGAGCTCCCTGTCAGTACCTGAGCACACAAAGCCTTCAGAAACACCAGCAAGGGGAGAGCCACAGCCAGCCCGAAGTGCTTGTGATGCTGAAGGGGCATTGACCTGTTAACTGCCCTGCCTCAGTTTCCCCTATGTGAAAGGGAGCTGGATTGTCTCTCTGCTCGGAGGAGGAGCACAGGGATTAGGTGCTGTGTTGGTTGCAGAGAGCTTTGGAGCTCTAAACTGGTAGAAATGCCATGGATTTATAAAAGGGGAGACCAAGGGTGGGTTGCTGATGATGAACAGGAGCTTCCTGTCCCCCAGCATTGGGGAGACAGCTCCAGGAAGGGCTCAGTCCCCCTTGGGACCTGCCCACCTGCAGCTTGTGGTCCCGTATGTCCTGAGCAGCCTTATTGTGATCCTGGTGTTCCCAAGGAGGGGTTGTGGGAGCAAATCAGTCAGTTTTACTTTATTTTCCTCCTCTTCAGGGTAGCAGATTTCCCTGGTGCAATAATTCCTTTAAAACCCCAAGGGAATTGCTCTGGGTGTCCCCTCCCAGGGCTGGCTGGCCCCAAACCTGCCCCTGCTGCTGCCCCCCAGCTCCTGTCGTGCCTCAGTTTCCCTTTCCCCTCCCTACCTCACAGGGGGGTTATGAATGACCGTTTCTAAAGCACTTTGAAGCCCTCTGGGGGAAGGCACTGGATGGATCCCAGGGGATTTGTCCTCAACGTGGCCCACATGGGACTCATGCTCCTCACCTGGGGAACCTTTTGCTCTTCCTCCTCGCCAGCGTTACCAACCCTCCAACTGAAATGTATATTTTTGCTAGAAGTACCAACCTCCAAGTGTTTTTAATAATATAAATAGTGTCCACAAACTGACTTGACTTTAAATAAATCTGAACTAAATATTTAAGAACCTTTGTGGCATCCAGCCTTTCCGTGTGGGGTTTCACTCAGGCCCCTTGGGGACCTGCCCTTCGGGAGGGTTGCAGCAGCTCCCGTGGGACTTGGTGTGGTTTCCATGGATTTGCCATGATTTAAAGGATTTATCAGCTCTCAACAGCCAAGAGTTTGTGGGGAGCAGCTGCTGCCCCCCAGCTTCCCTCTGCCCCCATAGAGTGCCCCCAGGGAAAACCATTGCCCCAACCCCTCCATAAAGCAGCTGTAGTTGGAAGGGACCTTAAAGCCCATCCAGGTCCAACCCAGTGGACCCCTTCCACTGGAGCAGCTTGCTCCAAGCCCCTGTGTCCAACCTGGCCTTGAGCACTGCCAGGGATGGGGCAGCCACAGCTTCTCTGGGCACCCTGTGCCAGCGCCTCAGCACCCTCACAGGGAAGAGCTTCTGCCTAAGAGCTCAGCTCAGTCTCCCCTCGGGCAGGTTCAAGCCATTCCCCTTGCCCTGTCCCTACAGGCCCTTGTCCCAAGCCCCTCTCCAGCTTTCCTGCAGCCCCTTTAGGCACTGGAGCAGCTCTAAGGTCTCCACCTGATTGCTCACTGTGATTGCTCATTGACTGATGCCCATCCCTGAGCAGCAGCCCCCAGCCAGCTTCCCCCCCAGTTTATATCCTGAGCATAGCACTGTATGGTCTTGGAATATCCCTTTGGGAAGTGGGGGTCGCTGTCCCCACTGCGTCCCCTCCAAGCTCCTTGTGCCCCCCTCATCCTCGCTGCTGCAGCAGTCTGGGTAGCTGAGAAGTCCTTGGCTCAGTGTAAACACAGCTCAGCTACAGCTACAACATCCGTGTGTTATCAGCGCTGTTCTCACCCCAAATCCAAAACACGCTGCACCAGCGCCTGGGAGGAAAATTAACTCTGTCCCAGCCAACAGCAGGCCACGGGCCAAGGCCAGGAGTAGTCCCAGGAGGTCTCCCGGCCGTTCGTGCTGCCAGGAGGAGATGGAGCCGGGCTCGCTGGTGGCCCGCGGGGGCTGCCTGAGACCCCTGTGCAGGTAGGGCTTTGGGGGGAAAGGGGGGGCTGGGAGCAGCTTCTGTGGGAGAAAGGCTGGAGATGGGGCTGTGAATCCCTCGCTCTGGGGACAGGGAATGGTTTGTGATGCCCCGGAACCCCCCTTTCCTGTATCCTCTGGAGGGTGAGGGGATGGAGGGGACCGGGTCTGTCCTGTCCGGCTCCCCTGCTCTGGAGCTGGGGGTCCCCAGCAGCACCCCAAGGGCCCCCCCTCCCTGCCAGCCCCAGGCTGAGGATTCCTGCCCCTTTCCATGCCTTCCATACCCCCGTGGTTCTCCCTGCTCCCCCAGCCTCATGCTCCAGCCCCCCCGGACAGCCCAGCCCTGGGCTTTGTTTAGCCCGGAGGAGGGGAGGCTGCATGGGGCAGGGAGAGCCCTGGCTCCCGCTGGGATCTGCCCCTGGGGAGGGCTCCTGAGCCCAGACACCAGCCGGGGGGCTCCGAAAACGCGGCCCCATCCAGGCAGGCGGGTCCCGGGTCTGACCCCGGCCCTGCCGCTTCTGGGGCTGCCAGGAACTTCTCCCGTGGGTTCTGCCGCTGGGGCCAGAGCTGCCGCTTCGCGCACGACAGAAAATCAGCGCAGACCTGCAGGTACTTCCAGAGCGGGTTCTGCGGCTACGGCGAGCGGTGCAGGTAAAGAGGCAGCGAGGACGGGGGCTGATGCCCCGGGGCTGGGCCGGGAGCCGGGAGGTGTCCTTACGGGACCTCTGTCTGCCCAGCTACGAGCACATCCGAGAGGAGCCAGTGCCGGTGGGGACCCGCTATGGCCCCGTGCCCCCCGTCCCCCGCAGCTACTGGGGCTCGGAGCCCGCACCCATGGCCACGGCCCGGGGCTGGGGAGGAGCCCGGCGCAGCTTGGCCCCCGCTGCCCCCAGCGTGGCACACGTGGCCTTCAAGTTCCCAAGCGTGGAGGCTGAGGAGAGGAAAGCCAAGGAGAAGATCCCCGCGCATGGGCATGTCCCGCGTGGGGCCATCGGCGGGGAGGCTGCTCCTGCACGAGCTCGGGGGGCCTCAGGTGGGTGCCTGGGGATGCTGGGGTGGTTGGTCACGGCCGTGCACTCCATGCATGGCTTTTCCCCACCTCCCTCCATCTGAAGCAATGCCCAGATGTGGGCAGCAGCTTTTAGTGGGGTTGGGACCGTAACAGAGCCTGTGCTCTGCAGCATCCATCCTGCCTCTTGGATGGAGGGGGGGGGGGATGTGCTTTTCCCCTCTGAGAGCTCTCCTGCCTGCAGGCTCCCAGGCGCGAGTGCTGCACCTGGATCCCAGCTCCTCTGACCCTGGGAAGGAGACGGGGACAAGGACTGACCTCGCAGAGGTGGGCTGGGGGTCTCCTGCACGGGGCGGGCCCTGTCGCTCCCTGTCAGTCCCTGTGGGGCAGTGGCAATGGGCAATGCCGTGTGGCTCCGCTTGCAGGTCCCCAAGGAGCCGGGTGCTGCGGCAGCGCCGGTGTCCAGCGAGGCACTGAGGGCCCGCAGTGAGGCCGTGGTGTGCGGCATCTGCATGGACCGGGTGTACGAGAAGCTGCTTCCAGAGGAGCGGCTCTTCGGGATCCTCCCCAACTGCAGCCATGCGTACTGCCTGGGCTGCATCCGCAAGTGGCGCCGCAGCCGCGACTTCCAGAGCACCGTCATCAAGTGAGCGGGGATGGGGATGTGCTGGGGTGGGCACCAGCACCCTTTCTGCACCCTGAGATCCTCCCCTGGGTCTTGGGAAGGAACAACTTCCCTTTGGGAACAGGCATTTGGGGTTGCGATGGGGTTGGGGATGCTGGATGAGGCTGTAGTAGTGGGACCAGCCAGTGTGGGTGCTAGGCCCATGCTCCCTGCTCCCTTTTTGGGACCTGCACCCATCTCCTTTGCCAGGGCCTGCCCAGAATGCCGCATCACCTCCAGTTACTACATCCCCCACAAATACTGGGTCTCGGAGGGGGCTGAGAAGGAGAAGCTCATCAAGGCCTTCAAGGCACGGACAGGGTGAGTGTGCGGCCCTGCGGGCGCTGCGCTGCTCCAGGACCTGTACCCACAACCGTGCTTTGACCCCATAGGAAAATCAGGTGCAAGTTCTTTGCCCAGAACCGCGGGTGCTGCCCATTCAAGTCAGACTGCATCTACCTGCACGAGCTGCCTGCCCGCCCGCCACCCCCACACAGGCAGCAGCACCCGAGGGTGCCCTTTGTAAGTGGGGTGGCACAGCCGGGGGGGCCGGGGCAGGGCTCCAGGCTGGGGTTCATCCTATCTCCTATGCTGCAGGAGCCTTCTTTGCAGAGCTCTGACGAGGAAGACGAGGAGCTCTGCGTGCTGGAGTGGGCTCTCAGCCTGGCCATGCTGGAGGCAGACTTCCGATACTCCAGATACAGCCACGAGATGCTCCTGGTGGAATTCAGTGACTCTGACTGAAGCCATGGGGTGCCGCACATGGGGTGCCCCACTGTTGGTGGCAAGGGAATGTCCTCTGGGAGGGGGGAAGCATCAGCTTTTGATGTGTTGGGCTGCTTCCAACACTGATTTGGGGTGCTGCACCCTGGATGGGGTGGGATGGGGAAATCACCCCCGTGTTGATGGACCCTCAGCAGGTCCCACATCCCATGGGAAGCCAGGGGGTGATGGAGCTGGGGGGTTCTCAGTGCAACGGGCACAGACCCCCCCCTTCTCCTGCCCTCACCTTGGTGGTGGAGACCGGCGAGGGGGGCCGGGGCTGGGTTTCGGGCTGGGGGTTTAGTGCACACGGGGCCGTGGGGGAGCTGCGGGCGCTGTTTTAAACTGCTTTTATTCAACGTGGACGTGATGAAATAAAGCGGGCTCTGAACGCCCACCGCCGCGGCTGTGCTCCGGGGGGGATGCGAGGGTTTCCCTTTAAGGGTTTATTTGCATAACGAAGCCAACGTGCATGGGCGGTTGATTTGCATATGTGGCGCGCTTCTCCAAAGGGGCGGGCCCGGAAGTGGAGTGGCGCGGATTCCGGGTCACCGGCGGTCCCTGGGAGGGGAGGGTACCCGGTCCCCTTCCGGTCCCTGCCCGTGCTGTGTGTGTCTCCCAGCGGTGTCTGTCTGTCTCCCAGCGCGGGTTACCGGGGGCGGGCACCGGGATAACCCAGCCCCGGTGTGCGGGTCCCCGGCGGCATCAGGGCTGCTCCGGGCGGGGGCACCGCCAGCAGCCCCCGGCGGTTCCCCTCTTGTCCCGTTGAGCGGGTGGTGGGGAGCTGCGAGCGGAGCGGGTTTAGAGCTTGGCGGGGGTTCCTCGGTGATGCTCCTCCATCCTCGGGTGGTGAGGATAACCACGGCCCCCCCTGCAGGTAAGGGCAGCCCCCAGACTGGAGCTGGCGAGGGGGGTTTGCTCCAGAGCGTGTCCTGGGTGGACCCGTCCTCCCTGCAGCCTCCCCGGTGCGCCCCGTGTGAGGCCTCTCCCCGATTCCCCTGCAGGCGATGGAGCCCCAGGGGCTGCCCTGGCTTCGGAGCTTGGACAAGCCCAGCCGCCTCCTGCTCCACGCCCTGGCCTCCGGCCCCCGTGGGGCACTGGCTGCGCTCCGGATGCTGCAGCGGGGCCAGCCCGGGGAGGGACCAGGGCCCGTGTTTCCCTGGCAGAGCTTCGCTGCAGCGCTGTGCGCCGAGGAGCCTGCGCTGGACGGGCCGGAGGGGGCCCTGGCTCTGTGAGTTGGATGTGTGTGATCTGCGGGAGGTTTGGGGTGCCAGGTGCCCGGTTCAGCACCGCACAGCCTCTTTCCCATGGGCTGGAGTGATGTCAGGGTTGTGGCAGGGACCTGCTGCTCTTTGCCTGCAAAAGCTGGTGAAGGTATAAGGCATGGCTCAACCTGGGTTCAGAGTTCAAGGAGCATTTGGACGATGCTCTTAGCCATATGGTTTAGCTGTAGGTAGTCCTGTGAGGAGCAGGGAGTTGGACTCTATGATCCTTATGGGTCCTTTCCAACTTGAGGTGCTCTGTGTTTTCTGCCTCCTCTTGCTTCCTGGGCCCATTAGACCCTGCTCCACGGGAAACAAGGATTTAGGGATTTGCTCTGATCTTTCCCCTTTCTCCCCTTATCCAGGAAGCCGCGGCTGCTGCTGCTCCCTGTTGTGTGCCAGAGAAACCTCTTCTCCCTGCTGCTCATGGTGCAAGCCCTGGTGCCAGGGAGCTGCCTGGATCGGCTGCTCCAGGCTTTGGAGCAGGATTCCCATGTGGATCCCTGGGTGCGGGCGCTGGGGAATCTGCTCCGGCAGGAAGCAAGGGCAGCAGCGTGCTGCCCATCTCCCGGTCCCTTGTCTTCCATGTGCCAGCAGCAGCTTAGGTGCCTGGGCCAGAGAATGGGCCAGAACAATGCAGAGGGGCGAAGGAAACTGAACTGGTGCTTCAGCAAACAGCCCAGTGGCACTGGGGATGGGGCTGACTCTGTGCTTCACGGTGGGAAGCACGAGGAAGGGTCAGAGGAGAGCCTGGAGTTGGGTGAGGAGAGAGAAGGGAAGAGGATGCTGCTGGAGGAGGTGGTGTTGGACCCCCCGGGAATGCGGGAGGTTGAGGATGTGGCAGGGAGGGAAGAGGAGACGCCAGAGGAGTCCTCAGGAGATGGAGCTGCCCAAAGCCCTTGTGGGGCTGCTCCGGAAGGCTCCCAGCAGGAAGCTCCCAGGAAGATCTCCCAGGCAGAGGTGGCAGTGGAGGTCCAGTCCTTTCTGCAGGTACTGGGCAGGGTTGGCTTCCCCCTTCCAGCCACTGAGCCCTTACACTCCGATTCCTAGTCCTTCATCTCATTTTCTCCAGCTGCATGGACCGAGACTGAAGATGCTGCTGCAGGAGTCCAGTGTAAGTGTTGCTTCTGTCTCTCTCCTGGAGCTGGTGGTCTCAACGGGCTCAAGACAGGGGCTCTGGAAGGGATGGGAGAGGAGGTGGGTTTACAGCGATGGCTGGAGGCTGCTGCCACAGGGGTTTGCTGTCTGTGGGCACCCTGTGTGGCAGTGCAGGGGGTGGCAGTGAGCAGAAAAGCCCTGGAGCTGTTTTGTGGTTGGTTTATTGCTACTCAAGGTTTCCCTCCAGCACCCAGATCTCAGCATCCCCCCTGAGCTGCACGTCCTGAACAGCTGCTCTCCTGCCCAGGTGAGCCTCAGCATCCCACTGCAGCTGCTGGTGCTGCTGTCTCTAGCGTCCCTAATGTGCTGCCCCTCTGCCACCCCAGCTCGAGGGGCTGTGCTCCTTCCTGCAGCTCTCCACGTGCCCGGAGCACCTCCTGCTGCGTTTCTGCAGCTGGTTGTTGGTTCTGAGCCCTGAGCTCGGCTACACCAGCGCAGCCACCCTGGCGCAGCAGCTCTTCCTCAGGCGAGTACGTGCAGGAGCAGCAGAGACCTCCTGGCCCCCGCTTCCCTCCCCGCCATCCCCATCTGCCTTTCCTTGTCCCTAGGTCCTGTCCCTCACCCAGCCGCCCTCCCGACACCTTATGGCTGCCCTCACTTCGTTTTGCTCCAAGTATTCCCAGCCCTTCTGTCGTGTCCTGGTGGCTGCGGTCCTGCAGGAGCCTGGGGAAGGTGTGATGGGCTTGCAGGAGGCTTCATCTGCTAGCAAATGGAGAGGGGTCATGGGATGCATCCATCAGCAAGGGGAGCCCCAGCTTCTCTTCTCCTGGGAGACAGTTTATTGCCCAAAATACATTAGGAACCATGGAGGAATGCTGCTGGGTTTATCTGGGCAGGTGAACACTTGGGAGTTAGGATGCCAGGCTGGCTCCCAGCATCAGCGCTCCCAAAGGGAAGCTGCCATCCCGTTCCATGGACTCCAGGGTTCCTGGCAGCTCCTAATGCTGGGGCCAAAACCGCCCCAGGCAGGCTCTGCTGGCATGAGAAGAGGGTCCTGCAGGAATCGCTGCCACAGCAGCATCCCCTTCTAGGGGCTGGTGCGAATGAAACCCTTGCTGCAGATGGGCACAGGCCTATCCTGAGCAGCAGAAGGGAGCAGTACCTGCTTTCTGGGTGTACCCCTGTGTGAAGGGGGCGTTGGGCACATCCCCATGGGTTTGGCAGCCTCTTCAGGCTCTGTGCCCGTTGTGCATTACCCTTGCAGGTGCTGAGCAGACCAAGCTGCTGTGCGAGCTGGTGGAGGAGTGCCTGGAGCCGGACTCCGTGCGGCTGGTGCTGAGGTGGGAGCTCACAGGAGCAGCAGCCCCACGCCACGGGTGCGGCGGCTCCAACCGGCCGGCAGCTCCATGGGAGCATCACATCCGCTCCTCCCCGTCCTTTGCAGCCAAGTCTTGGAGGTGCCGTTGTCAGAGAAGCTCCTGCCCATAGTTCAGGCTGTGCTGGGCCGGCAGGTGAGGACCCCCTTGCCCCCCGCCACGTTTCCTTGCCGGCTCCAGCAGCCCCGGAGCAAGGCCCCGGTCACCTCCCTGCTTGGGGCTCTTCCAGGAGGTGCTGCCCCCGGAGCTCTTGGATGGGCTGGTGCTGGCACTGTGCCGGCAGGCCCCAGCCCTCGGCACGGCGCTGGGATACACTGGGCTGGTGATGGCCGTGCTCACCATGTACCAGAGCCAGGTGAGTGGGGCCGGGCTCGCACCCCGGGGCATTGGTGGTGCAGCTCTCGGCTCCTGGCTCCTCTCCCACCAGGTCAGCCCGTCCCACCGGAGCAGCCTGGCCGCAGCGCTGGGCCGCAGCAATGGGGCTCTGAGGAGGTCACTGCAGGGGGTGCTGGAGGGGGACAGGTGAGGGGGATGGATGCTGTGCTCCGGGGGGATGCTGCGTTCTGTGGGGATGCTGCTCTCCGGGGGGATGCTGCGCCCTGGGGGATGCTGCACCCGGGGGATGCTGCGCTGCTGGGGGTGCTGCGCTCCGTGGGGATGCTGCGCTCCGTGGGGATGCTGCGCTCCGAGGGGGATGCTGCGCTGCTGGGGATGCTGCGCCCGGGGGATGCTGCGCTCCGGGGGGATGCTGCGCTGCTGGGGATGCTGCGCTCCGGGGGGTGCTGCACTCCAGGGGGATGCTGCGCTCTGGGGGGGATGCTGCGCCCCGGGGGATGCTGCGCTGCTGGGGGGATGCTGCGCTCCTGGGGGTGCTGCGCTCCGGGGAGATGCTGCGCTGCTGGGGATGCTGTGCTCCTGGCGATGGGAAACACAAGTACCCACTAAAGCCATGCTGAGCTTGGTGCCGGTGGGGTTCCCTGTCCTTGACATTCTCTTTCACCCAGGTGAGCACCAAAGAGAACCACAAAGCAATGGCTTCCTTGGGCAGAGCCTGCTCTTAGGTGGTGGTGACTGCAGCCCAGTGCCTTCCTGGGCTCACCAGCAGCGGGATGGAGACCCAGCATGTGTGGGCTGGGACTGGAGCACCCCTGCCTTTATCCTGGGGCTTTGCAGTGGTGCCTTGCACTTGGCCAGCCTCGGTTGAGGTGGGCTGTCACTGGGCAGCACCGACCCAGCCCCACGCATGCCGTTAGGCTTGAAGATGAAGGTTTCTTGGTTAAACAATAAATGTATTTCCTGTTGTCTCTCTGTTTGCTCTGTGTGTGAGTGGCCTCCCATGGGTGCCATGCCACACTCAAGATGGCGCCCCCGTCTTCTCGCCGCGCCACACTCAAGATGGCGCCCTCAGCCTTCCCCTTCCACAACGCTCAAGATGGCAGCCCCAGCCTTCCGGTCCCGCCACACTCAATATGGCGCCCGCAGCCTTCCCCCTCCACAACACTCAAGATGGCGCTCCCGGCTTTCCGGTCCCGCCACACTCAAGATGGCGGCTCCCTCCACCCCTCTCCCAAGATGGCGGCAGAGGAGGAGCTGTGGAGGGGCTGGCCTGTTCGCAGGTGTCGCTTCTTGTTTTAATCAACCCGGATCTGCTGCTAGGTTGAAAACGGAGCAGGGCAGGCGCAGTGCTTCCTGTGTGTGCCTCCAGCCTTGTTTCGGTTCTCCCCAGTGGCAGTGCTCAAAGCATCGGGCTGCTCCTTCCTGGCGCCGGGTCTGTGCAGTGGTCGGACTCAATGATCTTAAAAGGTCTTGTTCCAACCTAAATGACTACGAGTCTATAAAGCTGGCAGAGCTCCCCCTCTCCTTGCCCACAGTGGCATCCCGGTAGCCAGAATGAAGCCATCTTGCCCAACACTTCCTATTGGAAGTGTTTTTCCAACGTTGTGGTGGCTCAGAGCACCTAGCAAGCGACGTAGCATGGTGGAGTTTGGAGGTCCTTGGGCCTTAATGCCCGTAACACATGGCTGAATTAAGACAGAAACCAATCTGAGCCTGTTTGAATATTGTCATTCTGGACCAGGTTTAATTTACCCTTGTGATTTTTACCATGGCTTGAAGGCGCCAAGGCACAAGGGGTATGTTCTGTGCACCTTGGCTATGCTGGTTTCTGGGTGGTGCAGCAGTGAGCTGCGAGGTCTGCTGGGATTTACAAACCTCAGGATGCAGGAGAGTGGGATCAAGATGAAGGCCTGGTAAACTTGGATTGTCTGCTTTAAATCTGCCTTTTTTCTGGTTTACAGGGACCTCTGTATGTCACTTTCCTGCTTGTCAATGCAGCAATGATGACACTGCCCATTGCAAGGTGTTCGGTCATGTGCTAATAAAAGTGCTTTATAGTGTCACTGATGCCAGATTTTTATCCTGTGTCCTTGAAAGCACCCACTGGAAACCTCATCTGGGCACGCTGTGGATGGAGGAGTGGAAAGATAACGATGGGAAGGAGGGGATGGACTCCGAGGGAGGTAGTGCTGGAGTTTTAATGGAGGCTTTGAAGCATTGCATACTTGAGGAAGGAACTGTTTAAAAATTCATAAACATTTCCATCTACAAAGGGCGAAGAGGGATTCAAACATGCAGGTGAGACATGTTACTGCTTCAAGTTTACTCATTAACGTTTTGATCCAGCCAGAGGAACGAAACTGAAGCATTAAGTGATGCTCTTAATGCTGAGAGCACAGATTTCTGACTATAGTAAGAATCTCTTAAGCTATTTTAGGTGACACTGGACTGATGAGGCTTCAAAGTCTACATTAGCTGGAGGGAGGAAACCTTCCAGGGAGCCAAATTGTTGATGCATTTGCATACCAGTGCGTTAATAGCTGAGTATATTGAAGCTATTGTAGGGCTGCCCAAACTACGACATAAATAGAAGTTGTGCCCTGATCACCAAGGTCTGAGCCTGCTCTTCTGGCTTTATTAGGTAGCAGCCTGCGGTCCTTATGGATTCCCTGCAAAGCTTCTCCCAGTGACCTCGGTGTCGTTGCCCGCAGGGCTGTGGCTGTCGGTCACATGAAGATGACTGAGGACAAACTCATCTCCAGAACTCACCTGGTCATCAGCTTCCCGGTGTCCTTGCTGCAGAACTGGAAGGATGGGCTGTGTATACCTGGAGCACTGGGGGGAAGCACCGGCACCTCTATGGACTGGGCAGCAATAAAGGCTTTGAAGTCTGGCTCCAGTGTGCATCTCTCCTTGGTTTCATAGCTGCTCACTGGTTTCTTTAGGCAGCAGGCTGACTCTCACAGGCCGTTCTTGGCTCCTATGTGCAATATGCATCTTTGCACTTCTAAACTCATCTAGATATCCTGGGAGCTGCCTTTTGGGGCAGCCTATGTGGTTTTTGCATGGAGCAGTAGTGAAGGATCAGCTTTGCAAACTGCAAGGGGGGGGTCCTGTTCTGGGAAGCATAACATTGTCTTGTAGAAAGAGCCGCCTTAGCCCTGGTTTTGCTCCTGGCTGCAGTTTATCATGTACTGTGGATATCTCTGCGCTGTGCAAGATAACAGTCACGGCAGGAGAACTGGAAGCAAACCCTGGAGACGCTGGAAGTGCTGGTGGAAGACTCCTTGTTTAGGTGGTGGTTGGTAATACCCGCAGGGAAAACTTCACTCTTTGACTCCTCTTGACCCTCTTAGGAACTGTCAAATCCAGCCTGAACAGTTCAAACAAGTGGATGCGGCATAAGACATCAGTCAGGTTTTATAGCTCAGCAGAGCCGTATCCAAGAGCAGAGGGAGAGCCAGGGCTGGGTTTGCCCCTGTCCTGATTTATTAGCAGTGCTGGTGAAGGGAAAGGTCTGAAGCTTTGTCTTATGCATTTCCCAAGCTGTGTGTAGAAGGCAGTGTATAATTTTCAGCCTGTTTACTCGGGGTATTTGACAGTGGTTCCTTATCAGCTTCCTTCTCCATTTGTAAAGATTTACCTCCTTCATGCTATGGAGGGGAATTCCCTTTTTGGCCTAACAGTTTTGGTTGGTTTTAAAGGAAATTAATATTATGCAAGTGCATGGGTTTTCTCTCTGCTGCCTTCTCATTCTCCCATGGTGAGTTTTGCACCAGTTTCATGACAAGAGGATGTCTCCACTCCCTAAGTGGCATCTTGGTGTCATGGTGGTACAGTGAAGAACCTTCTTTGGGTGGGCAGAGGCATGTGGATGCTGCACTCACAGATGTTATTCAGAGCCACATGGGAGCCAGACCAACTTAGTCTGTGCAACACCCTGGTGGGAAGTGCTGAAACTACTTTTCATTTTCCATTTCCATTCCTTGTCCTCAAAATGGTCCCTATCCATCCCCTGAGGGGCTGCCTCTTTCCCCTACAGGCACGTCCAGGGAGTCGCTATGTCCCCTCTTGCAGGGAAGCTGATAGTCCCCTGCTTCCCCCTGGAGAAGCTTCATTGACACCTGTGAATCACATGCATGTAATCCCTAATATGCTGATGCAGTTTTGGATTGAGGTCTGGTGGCTGTGACACCCAGATGTGAGGCTGAACCACTCGGGGGAAGGCTTAGCAGGCCTTTTAATTCAACCTGAACTTTCAAACTGAATCAGAAGAAGCAAAACCTCTCTTTCTGGTCTGCCTTTTGCCAACAGCCTTTTAATCATAGTGAGAGAATCGTGTTCTCCCTTGTGTAGTGTGGCGGCTGCCAGGTCTCTGTCAGCTGGGGAGACAGAGGGTCACACAGAGATGGATTAGCTGGAGGGTTGGGGTGTTGCTTATGCTCGGGCCTCCTGCACAGACCTAATAAATCACGTTTGCCGCATCAGCAGTAGCAGGCAGTGTCAGTGTGAGCAGCTTTCCTCTGAGAAGTGAATAATCCAGATGCCCAGGGGCTCTGGGAGCTGAGCTGCTCAGGAGCAGCCCTGGGAAGATGCCCTTGCAGTAAGTGCTGCATTGCTGCTGGGGGCTCGCTGGAAGGAGACACGAGGGGCAAAGCCAGAGCCCACAGCCCCTCACTGCTGCTCATCTGAGGCTGGAGATCTCCCAGCAGGGTCTCATTCATCGCTGCAGAACAGGTCTGTGCATGGGGAGCTGGGCTGCTTTTGCTTATGGCTCTACAGCACCTGGATTGCAATCATGGTTTAGATGCTCATACGTTAAAAATAAGGGTGCTTTATTAAATGCTTTTAGAAGCTTCTTGAATGGGGTTGTTTGCGAAGAGGAGCGTTGCCTCTTACTGAAGCACATGTGTGTGGGGAGGGAATAGAGAAGTTTTTGAGCAGAAACACTCTTTTCTGTTGTGGGGAGCCAATGTGATGGTGTCTTAAAGTCTGTGTCCCCCCCAGAGCAACTTGGTGCAGCCATGGGCATGCCAGGACACAGAGCAGAGGCTACAGAGCCTGATTTGCTGCCTGCCTGGTGCCAGGCTGCTGCTCCCAGGGAGGAAGCAGGCTCTGTGGGTACAGGGCCAGCAGGAACTGCTGTTAGATTAAGAATATCGAAAGTTGGCAGGAAATAAACTCCTTTGTGTTCCAGCCAGTCCTCAGAGATCAGAGGGGCTGAGTGCAGCTTCATTTCTCATTATCACCTATTTAACACTATGCATCCCGTTGTGTTAAATCAGAACTTTCACAAGTACGGATTCATGGATAGTGAAGTTTATCGAAGCAACAGAACTACAGATTTGGAATTGCTGTGGGTAAATTCTGCTGCTGTGTTAGCTCTCAGACCCACAGCTAGCCAGTGACTGATTGAGCTCCTGGAAGAAACCAACTGGTGATTCACTAAGCTTGGTTCTACCTGGCTATCACCTGATGGAGCTGCAAGGGGAGAGGAGCAAGCCCATCAACTTGTCTGCAAAGTGGGGTCCTATTCAAATGCCACATTTATACTCTGGGAGAAGTGGAGGTGAGGCTGTAGTCAAATTGCCAGCTGCTGCTGTCATAGATGGGGGGAGCAGCCACTTTCTCACTTTGGTGTATTTATTTAGGTGAGTGAGAGAGAAGTTGAGTTTTGGTCTGCTACCACACCATGTTAATCCCTTCACCATGTATCTCAGGGCCTCATTCCTACACGAGACTGCGCTGGTGGCAAGGCACTGGTGTGCAAAGGTCTCTGTCCACTGTCCCTCTGGTTTTGTACACTCTGCTCAGCATCATGCTTTGAAGGTGCTTTGCCTTCCATGCCCTGTTATGGGAGGCTTGGCTGCAGCCTCTCTTGGGGAGGAAGCACATGCTTGGCTAGAAAAAGCACTCAGCATTAAAATGAATAGTTTAGCTCCATGTGCCAAAGCAGATCCTGGAGGAGGGGAACGGCATCAGGGCGATGGGCTCCATGTGCTGAGCCTCAGACCAGGGGAAGGAAGGGTCTTCTCATCTGCTTGGCTCTCCCCTTTCTGAAATGAAACAGTGCCTGGAGGCGAGGCAGCCAGGACTGGCAGCGCTGATGCAAACCTGACTTCATGCCTGGAGACTTAGCAGTGTTTTGAGACAGCAGCCGGCTGGGAAACTCATTGGGAGAACACTCCTCTGCCTCTGGATGGACATGCATGGGTGTACTCTCCTGCAGAACAGATCCAGCTCTGTCATCCCAAGCCCTGAGCATTCTCTAGCAGCTTGGGCCAGGCACCCTGCTCGCTTCAGGGCATGTGTCTGTGCAAGTCCTTCTCTAAAAGAAGCTGAAGTGATCACCTGAAACCCGTGGAGATGACAGAAAACTGAACGGGCTGGAGGAGAGAGGAAATCCCTGGGGAAGTAATTTTAAGGAAAGGCAGGGGATGTATAGGACTGTAAAGCAGAGAGTGACAGTTGCAGTCTGCCTTCCAGCATGTCCCGTGTCCTGGCAGTGTGAACTTATGATGCATTCATTGTCATTAATTGTGCTAATCGTGCATACCACAGCTTGTGTTGCTGGGTATGTGTGTTACAGGAAGATGTGTGTTACAATGTGGGGCTATCCTTCCCCTAAGGCAACTCGTGATTTCTCAGCAGCTCTGCTTTTGGGTCAGGTCAAAGCAGGAGGTGTTTGCCCCAAGAGGGGAAAACCCATCCCTGGGGGCTTCAAGGATGTTGGAAGCCCTGACCTGGTGGGGACCACTTTTGATCGCTGTTTCTAAAGCCTTATCCCACTGTGGCACAGGTCCTGCTTTGGAGCTGCAAATGGGTTCTCTGAGCCCCCCCAGGCCCTGGGGCCGCATCCTGTGCTCTGGCCCTTACTGACGGGTATGATGCTGGGCCGGCCCTGCCCCTAGACTGGGAGATGCCGATTGCTGGCTGACCTCTCAGGGCTTAAGAGATTTGCAGACCCCAAGGACCTGCTTTGTTCCTCTTGATGCATTAGGGTCCCATAGGCAAACAGCAGCTGCGTGCCTGCAGCCCGGTCCCCTGTAGAGCTGAGCATCGAGTCTGATTCCATATAAGCTCATTAGGGGGAAAAAGCAGCTTTAGAGGATTTGAGCAAAGGATTGGGCAGAAGAGGCAGTGGGGGTGATGGCTGGGGGGGGGGGTGTAGGGCTGCTGAGAGGAACAAGAGGGACTGGGGTCCTGGGAGAGAGGCTTCCCTGCATCAGCACATGTGATGCTACAGGGGCTCCTCATCTGTTACCCTGGTTTAACCTGGTGCTGTGTCCCCCACGAAGCCATGAAGGGGTTCCCAAGGCTTCGGAGAGCCAGAGCCCTGAGCTCTGCCAGGGAGGTGCTGAGGCTCAGGTCCACTCTGCTCTGCAGGCACCAGGCACGGAGGGAGCAGCCATGGCCGTTCCCAGCTCTGCCACCGCCAAAGAGCGGGTGCAGGATCCGGCCCCGCACCAGAAGCAGAGGTTCTGTGGCCACCTGCAAACCGCTCAGCCCGGCCCAGCCCCGTGCGGGAGCTCTCATGCATGTCCTTTAAAGGCCTTCTCACATCCAGCTCTTCCCTGGCAGCTCCTCTGCCGCAGATGCGGTCGCTCTCGCCTCCGGGGCGCTCGCAAGCCCCGTCTGCGGGGGACTGAGTGCTGGGTCCGAGCTGGGGGCCCAGCCTCTGCCTTCAGCTGCATGAGACACGTCCAGGCAGGTAACGGCCCGGGGAGGGCTTGGGGAAGTGGCTGCGCCGAGGAGAGGCGCTTCCCGGGGCGTTATTTACACCGTGCTGCATGCCGCTGTATTTCCATCATAAAGAGTGAGTGGCTGGGGGCCCGTCTGAGCTGTAGTCAGCAGCAGGGTCTCCTGTGGCTGTTACAGAGCGAGTGCTTTGCATCAGGGACCAGCCCTGAGGAAAACTCCATTGTGATGGGTTTGGCTGATCCCTGATGGCCAGGGGGCTCCTGAGCCCCTGCGTAGAGGTACCAGGGACAATTTCCAGTGTGTCGGCATGAAATGGGCTTGTTTTGTCACATACCAAGTGCTGCTTGCTTTATATCTTCATCAGGGCTGAGATCTGGGAGATAGGTGATGGCCCCATTCAGGACGGGGGCAAGATGGGCGATGGCCCTGCTTGGTGATGGCGTGACCTATACTGAGCTTGGCCGAGGCTCTGTGCAGGCCGGTGGGACTTCAAGCAGTCCCTCTTCTCTGTCCCCTTCAATCTCTGCTGTGTTTCCTGTCCTAGCCCTAAAACCCCCTCTTTCTACCACAAACCTGTGTGTCTGTGGGCACAGCTCCTGAGGAGACCCATCCTGCAGGAGAATCCCTTCACCCTGCGCTGGGAACAGGACTCTGTGCACTTTCTCCTGGCTTTCTCTGGGTTTTAAACATTGCAAAACATCCTAAATGAGATGTCCAAGCTCCCTTGGTCTCGGGAATCTCTTCTATTTGTCTGTCTGGGAGCCAGCCTGGCAGGGGGATGCTTGAGGTACAGCAGGTTTCTCCTATTCTGCGTGTAGGGAGGTGCAATAGGTGCAAACTTATCTCCCCCCCATGGAGATGAGCCACATCAGGAGCTCCAGTTGCCCCATAGGAAGGGAACGGGGGTAATCCGGCTTCAACACTGCCCAGGACTGGGGCTTGTATTAATTCCTCCCTCCGTCGCTCTGTGCCCGCCCGAATCCCAGCAGCATCCTCCCGAACTGCAGCGGGCCTCCCCACCTCTTTTCCCACAGATGCCTCCACACTAAAGCAGAGGAGCCTGGAGCTCCTGCTGGGTGAGAAAACGCTTTAAAAATACCCCCTTTAAGAGGCGTTCTCCCATCTGCGCGCAGTTAACCCGTGTCTCTCGTGGTAGGTGTGCTGGTCCCGGAGCCTCCGCGCTTCGCAGATGAAGCCGCTCGCAGGGACCTCGCTGGGAGAGGAGGAAGAGGAGGCACAGGGGCTCGCCCAGGGGCGCCGACGGCGGCAGAGGCAGAGGATAAAGGGGCCCAGCGCCTCACCTCAGAGGTATGTGCATGACAAGCTCACCCCATGGATTCTTGGGGTGCTGGCAAGGATGGGATGGGGACGGCGGTGCCAGGCAAGGGGGCATTCTGGCTGGAGCATCATTTCAGCACAGGGGCCCCTTCTGCAGCCACCACTCGTAGGGAATGACCCCCAGGCTTGCAGGAGCCTGACTCTAGCCCTTTGTGGAGCTAGTAGCAAAGTTTTGGGGTTCAAGTCCTTTCCCATTTGGGTGCTGGTCTCCAACACAAGGCATCGAGCACCATTTTGGCACAGTGGCTGTTTCTGCAGCCACCGTTCCTGGAGAATGACCGCCAGGTTTGCAAGGAGAAGAGGGCAAAGCCCAACTGTGTCCCCTTCTGGAGCCAGGAGCAAAGTTTTGGGGTTGAAACCCCTTCCCAGTTAGCTGCTGGGCTCCAACATGAGGCTGCAGCCCCTGTATCTCCATGCATTGGTGGTCTGCCATCCCCAGTGTGCTCCACCATCCCAATGAGCAGGGATGCTGCAGAGCTGCCAGACTTCCTTGCACCCAGAACAGAGTTTTGGGGTGGTGAGACCATCCTGGTGCACTCTTGGGGGGTGAAATCATGTGCAGTCCCTGTGATAGTGATGTGAGCTAGTGCCTGGGCTCTGCCAGCAGCCGGCTCTGCTGTGCCTGGGCAGAGGCCGGTGCGCAGCGAGGGGTGCTCAGCAGCCAGGGCAAAGGGAATAAAGCACTGATGTGGTGAGGAGCAGCAGGGCCGTGGGCTGGTGACTCAGTGCTGGCTGGAAACGGCTCCGGCCGGCTCCTCCGTGCCGGCGCTGCTGCGGCTGCTGCGCCCGTGCCAGGGACAGCGGGGACAGAGGCAGAGCAGGCTGCAGGGGATGCTCAGAGAGGAGCCAGGTCTGGAGCTGCAGCCCATGGAGCAGCAACGCATCGCGGGGGGCTGTGGTGCTGGAGGAGGGCAGAGCGGGTGGGATACTGCCTCTGCTGCCAGAGTTTCTTTGGGGTTACCTGGATTTCTCTCCATAGGGAGCAGCAGGCAGAGCTGGCCGGGCTCCCTGTGTCTCCAGATGAAGGTAAGGACAGCCCAGCATGGGGATGGGGGGAATGGGGTGGGTTTTGCACTCTCCCTCCTGGAGCAGCATCGTATGGGTCCAGCCAGGAGGGTGTCCCCTGGCCTGGCAGCAGCTGTCTGCACCCCCACACCCATCCAGCCCTGGGACCCCAACCCCATTCCCTGCATCTGCCTCAACAGCGCTGACCTCACCGTCCTCCCACTGCCTTGGCCCAGCTCCCTTCACCCCACAGGGGTATTCTGGGGGTACCTGTCCCGAGAGCCTGCAGAAATGCCAGCGGGGATTTGGGGATCTCCCTTCAGGTGGTGTCGGGCTGGGGAGGGGACACTGCTGCCCAGCTCCAAACCCCCTGTTTTGTCCCCAGGGAGGATGAGCAGTCCCGAGGGGCACCCAGATGGGGTTTTGGCTGGGAGTGAGCAGAGCATGGAGCACGTTGGTGAGGTGAGAGGGGAGAGGAGGGCAGCAGGTTGGGGGGCTCTTCTCTCCAACCATCTCAGGCTCATGTGGACCCCCAGCTTCTCAGTGCTGCTCTTGTTGGGATGCTGTCCAGCACCAGGGAGGGGTTTGCTCCAACAGTGCCCTTGTGCCCCCCAGGTGCCAGGTACGGACAGGCAGGAGGTGGCTGTGCACACCAGGGACAGTGCTGGGGCCAAGGAAGGTGGGTGAGTCCCCTTCCCACATCCCTGCCGTAGGGGAAGGCTTGGAGAAGCTGGGCATGAGTGTGGGAACAGCGTGGCCTGATGAGAGTCATCTCCTTTGATGGGCACATGGGGAAGGCAGACTGGTCTGGAGGGGCCTGAAGCCCCCCTGATACTGGGGGAAGGACTGGGATAGTCCCACACCATGGGCACTTGCTACCTGCTGGGACAGGAGGGCAGAGGGAGAAGTAGAGGCCAAGGAAAAGTCTTCACATGTGGTTTCTCCCATGGCATTGCTGCCTTCCTGCAGATGCAGAAACCCCAGAGGAGCCACTGCTGGGTTTCCCCAGTGAGCTTGCGGTGCTGGAGAGACTCGGCTTGCACGGGTAAGAGCAGAGAGCACCTCCGGGGACTGTGGGACAGGGGGGTCCCATAGCAGGGCACTGTGTGCTCCAGGGATTGGCCTCGCCTCCTTTGCCACTGTACAAGAGCCATCCTCCAGACCAGGGGCACTTGGGCTTCTGGAGGTGCCTGGCACCCCTGCGAGCAGACCAAGGGCATTTTCAGCACGCAGTCCCTCCCTGACAGCGCTTCTCTTTCCACAGGGTGGCTTTGACAGAGCAGGATGTGGAGGTGAGCGCTGGGGAAGGGGGACGCAGGGACTTTGCTGGCTCATGGTCCCAGGGCTGTGCCCTGCTCCTGGCCACCCTCCAGGCACCGCAGTCCCCTGGCAGCCACAAATCCCTTTCCTGGCGATGCTGCTGGCGTTTGGAGGCAGCTGCATTTCCACAGCAAGATGAGCCCATCCTCGGCCTTCCCACCGGGTGCTCTGCAGCTTGCCCAAAGCGCCCCTAAGCCGGGGAGGTGGTGGAAGCCGCGTTAATAAAAACCAGTTTGCTGTGAGTGCCAGGGCTGAGTCAGGCTCCGCTGTCAGCTGGGACCTGCAGCGAGGGCTGGCATCTGCCTGGCCTCTGCTGTTGCCAGGAGGGCTTGGGATTGACATGCATTACCCATGGGGCACATCTCTTGGGCAGGACGGCATCTCATGGGGACCATCCCCATCACACAGCAGCCTAATGGCTTCTGGGGCAAATGCTAACTACCCTTCACACTGCCCTGCTTGGTGGCTTGGAAGGGAGTCTGTCTGCCTTGGGGACAGCAGCGCATGGCCCTGCTGGCATCCCCCTCACCCTGTGTCCCACCTCTCTCCCTCCTGCCCTCAGGCAGCCTTTGCCCACCTCGCCCTGGCTTTTCGCTGTGACGTGTTCACCCTGTGGCAGCGGGTGCAGGTGGAGAGACGGGCACGGGATGCGGCAGAGGAAAACATCCAGGAGGAGCTGGGGCAGTGCCGGGCTGCTCTGGAGGTAGGTGGGCATCAGGGCAGGGGGCTGGCGTCTGCTGGGGACATCCAGCATCCAGCCCCAGAGGGGTTTGGACAACCCCAAGTCCTGGCTCCAGCAGCTTCGTCCTTTCCCTCCACAGAGGCTGTGTCCATTCTGCACTGACACGGGCTGCAGGGAGACACTGGAGCAGCTTCAGCACAGCCTGGCCGTGCTGGCGGCTGCTGTGGAGCGGGCAACCAGTGCTGCAGAGAAGCTGGGGGCTGTACATCAGGTCTGTGATGTCTGCACCCTGCAAGGCTGGGAGCTCTGAGGGGTGCTGTGGATGGACTTGGGGACCCATCCCTGGGCTTGCTGGAGTTTGTCCCTCCTCGTGGTGCTGATGTTGACTTCATGAACATGGCATGACATGAAGAAGTTCTTCCTTGTGAGGGTGGTGACGCACTGGTAGGGGTTGCCCAAAGAAGTGGTAAATGCTCCATCCCTAGCAGTGTTCAAGGCCAGGTTAGACAGAGCCTTGGGAAGCCTGCTCTAGTGGAAGGTGTCCCTGCCCATGGCAGGGGGGATTGGAACTGGATGAGCTTAAGCTCCTGTCCAACCCAAACCATTGCATGATTCTATGTATGCATGTACTGGCTGCAAGGGATCTGCCTGTCATTGGGAGCGTTTGCACTCCCTGGATGGATGCACAGTGCAGGACAGGCAGGGACCCGGGTCTTTAGGGGCCAGGGAATGGGGAGCCTGATCTCCCATCCTGGCTGGCCGCAGGAGGCCCGGATGAGCCGAGCAGCAGAGGTGATGGTCCAGCACGTGGAGAACCTGAAGCGGCACCACCTGCGGGAGCACACGGAGCTGGAGGAGATGAAGCGCCTGATCCAGCAGAACTCCCGCAACCGGCAGCTGGCAGAGAGCCAGGGTGAGGTGGGCTCTGCGGGGTGTGCATGGAGCGAGCCCATGGGATTTGGTCCCAAACCCCTCCCGGGGGTCAGCGTGACCCTGCACTGAGAGCCAGCGGGTTGAGCAGGCTGGGACAGGGGACGGGTGACAGCTGGGACTCGATGACAAATGTGGGTTCCAGTGCTGGTGTAACAGCAGGCGCGGCGTGGGAGCAGGTGCTGGTGGCTGGAATGCATCATGCTGCAGGGAATGCAGGGCAGGGGGGCACAGGGCACACAAAGGACGCTCTGTCCCTGGATTCCATACCTTGTGTACACCATTGCCATGTGTGAAAGCAAGGTCCCTTCGGGCAGGGCACATGAGTGACTGTAGCAGTCATCAGGGACTGTAGCAGTAGGCCAAGGGGAATGGCTTGAACCTGCCCGAGGGGAGACTGAGCTGAGCTCTTAGGCAGAAGCTCTTCCCTGTGAGGGTGCTGAGGCGCTGGCACAGGGTGCCCAGAGAAGCTGTGGCTGCCCCATCCCTGGCAGTGCTCAAGGCCAGGTTGGACACAGGGGCTTGGAGCAAGCTGCTCCAGTGGAAGGGGTCCCTGCCCGTGGCAGGGGTTGGAGCTGGAGGAGCTTTGAGGTCCCTTCCAACCCAAACCAGGCTGGGATTCTATGACGTGTACCAAGCACTGAGCATGTAGCCAGGACAGCTTTCAATGGGAGGGAGGTTTGCAGCCATCACCCCTGTCTTCATTTTTGGGGGTGATGTAAGGCTGATTCTCTTTGATCCCAGATGACGCGGAGCCACGGCTGAGGCCTCATCCCCTGATGCGAAGTTTCCAGCAGGTAACTGGTCCCAGTTCAGCAGCCCCGGAGCCACCACCTCCCCGCACCCTGCTGCTCTCCCTCGCCTGCGGTCCCCGTGCACCCACTGTCCCAGGGCGATGCCATCCCTGCCAGCTGCTTGCTGCGGGCAAGGTCTGCTAGAAGTGCTGGG